>NC_061061.1:6218214-6532194 GCF_021917145.1 Hypomesus transpacificus | reverse complement strand
CTAGGCGAGAGGAGGACAAGAGGAAAGGAGATACAATCAGGGCATATATCAAAATAAGGATTATTGAGTATTAAAAAACACTATTTTAATCTACAGTGCTGTTATTCCAAATTAGAATAACTGAAGTTCATAATTTTTCAGGTATTGAGAACCTCTTTCAGTTGCTATTTTGAATGACGAGTGGAAATACAATTTACCCCAAATCTAGAAAAGATCCCATGAAAGTGTCTGCCGCCCTTGATATACCACTGGTAATAAAAGCCTAGCTCTAATGGCAAACTGTAGTTAAACCAATCATAACCATGCATTACTTTGTAAGTGTTCATACTGCTACAATATTTATTGTGGTGTATTACAACAAAAACTCTCAAGAGACATTTCAATTGGGCTGTTATTGCATGTCGTGAATTTGTTAACAATGAGTGATTTTACTTATAAACTCCCTTGTCAAAATTGTTCAGTGTCTATAAAATCCAACTTTTAACTGACAGTCAAAGCTAAGCATAGCCTCAGGTTTGCGAATCCAGAAGCTATCAAACACAACGCCCACACTACTATAATTGGCCGGGTTTCCCAGATTCGTTAAGAACTCTAGAACCCTCTTAGAACGTTTGTAAGAAGCTCTTCACGAATCTGGGAAACCCGGCCAATGTAAATATTTCAATATTGTTTCTCTGACCAATAAAGCATTTAGTTGTTTTAAGTCAACCCATCAATGCTAATCTAGGATCAGGTTGCCACCTGGGGGGTGTTCCATCAACGTCACTAACGCAAGTGGCGCTAACACGATAAAGTCTCACTTGGGTAAACGTGAACTTAGACTTAAGCCTCAAGCCGTTCCACTAACAGGCAACGCTAATTCAAGCTAGACCTCATTAAGCTTAGACTGTGCAGCCCAGATCAGGCGATCGTCGAAAAGAGGAGTTATGTTGCAAAAAGTAAAGCGTAAAGCAGCAGATAGGTGTTGTTTCAGCAGCATAAATATAATTTTTGAGTTTTTGGGAGTCGTCCCCAAAAATGGGAATGTTGCCGCAATTAACATGGTAAGGGAGACAACTTGTCAAACCATTACGACCGTTAACATGTGTAAATTGTAGACCTACCAAATCTACTTAACATATATGTATGCATTTAGGCCTACTGATAATTAGCGTCATTTGATGAGCTGTCTGAAACCGTTCCATAGGCTAGCCTATGGCCGATATTCTCAACAGGAGATTGAGAATAATAGCCCCAAAAAGAACGTGGCAGCAATTGAAAATTGTAGGATAAAATTCAAAACACTGAAGAAAGCCATGGTTAATTGCCCTTGATGTGGGCTATTAATGTTTTTGTCTTCACATCTTGAACAAAATCAATAAATTACTTCAAAATAACTTTGCCACACCCACTTATTAACTGATAGGCTAAATGCTGAGCTTTAAGATAAAAGGGAAAGATAACCATGACTAAAATAGGGATTCAGTGAAATGACTAGTATTGCACAGATCCAGCACTGACTTTTTAGATCAGAAGGTGACCCAAACTGCACACTGTTTGGCAGAACAGTCATTTAAAATTGCTCAGCATGACTATCATTATTATATCATAAGTATTTCCAATTAACATAGTCTTCCTCCACAGATCCAGAGGGGGCTTGGACAGTGACAGACTCACTTTGGGAAAGCATGCCCTACTGGGAACATTAGGGGAGACTGTTGGGCACAGCATCTAATTGTCTTCTTTGGAAAGGGCACTTCATAACAGCACCCTTTTCCATTGGAAGTAAGGGCATGGGAACAGTCCAATTTAGGCCATTATAAGGGCACCTTATAGGGTACTGCATCACATTTTCTATAGCCTACTATAAAGGAACTCATTAAGACATGTTTTTACATGTATAGAGGGCACACTGTCATTTATTGCGTGGGGCATCCTGGGCACTCAAGCATATTTCACAATGTGAATGGCAGACAGTAGGGCACTTGGTCAAATATTTGCCAGTCAAAGGCATTTTAGAAACACTTTCAACCATGGGGGCACCAGGCAGTCACCCCGAGTCTTCCAATGGGCCTGGATACACCCATGGGGACAGTATATTGCACATATAATATTGGGGAAGCCAGAGGAGAGGTACTATAGAGGCTTGTCAACATATAGGCTACTTTAAACAATGAAAATACTTTATACAATTGAATAAAAAGTCTCCTTGATTCTTTGTGTTTCAAGATTTCCTGAAAAACTGATGATAATATTCAGGTAGCCTACTGCTTGGAGCAAAGTATACCCTTCATATTTCCTGGCATAGTTCAAAAACGTTCCACATGCAAAGACATAGACAGATGCAGACAGACTGAGCAGTGTCAAGGCTTGGCTACAGTGGGTTTGCTTGCTTGTGTGTGATTCCAGCCGACTACATAGTCTAGGCCTACCTACATAAACTGCAGTCTACTACCCTCCTTTCTACTATTATAGTCTACTCTCCTTTCTATTACTTTCTACAAAGGATGGTAGGCTGCTCTTATGTGTTCATTGCCATCCTTAAGAGTTGCTAAAGTGTTATATATATATATATTATTTATGTTTTTTATTTATTTAAGAATGACCATTAAATCTATCTAGATAAACTACGCTGGGCCTGCTGAACCTATACTTCTTCCACAGATACTGGTCAGGGAAGCATTACTTCTGTCTCTGAAGACCCTTGGGGCTGGTGGGATAAACGCTCTTTGTATAATCTGAGCACCTTCATCCACCACAGGCTTGTCAAAGAACGGATATGCCATAATTGATTGTAACTCCTTTCTAAGGCCTTATTTTATGTCAATTAACCAATGGCTTTTGAAAACAGATAAAGTGACATTATTTCTTAACTTGTTAATTTAAATTAATATATTTTTGGGAGATGAAGTAGGCTTAAACACGTGAATCATTCATGTCTGCACTTCAAAAAGTCTGAATTTACGTTCCCGAACACGGACTAAAGTGCTTTGCGCGCAGGAATTTACTCGACGGAACTGTCTTTTGAGATTCTGTTTCCGCCTGTTTGAAATAATTTGCAACACATTTTAGTTTAGTTTGACTTTTAGCCTGACACAGATCAGGCTAGACCCGATCCTTGGTTACGTAGCTAGAACTAGAATATACCACTTCAATGGAACGGAACTCTCGCTAAAGTAAGTGGCAAAATAAGTCTTGCTTTCCCTTAATCGACGTTGATGGAACACCCCCCCGGCCAGACTGCCTTGACAAATTGGTACACTAGGCACAGCTGATCGTCATCACACTGAGATGGTCAATCCCTCACTTAGTACGTAATCCTACATGTGTATGCATGGACTCCTAGTCTTACAATGACATTCTACATTCTATAATGACTAGTTAATTCAGGACACGTAGCCTCTTTGAGGATAATATTGTTTTCACCATCGCAGTGTGGCACCGGGTAATTCCAGTTCCGACTGACTCCGTGCTGACAGGTAAGCGAGGTTTCGCCCAGCAGTGTGTACCCCGGCAGACACTCGAAGGAAATGGTCATGCCCACATTGAAGTCTCTGCCAATCACAATGCCGTTGCGGAACGGCTGAGGATCAGGGCACCTCTGGAGCTCGTAGGCTGGGGACAAAACAGGAAGAACAGCTGTGAGAGAGAGGCGCAGGCAGTAATAACTCTTTTTGTTCATTTGTTTTTTAGGGGGTCGGGAAATGTGTGTGTACTATTTACATGAATTAACATCACTATTGGAATTATGTGCATATTAACTACCTCACTATATGGGAAGTGTATTTTGTTGTTCACTAGGGTTGGGTATCGTTTGAATATTATTCTGATTCCGTTTCTGGTTCTGCTTATCGGTTCCTCAGTTTGATTCCAAAAAGGTGAAAAGGGGAGTACAAATGTTTAGGTAAAAAATAAATCCTGAATATTCAGTATGCCCAAGCAAAGGAAGTAAAATGCTATGACCCATGTTTCTCTCTGTTGTTGTGACAGAAGTCAAAATAATGTCCTAATAATGTCAAGAATCTATGTGTATCTGTGCATCTGCGTATATGTATTTTGAATGGAATTTTAGAGCAGTGAGTTTCCCACAATTATCTCGAGAACCGGTTACTCTGCAAAGTTCATATTTTTCAGGTGTCCTTTTTATAAATGCACTCCAAATGGAGTGCAGTGACACGATTGACGTTGTTTGAATACACATTTTGAAATTTCCAAAAAATTATTAGTTAGTTTCATACCGGATCTTTTTCAGCCATGTTCAGCTCACACCATACACTTCACTAGTGCATACAGTAGGAGGCTGAATCAGCGGCTGTATGGTAAATTCAATTAATTTTGTTTAATTGGGTGTGCTTTGCCTTCGACAAAGGAACAACCATTGTTATCTCACATAGACATACAACAGTTTTTCAACTTCTGAGCTCTTCCGCCGTTTTTTTGGCCTTTAACTAGTCCTGCATACTTTCACCGATTCCTACAATTTTGGTATCAAAACGTTCAGCTCCTTCAGGAAATGTTGGCTATGACTTTTGGTATTTCTCACTTTTATACTTTTTAAGACATTAAGGTTTCTGTGCAAATTATTCTCCCATTAAAAGTAATGGTAAATCCTTTCAAATCATTAAAAAACTTCCGCCTCTTTCAAACGTAACTTCTTCAGCATACTTTCAGCTAGAGACACGATTCAACCTTAAAAATTTTCACAAGACATTCAGCTATTCCCAAATGATTCAGCTTTTTCAAATATTTAGCCAATTTGTAATCGTGACAGTTTTAAATACATGAAAAATTGAGCTCCTTCTTGATTAATTACGATTGAGCAGCCAGCAGAGTCGCATTGCTGGCTGCTCTTTTTCTGATATTCAACTAAATTGTCAAACTAATTCCTCTGACGTTCATATAGTTTAACTTACAGAAACAAGTTATACCTTAAAATGTAGGAAAACGTGTCCTCTTTCAGCCAATGTAACTACTAAAGAGCTCACATTTACAGATTTTCAGCCATGAGCCTTGAAGCGAGAGCAGCCTTTCAAATTCTCATACTAACTTCAATGGAGAGGTGGGTAAAATTCGTCAGAGAAGGCCAAAGGAAGACGATTTGAAAACTACCTGTAGAGTCGTATTTCTGACCGCACAAACATATAAAGGACATCTCTGGTTTCGGCAGAGTCTTGGGTCTCGGAAAATATCCTCATTTTTTGGATTGGACATATAGTTTTGCGTCTAGGTTAACTTGTTTGAGGTATGGATTCCAGCTAAATGTGTTATTCTCTCTGCCCAGCTCGTTAGCGATCACAGCTGGGTCATCACCGTGGCAACCAAACAGACACGCACCATGAAAGCAGAATTTGGTAACGTTTTGGAAACTGCCAAAAGTGATGTATTTCTGACCGCACAGACACATAAAGGATATTAATGGTTTCGGCAGAGTCTTGGGTCTCGGAAAAGATCCTTATTTTTTGGATTGGATGTACAGTTTTGCGTCTAGGTTAACTTGTTTTAGGTGTGGATTCTAGCTACATTTCTCATAATCGAGCTAGCGCGATGGCTCTCCATAACTAAAAACGTTTCGACTTTTTTTCCACAATTGACCAAATTGGCCAAACAAAGTATGTACATTGAGCTTAAAGTGTACATAATCTAGCTAGGATCGTTATTATTTTAGCAAGTTTTACAGATATCTGCCAAAATCGAGGCTCGACTGTCATAGCTGACCGTCACGAACAGCCAAACCAGGGCTGGGGTAAGTGTTTGCTGCAGCTGGCGTTAATCCTAAGCGTTAACAAACGCTTCGTAACTGGAAGGTTTTTACTTTTAATTGATGATATTGAACACAGATGTAAAGTAACTTGTCTTTACTCTAAATATCTTCTCCGTTTTCAATTTTAATTAGTAGATCTACTTATGTAGGAAAATCTTCCATTTCATCCTCTCTCTAGCTTCACGCCTTCGGTTATTATTCAAGCCTCCGGTGGTAATACATAGGGTGAGTTCAGGTAATGTGGGACATCAGGTAAAGTGGGACAGTTATGCATTTTGATAATTTACTATGTGCAAAACTGACATCCAATCACCAGAGCTGATCAAGACAAGAGGTCTATACAGAAAAAACGCATCGAAAGTTCAGCGGCATATGACATTATATTTCTCAATGATAAGGCTGGCAAAGGAATTTAAATGAAGTTACAATGAGTACTATTGCAGCATATTGAAGGGGTCTAGCCACTGATTGAAACACACACAAATATGTGTAAAATAATGCTTCGTTAGAAGAAAAAAAACAGTTTATGTGACTGTCCCACATTACCTGATCATGTCAGGTAATGTGGGACAGCAATTTTCAGGTAAAGTTGGACATCTAGTAATGCTGTGTTTAATTCGACAGTTCTCAAATGTTTAATACCAATGCATCATACGGCACTTAAGTTCCCAACTAAATAACAACTTAACCTGTCATCGAACCAGCGCTTTCAGACTTGTAAGCGTGACCACTAACGCTAGTCCAACAACATGCTAACGCAGCGGGACAAGCTAGCTAGCACATAGATTGCAGATCACTAAGGTTTACATCAGTTACACTTTATGCCTATTGTATAAGTGAACCCCCACAACTAAATGAATCTTGCCACACCCTTGCACCTATCATTGTTGTATATAAACTAATTATTATTATATTAGCAGACTAGGCTGACAGACAATGACTGTCCCACTTTACCAAACAAGCTGTCCCACATTACCTGAAAATGCTGCCTGAGTGAGAAAGGGGGTCATGTTATGTTTGAAAGTGTGTAGCTTCTAAAATATTGTGTATTCCCATTTCATTCCAACATGAAAATGTTCCTAAGCCCTAAAACTATTTACAGAAACACCACTGGGGCGAGTTAACAGTTATTTTGTAAGTCTACTTGAGCCTCTACCAAAAAGTTTCCCACATTACCTGAAATCACCCTACCACTTTTACACACTTGCAAGAAATGATGCGCTGGTTAGATGTAGCATGATCTTATTATTTAAGTATAAAAAACTCACCAGGGACAACGACAACAGCGGCAACCCTGCACTATGGATTATTATTTTTATGTCATCTTAAGTTAAGTGTCTGAACAGGACTGGGTGTCAGTGGCGGCTGGTGCATTTATTTCCAGGGGGGGCTACAAGTATATTTAGGCCGAATCCCAATACTCCCCCTTACCCCTTACCCATAGCCTAATATCTTGCCTTGCTGGAGGGGGGTCCGGGGGCATGCCCCCCCGGGAAAGAAAAATGCTATCTCAACACCAGAAAGCAGTATTTTGGTGCATTCCTAAATGTATTCACTAATTTGTCAATTGAAGTGATGAAAACGACCTGGTGTATTGTCTTCCCCTGGCATTCGACTGTTGCTGAATTAATAGACCCATTTTTTGTTTGTAAACATTCGGGATGCGCACGCAATGTGGCTGCAGAAAAGTGGGAAAGGATAGCATTTAAAACGGCAAAAGGACCACACGGATCATACAAATAGTTCGATTTAAAAAGACCAAAAAAGTCGAGGAGGACAGCCTTTAAGAGAGAAAGCGATTCCCCATTGATCTGTCGCATCAACATTTTTATTTGGGTCACGAAAGTTTTGAAATTTGATTGAGAATGTCGCCCGGTACAGACCGCATAGTCGAGCGGCAGCCATGTCTTCACGTCATGTCACAGTTCATAATTTTACAGTTTTACAGTCAATTCTACATCTAAAAAGTCGAGCAGGGCAGCTTTCAAGAGATATTGGAATTCTGCTTTTAGCCAGCTGGTCCGATTATTTTTGAGATTGGTTTAAACTGGCAATCGGAGTAAGACTGTGTCCCCGTTACACTGTTTTTGACGTTAGCCTCAGTCACACTAGTCGCTCACTGGCAGTGTACACAATGTTGTACTTCACTCCATTATACACCAGAAACGTCAGGGAGGACTGCCTCTCATAGAAACGAGCCTGCTGAAGATAGCCAGCATCTCAGATTTCTTTAACCAAGCCTGTTTCATTCATCATTTGCCTGAGGAAGCGACCTCCATTAGCCAGGCTAGTTTTGCCCGATCACTTGGTCAGGCTATATAAAGGTATCGGGGTCAAGTGACTTTTGTGCATTGACAAGTGAAACGTAAATATACTTGTCCAAATGACAAGTGCCTCAAAAAGTTAATGCCAAGCCCTGTAATCCAGTGAACAGAGATTTATGATGACCTGATCGACACAAGTGTATTATACCCGGTAGAAGTTCGTCTTTTGCAACCGACATGCGAAGTTGAGCCAGCTTGACAGTCGCTCCTTCACTTTGAGCTTTTCTAGAACATTTCTTTTTTCAAAGGGCATATTTTTAAGCGACTTGACTGAATTGTTCCATCATGACGTTAGATAGCTAGCTAGCTTTATTACGTTAGAGCTATGGTAGCTACAAGTTCTGTTATGAGAGAACACCATGACAACGTAAATAAACAATTTCTTAAATGTGTTGAGTGATGTGATTGGATGTGAAAGACATAACGGGCCCTATCATAATGTATTTGATAAGCCCTCTAGTAAATCACCAGTTTGGGGCGCAGGTGCTTTTAAATTTTTAGTGGGCGGGACGAAGTTGGGCTGGCAGCCAGGCTAATGGTCAGCTATCCCCATTCGGGTTTTCAGCATTCTAACTGCTGTTTCGCAGAACAGCCTGTTCTAGTTTTTTTATTTTTGCCCCCCTAAGGCTCAGTCAATATTTGGACTACACTGACGGCTGTGTCAAAATGTTCGTCCTGGTCTCGATTGCGTTGCTTGTATTGGGATTTACGTTCCGTTGCACAGTTTAGGAGGTTACAACGTTTTTGTGGCGACAAAGTGCCTTTAGTCGACGAAGGGTAATCTGTGCTAGCTACGTCACCACGTCAACACACGTTAGCATTGACACATGGATACAACGTGATAGAGATCTAGCACGCAAATTGAAGCTTGGATTACGAGAAATCCCAACCATTTGGCTTTGTTGAGAAAGCGATTTCGAGTGGAACTGCCATCTCGGATTTTTGATTTAGTTTAGGTCGTTAAAGTCTTTGTAAATTGAGCGAGTGCGGGTTGCCCGTAAGCCCGCCTAGTCTTTTTGGCGGCAGCCATGCTAGAAAGGCGTCATGGTAGTATTTGTCACTAATTTTGTAGTTCAATTTTACACTAAAATGTTATGATGATATGACTATTGTGAAGACATCCAGGTGGTGAGATTTTAATGTAGGTTGCTGTAAAAACGTATTTGTTTGCTACGTGAGAGCCCGTCAGCCTCCATGGACGATTGAACAGTGTTGTCAACGAGTGTTGACACTCTCGACAACAGTGTTGTCGATCTGCGTCTGATGAGTCTTTTCTTAATTTCGTACCAGGGTCAATTCTACATCCAAATGGAGAGCAGTGTTTTAAAGATACGGCGATTGTGAAGACAGCCAGCAGGTCAGCATATTTTTGTTATTTCTGTGAAACTTGGAATTTGAGTGAGACTGCGTCTTGTTTTGACGTTAGCCTCAGAGTCACAGCGGTAGTAGACACAGCTACAGACTCTGCTTGTCCACTGGCAGTGTGTAGTAGTCTACAGTCATGGGCGTCGCCGCAATGTAACCAAAAAGTCGTTTGACCCCCCCACATTTGCGAGCAAAATATTAGTGCATGACTGGTTTACTAGTCCAGCGATCTTTCCATTGCTTCACAATCAAATCTGTTCCACTTTATAAGTAGAGAGAATACCCATAGCAATAGAATTCCACTCCATGTTTTCTAGAATAACAGCTTCACGCACGCAGACTCAACTCCCATACTCTTTGATCGATGCATCACGCTTGTAGCTAGCACTTCAGACATGACTGTTCCACAGACGAGGATGGACATAAGGAGGGTTTTTTCGAGGAAGAGGAAAGTAAGTCAAAGTGGCCCAGTTTTCCCTTCAGTGGCCAAAGCACCCTTATAAGACATTCTCTGACTATAATAGCATTAGTTAAGTCACAAAGATCCTTCTGCAAACATTATGATTATTGCTAGCTAGATAAGCAAGCTTTTTATCTACATCTAGCACTAGGCAATACCAAACTTTATTTACCCATTACAAGTGGAACAGCATTTGTTGATTTCTTAATCTGGGTCTGAAATATGTTGTGCTTTTGGCCGTGTTCAGACCTAGGCGTTCTGCCTGTTTCAGGCAGAAAGAGTATGTTTTTTCCAAGTAGCTACAAAAGAAATGAATGGTGTTTTTCTTATTTGTGATGAAGAAAATTATGTCACCCTGCTGAAATGATGGAGATGGGTTACACTTTTGAAACTATCTAATTGAAAAGTGAATGTCTCAGTTATTCCTTATATTATACTCTAAGTTGTATTATGGGAAATTTGATGCTAAGCTGTGACTGAGTAAAAACAATAGAAGTGTGAGACATTGGTTTTAGCAAAAGAGGATGGGGAAGTACCACTCAAAGGAATGCAGAGGCGTAGCCGTAAATTAGAACGTACATTTATGGCCGAGCTTCAGGAACTCTTGCAAACCAAGTGTGAAGCTGTCAGTCCTAAGTCTGTGTCTAGAGGTTTCCTATGTTTATAAAGCACAAGCATCCCATACCAACTAGAAGGAAGTCTAAGATGTGTGTGCACCCAACACGAGCCTGGACATGATCAGATTTATGTAAGGACAGAGATGCCAACGTGACACAGCTTCTGTAATCAGAAACCCTAGTATAGGGGCCAATTGGGTGACAAAGCGTAGAAATGGTCATCAACAGAAAGGAACCAATAATGTGAGGATGCATAATGTATCTGTGACCAACAGTATTGTACAAATAGCAAAAAATGACACAAATAATAGGCAGAAAATACAGTATATAAGTGGACGTTTGGAGAGAACTTGCCAGTCTGCTCTTCGGAGCTCACTCACTTTTTTACCCTGTGTTGGAATAAACCTTTGCATCAGACTCTGAGTTCCAGTGCGTCTGTTTTGGACTTAGTTTATTTTTCACTTGTTGGGACTTAGAAACATTTTCAAGGTTTGGACTTCGCCAGATTTTTGACTGGTTTGGACTTAGAATAATTTTCAACGTTTGGACTTAGTCTGATTTTTGACGGGTCAACACTTAGAATCATTTTCAACCTTTGGACTTTGTTTATTTTTGACTTGTTCGGACTTAGGATTTTCTTCACTTCGAGACTCTGATTTATTTTCACAATTTTATTTTTTCCATCTCTCCATATTAGTATGCTGCCCATGCATAATAAATTCGGTATTGGTAAATGGAGTAGGCTATATGGCTGATACTTTTTTGGGCTGTGCCATTTAGGGAAACTGATTCAACCACCTAAACCATGTATTTTCTGAAAGCTTACATCCTAAGGATGTGATCTGTGGAAAAGACTACAGGTTTGAACACAAATTTGATCATTTCTGAACTGTCCAGTCATGCTTTAGGGAGATGCTATGTTTTTATGTAGTACATAAACCTATACCAATTGTGAATTTCATATGCTGATAACATGATTTACATCTCAGAAGTCCTCATATGAAAAATCTACATTAAGCTTATTATTATCAATATGAAAGAATGCTCAATGCATCTCCATGTCTCCTGATATAGGTGGTAGAGATTGAGAGTGAGTCAGAGGCAGGGGCAGCATGCAGGGGCAGTGGAGACAGCTCTGTTGCTGAGGTGAGTGCTGAAAGGTGAGGTAGTTGAAGATGTCCCATTGCTTATTGGGAAGTTTAGTTTTCAAAATATTTTTATGTCCAGCCCCTCAGTATATGTATAACAACTATGGTAAATAGTTGTGGTAAATGCACCAGAATGCGGGAAATTGCATCTACATCTTTAAAAAAATTGTAGGGGACAAACCCCCAGACCCCCCACATAACGTGTGTTGTGGCTACAGTACTGTCTTCAATGCCACAGCTGTGGCTAAACTTTATTATGTCTTATTACACGGCTGTTCTTTAATGATGTAGAATGCTCCATTCACTTGAATGGGGCTTCCCAACGTTCTGCGGTGAACAATTTTCTCATATTTGACCGTTGCTATACACATTTGACCGCTGTCAAGAGAAGTGGCCTTTTTGCCTCGGATTCACGTCTTTCGTAGCACTCCGCAAGTAGTCCGGTAACTTTTCAACCCCATCGTACTCTGTTGCTTAGCGACGTCAGCTGATTTGAAGCCTAAAGAATGTTCAAAGTCTATGAAGTTCAACGTCTTTGGCGAACTATTTCTCTGCTGATCAACAATACGAACGGTAACAAATACATTGTAAAAAGACACACTGTGTTAAGTTATTTTTGTTGGCAAGTAGCCGTGTAATAAGCGGGATAATGTATAGAACGCAGTCATTATTGGGAAAATAATAATAATAACGAAAATCATATCGAACTTATTTCAGTTTTGGGGGGCTTATTTTCAGTTAGCAAACGGTACTATTTGAATCGCAATTCCATCTGAAATACTGCCAGTGACAACGTTGTTACAGTAGCTTGTTTCAAAGGGGGTTCTTAATGAATTTTGCAATATGAGTAGGCTAAATGCTTGAAAATATCACTAGAAGGGAAAACGGACCCACCTGCAACCGACGCAAGCAAGCATACCCTACAATTTCCCCAGAAATTGTACCCTTTCTAGTTTTTCTTGCCCTTACCTCTCCCATTGACTCCCATTCAAAATGGACTTAGGTTTAGGCACAGTGCCCGTGCCCCTGGGCATCTTTCTCCCATAGACCAGAGTTCGGGGGGTACTTTTGTTCAGTGTCTATGCTTTGTGTCATAGTGACGTTTCACGTTAGCTCTACCACTTTTGACAAGGGCAACCATCTCATTGCAGATTAAACACATTGGTTTTGTGCTCCCCACCGGCAACACAAATGCGTTCTTGTCAGTCCATTCTGTCTGAAATTTGAAATTTTTCTGAATCAACTTTTCGCTGGGTTTTGTCACGCCATTATTTTTGCTAAGGAAGAACAGGTAGGCTAGCCTGGCTCTGCCCTCCTACGTACTTCCGCTCAATTTGGATTTTGCTTCTGTACTAGGTCTGGGAGCTTGGCTCTGAAGTCGGTTTCCAAAAAAAATAAAATTGTAGGTCCAATCACCGAACAGAGGGAGTGGCTGAGAACGATGACGTTAATGTCGTGCACTTGTTTGAGTAGTTCAGTAATGGCGGCGGAGAAAGATGCGAGCGAAACTATTCTGCGGTTGTGGCAACGCTGCCGAATATAGGTTAAAGCCGGAGCAAGAACATTCCTTGCTGAGTTTTGTTGGTGGCCATGATGTTGTGGCCCTCCTCCCCACGGGGTTCGGGAAAAGTTTGATTTTCCAGCTACGGCAGTAGGCTCCATTACAGTAGTGGTGAAGGCAGTGGCGAACCGTGGGTACAACAGCTGGGCCTTCACCTCGGCCATCACCGCCGAGAAAAAAATCTTTGCAGAAAAAAGCAACAATACGATTAATTGAATGGGTTAAACAAGTGCAATCCTTTAATTAGCTAACGATGACACGGATGTAAACAAATAGACCATGACGTCAATAAAATCTGTTCAGGCACACCGAGTACAACGCTCGCCTTCTGCGTAGGAGAAACGCGTATCTATTAAGTGATAATACTTGTATCTGAAGTAGTACACTAACTAAACTTGTAAATAAATTATAGAGATGGAGCAGCATATTACTTTCACCTTCCATGTTCATCTTGACATTAGCTGTAGCTATAGAGCGCAAGCTAACCCCAGTGTCATGGCAACTGAACGTCATCGTATCTAAAAAGCTCAGTGGACCCCGTCCACACTACTATGCGAACCCGGCGTTTTCAAATGTCTCCGGCTAGGGGAACATATTCGAAAAGCTCAGTTTTCAGTGTCCGAATACGCCGTATTAGTGTGGACGGGAGGTGCAAACGCAGACATGTATGCGTTTCTAAATGTACCCGGGCTAGTGTGGACGTTGCCTCTGTCTCTCAACCGCTCTCACCACTCTGCAAGAGATTAGAGGACTTCATGAAGGCCTAGGATGTTTTGTTTTGCTTCCGCCCACTTGAAATCAAAGCGTGATTGGTCGATTTGCCCGTCACTCTTCACACCAAAACACATAGCTTGGCCTTCCCCAGGATTTGTGAAGTCCTAACCAATGAATGAGCCAGCTAACTGGGCCTTAATAGAGACAGACGATTCTGATTGGATAACATGTTTTCAGGACATGAACTTGACAGTAAGCTTAACTATAGAACATAGATGAGAGAAAATGTATTCAATGTATTGTATTAAATTAAATGAGAGATATATATATTTTTTATTATTTATTGAATACTTTATTATTAGTATTAAATATATTATTATTTATAATTTGTTTAGGCCTTCTCTGAAGGCGTAGAAGGCCCTGAAGGTTCCCCACTGGGTGAAGGAGTTGGCTAAGGCGAATGCTTGCGATTAGTTATGGCAAATCAGAGTGGCTCTGGGCGGATCCAATAGTTTTAAACTTCAACAGAGGACCCGCCTTCAAGGAAGTTAACGTTTGTCAATGGAGAGATCCCAGACCCTCTGTACAAATGAAATGTACGAGGGTCTGGTTAGGACCAGGCTACAGGTAGGCTAGCTACGATTAGCAAATCGATTAGCCTGCGTTGTTGCGAATGACACACAACCTGCTTGACCCACAGAGGTTGCGGCCAATATTGAGTGAGTGAGTTGTCATGGTGATTGCTATTACAGCTCTTGATTGGATCTTTGGATTGGACACAGAATATAGAAACCACTTCTAGTAGGAAAACCAGAGACATAATAAATAGGGTACAGGCTATAAAAAATTTGCCGGTTAAAATGGAAACATTCCGTCAAAATAAATAAACTCCATTGGCTAATGATATATCGGCTAAAGGTCCGGGTCCAGATAGAAAGCCACCTGGGTCCGGACTCGGACCGCGGTCCGCCATTTAGTGACCCGTACCGCGGTTCAGACATCACGGTTCGGTACGAGTTCGTTACAATGGGGGGAAAAGCAAAACAAAAATGCAGAAACAGGGCTCCAGACTAACTACTGTGCATGCAAGTCTTAGCTAAATGTATGCGCTTGTCGATCAGTCCTCCTACACCACGACACGATAGGCTATAGAGAGTCATTTGCTAAAGTAAGGTAATGTAAAGGGCCCTATTAGCACTATCGTCCTAGCCTGGCTGCCTGCCCAACTTCTCCCCGCCCACAAAAAAAAAATTTGGCTGGGAAGTTGGGTCTGGAGCATAGAGTTAATATAACTAGAGTAAGCTACTTTTGTCTTCCAAGATGGCGTCCCCATTCATTTCTATGAAAAGTGCTCGGTGGCGCAGTGAGGCAAGCTAGAGCGCGAGAACGGACGCGGCCATCTTTCCACTTCCGTGTCTTCCTGTCTAGCTTTAAACAGTGGCTCTTTTTTTCCCTAGCTCCGAGAGCTCATGTAAATCGGCTAACGGCCAATGTGAACTTTTGTGCTTGTGCCCTCTTAGTATCCGCGAGCACATTTAAAGGCAACTTTCATTGACTAAGCAAATAAATGGGTTGCTAGTTTACCCATTTCGGATTGGTTTCAAACTTAGCAAAAATCGGGAAAAATTATTCTATGAAAAAGCTAATAGTATGAGCCAGGTTCGAGAATCAAACAAAATGTATTGGGGGAGATAGTTTTGTAAATGTTGAATGGAGATAATAGAATAAAAACGACCGGAAGAGTCGGAAACCTAACCGTACATCCAATACCACCTACATCCACCGGGGCCGTTGCTTCAAGCCGAGGGGCGAGGGGTGGGGGCTTAGTCTGGAGGGTCTCGTATTGGGGAACAACTACAGAAAACCAGAATCTGGGCGTACCAATGAAATTGCCAGGGCGGGCTTTATACGATGACGGACAGATGATCAACAGTAACGTAATCAACAACGTCACGAAAGAGCACTTGGGTTGAATTTGTTTTCAACAAACAACATATTACGTTGCTCTGATTGGTTGTAGGTCTATCCAATTGAGCGAAGAGGCATTTGTTTTACGAGTTCGGTTGAAACACGCCCTGTAGTCACAGCCCAACGGAGAGTTTTCAGACTCATATTCTGACTAGAATTATGAGTATGACAACGTCAGGCTACTATCGTCCACTCTAAATCTCCAACGTTCGGGGCCCCATTATCGTCCACAACCGTTTCTTCCATTAATTTCTTAAATAAGATATGCAGCATCAACGAAAGAAAGTAACTCATCGATATGTACACATCTTATATTGCTGCACACCAAATTACAGCTTCTTACTTTGAGATTTGAGTATGTAAATACGCTCTCAAACCGTATGTGTAGCATCTGCCTTCCGCAGCTTCGAACTGACAATTCTCCATTGAAAGTGGTTGGGTGGACGATAATGGGACACCCTGGCTAACTGCTAAAATCAGGAAAGTAAAATTTCTAGGCATATCCTGATTGGATTTCAAAACCAGAATGTTATAATATAAGTGTGTATCTATATATTAAAGTACAATGCTGTAGTGATGGGGGAAACAAAGCTTTCCGAAGCAACGAGCTATTTGACACAATTGTCTCAAAAAAGTATCGCTTTTTCGAAGCGTTCGATACATCTTCTCCATAGGGACATGCTGGTCAGTTTATGGTATGGCGACTGTATCGAGCGAAGGAAGGAATCAAGTGACGTCAAGTCCTCAAGTCAGTCTCACAATCGTCATTGACAACTTGATAAATAAAGTTTGTGTGACAAATGTTTCGATGTGCAAGTGTCAAAAATATGTTATAATATATCTTGTTGTATTATAAACCACGTAACGTATCTGCTACTTTATGTTTATAACATTTATTTTTAGGTTCTTATAACATTAATTACACAAAATGCTTAACTGAGTATGGCTTTGTGGCAATCTCTCACTCAGACAAAGTGAGATCGCATCCGCTCACCCCGTTTTAGTGGAAGTATATGCTAAATGAATACATTATTATATGATAATGTAAGCAAGCGTCTAAGGTTTTGGAACATGCTTTTGCACCCGGGAAAGGGATGGCCACATTTGAAGGCTGGTAAAACTAGAGAAATATGTAGGCAATGTGCTTGTGTACGATCTCATATCTGTATCTATCTCTGTCTATCTAGCTCTGGCAATCTATCTGTATCTCTGGCTCTGTCAATGAATGTATTCTATAGCGTCCGTAAATAGGCCTATGTCTCCTCTCTATAACCTACGAATATGAGTGATTTCTGATGTCTTTTAAGCGTTTGAATAAAACGCCGTTTGTCTCAGCTGCTCGTGTGACGTCCGATGCTTCGGATGTCACTTCGACACTTTGACTCTGATCATGTGGTTTTTGCCCATTTGAAGCCATGCTCGACACGTTTGTATACCGCTTTGTGAGCATGGTATTGAGCGTAACATCACTACAATGCTGTGACATAACGTTTTTAATTTGTATTCTAACGACATTTTTGTAACATTGCTAACGAGCGTCGAGGGCTAAGTTTACGATAATGGGACCCCTTACGCTATGTTGATTTGTTTAGACACGTATTTAGCATTCTACTGTGCCTATGCTAGATACAGGAGACGTTAGCATTGCTAATAGGCAAACTGTTGGGGACAAAATCATACTTACAGCTTGCGTTTGTGATGAGCATACGGTTGCAACAGGCCCTCTTTTCAGCAACAGCGGCTAAGCAAATTCTTCTTTAAATTGTCCAAGGTCATTCAAAACTGTCCTCGGTGAAATGGTTTGAGCAAATGTGTAATAGAGGGTTGAACTGCACAGATCTTCTCATATAGACAAACATGACACAGCCCATTGAGTGTTTGGTTCCTTAGGAAGACTCTGAAAAGTGTCAGCATTCCCTGTACACTGTATGTGGAACACTGCATTTATTCCCATAGTCCAGTTTCAATATGCTACATAAAACGTTCTTGATTCTGTAGAAATACATAGATCTAATCGGAATGTTTGTAAACAAATTAAGGTTGTCAAGACGCTTCCGGGTGGATAACTTTCATCCTGTCAACAGCAGTTATGGTAGCCTAGCATAGTAGTTCATAGTAGTTAATTTAAAAGATAGATCGAAAAAATTAATATCATGACAAAATGTTGTTGTGTTTGGGGTTGTAATGTCAAATGTACACAGGCATGTAAAGGATAGGCTTTTCCCGTTTTGCCACGGTTAAATCGAAATCGACCCAACGGAACCTGTTGATAACTTTAGCACAGATCCAGCTGTAGTAGCCTAGTCTGCATTTAACGGGCGGTCTCGCTGCATTACAGCAGTGGGGAACCTTCAGGGCCTTCTACGCCTTCAGAGAAAGCCTAAACAAATTATAAATAATAATATATTTAATACTAATAATAAAGTATTCAATAAATAATTTAAAACAATTATATCTCATTTAATTTAATACAATACATTTTTCTCTCATCTATTTTCTATAGTTAAGCTTACTGTCAAATTCATGTCCTGAAAACATGTTATCCAATCAGAATCGTCTGTCTATATTAAGGCCCAGTTGAGTTAGCTGGCTCATTCATTGGTTAGGACTTCACAAATCCTGGAGAAGGCCAAGCTATGTGTTTTGGTGTGGAGAGTGACGGGCAAATCGACCAATCACGCTTTGATTTCAAGTGGGCGGGAGCAAAACAAAACATTTTAGGCCTTCATGAAATCCTAATCTCTTGCAGAGTGGTGAGAGCGGTTGAGAGACAGAGGCAACGTCCACACTAGCCCGGGTACATTTAGAAACGCATACATGTCTGCGTTTGCACCTCCCGTCCACACTAATACGGCGTATTCGGACACTGAAAACGGAGCTTTTCGAATATGCTCCCCTAGCCGGAGACATTTGAAAACGCCGGGTTCGCGTAGTAGTGTGGACGGGGTCCTCGGAGCTTTTCAGATACGATGATGTTCAGTTGCCATGACACTGGGGTTAGCTTGCGCTCTATATAGCTATAACTAATGTCAAGATGAACATGGAAGGTGAAAGAAATATGCTGCTCCATCTCTATAATTTATTTACCAGTTTAGTTAGTGTACTACTTCAGATACAAGTATTATCACTTAATAGATACGCGTTACTCCTACGCAGAAGGCGAGCGTTGTACTCGGTGTGCCTGCACAGATGTTATTGACGTTACAGTATAGTCTATTTGTTTACATCCGTGTCATCCTTAGCTACAGTAAATAAAGGATTGCACTTTATTTAACCCATTCAATTAATCGTATTGTTGCTTTTTTCCGCGATGATTTTTTTTCTCTGCGGTGATGGCCGAGGTGAAGGCCCAGCTGTAGTACTCACGGTTCGCCACTGCATTACAGTACCAATGGACAGGCTGGCAATCATCCACTCATGACCGGATTTAAGGAAGACATTTCCTCACAGATCATTTATAAAACGTTTGTGTTGGGTTGCTGTTGGGTAGCATAACGTTGGGTAGCATATCGTGCAAGCTTGCGTGACAGTAGTCCAGTTGATGTTAATAAACAAACCACACACAGTGGCGTGATCTGGCCGAGGGCCTAGACCTCAGGTCAAACTACAAACATCATAACACACTCAAGGCTCTAATAGGTATCAAGCCCTATGGCCAGGGTTGCCAGGTCTGGGTGACAAAACCAGCCCAATGGCCAATCAAAACCAGCCCAAAACCAGCCCAATGGCCAATAAAACCAGCCCAATATCAAAACTCAAAAGTACAGTACACACAGTATTTACAGTAATTTGTATTATTTATAGATATCTGTTTATTTAGGAGGTTTACTTACTTAAGCTTAGCATAGATGTAATTTATGTTCTGTGTACTTATGTTAGGCCCATGTAAATGCCATGTGTTTGAGTTGTCTTAAGAATATGCATCGGAC
This sequence comes from Hypomesus transpacificus, assembly GCF_021917145.1. Lineage (NCBI taxonomy): Eukaryota > Metazoa > Chordata > Actinopteri > Osmeriformes > Osmeridae > Hypomesus > Hypomesus transpacificus. The sequence goes on along the minus strand of NC_061061.1, from coordinate 6,512,368 downwards.
AATAAAAGACTTGAACTTGAACTATATGAAAACAATATGCTTATACAGACGTAGGGTGATTTCAGGTGATGTGGGACACTTTTTGGTAGAGGCTCCAGTAAACTTACAAAATAACTGTTAACTCACCCCAGTGATGTTTCTGTCAATCGTTTTAGGGCTTACGAACATTTTCATGTTGGAATGGAAGGGGTCAAATACTTATTTCACTCAGTAAAATGCAAATACATTTATAAAAATGTTGACATCAAAATGTTGACCCCTCTGCAAAACATGATTTAGTACATGGTGGCAAACCCTTGTTGGCATTCACAGAGGTCAGATGTTTCTTGTAGATGGCCACCAGATTTGCACACATATCAGGAGGGATTTTGTCATCAATTGGCATTTAAATGAGTGAAATAAGTATTTGACCCCTCTGCAATTCTGGAATTTGTTGTTGGTATTCTGTCTCTCACTGTTCAAATAAACCTACCATTAAAATTATAGACCATTGAATTATAGATCATTTCTTTGTCAGTTTGCAAATGTACAAAATCAGTAGGGGATCAAATGATTTTTTCCCCTCACTGTAGTACCTTGACTAGGCTTAATTTGATCTGATATAGCAACATCAACAGAAAATGTGAGCATGTGCAAAATCTTTCAAAATCACACCCTTTCAGACAGAGCTAGTTAGTAAGAGCTAGAGACGCATACTGACATGCTATTTTGTCAGACTGTTACAGCATGTTACTAACTCACACATTACACTCAGGTTTTTTTGCCGAGATATAAAAATTATATTCAGGGCTACACTCAAAAGGTTTTGGGCTGCGGCCCTGGCAAAAAAGGCTGGTGATGCCACTGTTCCCAACCCTTTTGTTCACATGCTGGAAAACATAAAGGTGCATACAGTTCTATATTTTGATTAAAATCTGTGATTACATTATGGTCATAGTTTGAGTGGTTGACCCCCATGGAAATAAAATACACTCAATTCTACCTCAAGGGTGATCCTCACCCTCGTAGACAATGTGGAACCCAGGCTTGTTCTGGGAATAGTCACTGTGGAAGACCAAGCTGGTCTCATGGGTGGTGCTGAAGAGAGACTCGGGCACAGCAGATCCACTGAAGCGATCGATCACAGAGCCCCTCTCCGGGTCCCCACTGCGAACCTCTAGGTAGTCATGCACTGCTTCGGTAGAGAAGTTTAGAAACTGCAGGTGGATGCCTAGAAAACAACAACGCACAGTCCTTTCAAGCGATGCCTTTAGTCAAACAAAACTTTAAAATAGTTTTAGCCTTTCTGAGAAGTATTGTAGGTATTATATGATGATAAAGAATGAGAATCGGGGCATCTACATCTCCACAAAATCAAAAACTGCAGTAAAAATGTTTGCTTGGTAGGAAACAAACCAAAGCCAATGGGGAGTTGGACTCTCCAGCTGCAGTCCAGGCTGCTCTGGTAATTTCCTGGAAAACCGGGGCTCAGGATCACACCGCTGATCTCTGTCATAGAGCCACCACACTGAGCTAGAGACACCAGCCAAGGATAACATGTTAGACACACTGCTGAGAGGGTGGAATACATTTATGCTTATGTCAGTGGCAGCTGCTGGTCTTTCAAATTGTTTTTTTATTGTCTGCCATTGTGTGCAGTTTGCTAGCTGACTAGTTCACCTCTACTACTAATAATTTGATGAAATAGCAATAGCTAGTAAGAAAGCAAATACAAAAAAACTGGTGGTCGCAGTTCGTCTTTCAACGAGTTGCAAAATCCGCGATGGGACTGAGCTTGAGATTTCTTGACTTTTTATAGTACAAAATCGTTGTCAATCAAAAGGAGATCTTTCGACAGACCCTCCAATAATCATGCGGAAGCCCAGCGTCCAGGCCAGCCCACTCCTCCATTCACCCCCAGAGACGCTGAGCGTCCAGGGGCGGGACATAATCGCAGCATTTATCCAATGACCATATAGTTTCAAATTACTGAAAAACATTTTTCAAAGCAGCCCCATTGAAGTCCATGGGAGCTGAGCTTCAACAGGGAAATGCACAATGGCGCTACGGGAATGTATGAGAAGTAAATCAGTCAGTCGACCTGCTAATATATGTAGCTGATTCTGAACGAACTCGTCTTGGATATGAACGTGTTGTAACACATTTAAAATGTTAACACAATATAAATATTTGACCATGAATTTTTTTAAATGTTAAGGAATTGTTTTCCTCCCACATACTACTTTTATGTAAATACCCATGTGTAATGCACTGACAGTCACAAGAGTCATAGATTTAAAAAAACGTATGAAGTCTGAATCTTTTACCATCCCTCCCTTTGCAGCTTGGACTAAATGTGTACCACCTCTGCGTCTTCTAGGATTGAAGTAACTGCCATGGGGTTTAATTGCAGTCTTAAAGAAATCGCCACTGGCGTATGTGTGTGCTAGCATGTATGAGAGTGATTCACAGAGGTATTTCAAAAAACATTCTCCCTTTCTTGAGATGGAAAAAATTAATCAACAGCATCACTGCACTGCAGTGGCACTGATCAATTCACCTCCCTCTGTGACACCTTCTTATCTGTATCTCAGAATGACTGCACGGCAGTGAAGGTTAAACTAATTCACTTGTCTATTGCCACATACTACTTTTATGTAAATACCCATGTGTAATGCACTTACAGTCACAAGAGTCACAGATAAAAAAGAAAAGTATGAAGTCTGAATCTTTCACCATCCCTCCCTTTGGCAGCCTGGACTAAATGTGTACCACCTCTACGTCTTCTGGGATTGAAGTAACTGCCATGGGGTTTAATTGTGGTTGAGACTTGTAGACCTGCCTGTGTAAAATGAGAGCGCGTATGGATGAATGGGCACACAGCCTGCTGCTTTCCTGTTCGTTTAACCGCAAAAAAAAAGAATGCAGTTGGTACCATGCCTGTGAAGAGGTACCAAATGACAACCACAAGCATCCATCAGGCCTAGGATGTCTGTAAACCTGGATTTACTGCTGCAGTGAATTGTAAAGCTAGTTGTGTGTGTGTGTATAGGGAGAGTGCTGCCAAAGAGAAAGGGAGCTACACCCATGTGTAATCCTGAGAATCAGTGTGGAAATCAGCAGTGGAAGAAGGAGGAACTGCATGACTATACTCATCAGACAAAGTTGAAATCAAAACCAGCTGTATTAAGGAGCAAAGCCTTATTGACTGACACAGAGATATACATACAGATACATATCCAGACAGATACATATCCACATGTGAAAATTTGATCTGAACAGAACAATAACATAATGCTAATTGTAGCTGACAGTCGATGGTCAGATGCAAATATCTTGTAAATCCTTATTAAATCTTATGTCCATCACTGTTCACTATAGATTTATGGGATTAAATGGACTGTTACCTAGACAAAGTGGCACAGGGTAATTCCATCTTCTAACAGGTCCGGGCATACATGTAATGTGTGAATTACCCTGTTGGGAGACATACAACAGGCATAAAAACATGTCTCATCGTATTTTAAATCACATGGTGACTGTGCAGAGATCAAACACAGGGCATGAATGCATGTCAAGCTTAGTGCACTACCAGACATACCATTATGCAGCATTTCAACAATCGACCCTGTGTGTCAGTGTTTTGATCATGTTAACAGTGGGTGGATGAGCTCCTACTGTGGTTATTGGTTGACAGAACATAACCGGGGACATTAATTAATCCCCCTAATGCCATGTTCTGTGTGATATTATTTTAACTTCAATAGGAAATTTAGTTTTTGAGCAATACAATTTCATCAGTCTAGAGCAGGGGTGTCAAACTCTGGCCAGTGGGCTAAATCTGGCCCGTGGTGTATTTATATTTGGCCCGCAAGATAATATCAAATATATATTTGAGCTGGCCCGCCGGTAACGCAGTGGTGGGCTGTCAGGGCCAGCAATGCCTTCTCTGCTGGCCAAAACACTATCAGAATCACTGACTTATGTTTTAATATATATATTTTTTATTTTGCACTAATATTTTTTTATGCACGCCCCCCCCCCCCCCCCACACACACACTGCTCTAACGCATGCACCGCTAATACTACAAATCCTCGATTTTTTTCTCTCCAATAAATATGAAATCTGGCCCGTGACTTTGTCCCAGTTTTTAATTTTGGCCACTGTGTATCTGAAAGCTTTCTGATTAAGGGGAGCCTAGGTTTATTTCAGGGCAGGTTTTTTTAAACAGGGTGTTAGACTAGATGTTAGGGGCTTGCCTTATGTGGTTTGAACAGTTATAACACAAGGACATGAGCTATGTCGGTGAGCATGGTGTGGAACACTCCGGTGAAAAACTCAATATGGGATTACTGAAGCTGCTAGATGTTTGCCATGCTCCTTGACTCGGAATGCCCTTCACCTTTGGGGTCTGCCCACCCTCAGCACAAAAGCTATAAATATCCCGGATGATGAGTTGACTCCCTAACCACAAGTGTTTCTGACATGGTTTGAGTTTCTCACCTGCAAAGAGTATCCTTGGTCGCACTGAAAGGACACCATATCACCCACAGTGTAGCGATCCCCCACTTTTGTACTGTGGCTGGGGACTTGAGGTTCTGGGCAAGAATCCAAACCTATTGCTTAGAACAGAGTCACAAACACAAAAGTGGTGACAGCAATCACTCATCGGCAAACAACGGAATGTTGGTAAACACAGAACAACAAGCACTCCAAACAATTTAACCAGAGTATGTCTTTCTGGTTGATGACTACTAACACTTAACACTGAATGACAACACATCTTTGTAATTACAGTAAAATAATGATAATGATCATACATTCTGTATCTACATGTGTAATTAAAAAGTAAAGGTAAAATGGTCCCAGATACCGAATAAGTACAGACAAAATAAAGCCAGAAGGATAAAGGGTCACAGAAAACAGCCATCTTAAGAGGAAAGACCACAGTATGAAGGGCATCTGAAGTAAATGAACATCTGACTGTGAAGTTATTCTATAAATATTAACATACAGTACTGTACATAGAACAGGCTAGAGAAACACCATGGGTAATGGGAATGGAGTCAGACTACTAGAATGGTGGGAGGGTGAACACATGCAGAAGGGCAACTAGAACTTTCTTTCTCCTCATACCTGTGTAGTCGAGGTGAAATCCCGAGGATGACAAGCTGATGTCTGACTGGAAGGTTAGGTACAGGTTGTTGGATGTGCTGTTTAGCAACTGAGGGATGGTGGTGCCTAAAACATTCCACAGGACCGAGAAGTAAGTGCATGTCTCTGATTCCAGATGTGACATTAAGCCTGTTTCACACTCTATGGTAGCTACACAGTGCACGTGGTGCATACTTCCAATATGTTGGGAAAATACGAAGAAGGGTGTAGTCATTGTGATTGCCAGTTTGCGTTGGCTATGCATACTTGTTCTCATTTCCATACTGTTTATACCGTAGCTTGTCGGATCTCCACAGATTCGCACAGGGCTATGATTTTAGGGTACATCAATAGATCCCCACTGAGCAAAGCATGATACCAAAGCCCTCTTCCTCTCCATGACTCCCTGTCTGCTCAGTTTCTGAAGTTTTGAGAGCTCGCTCTCAAAGGACATGCCAAATGTCATCTTTCCCTGTCATATCTATCAACAGCTCTGTTGAGCTTTCAAGACATGACTTCAGTAGGGGTCGATTGAGATGCAGAATGGTATGAAGAGTTGTAGATGTCTACCTGAATAGCTACCAAGCCTGGGGGCATTACTGTCAACCCCATCAAAAAAGTCCAACGAATCCCAATTGTGCTCTGTGGCGAAGGTTATGACTTGGATCTAAGGACACGGTAAAACAGATGAGCAAGAAAAAAGAATATTGCATGAAAACATTGAAACACCTTTCTCATTAATTATTAGACAACTTTTCGATTAAAGATGTATCCCTCCTGTCAAAGTGTTTCATCAAATGTCAAATGTTCAGAGGTTTCCAAGTGTTTTTTTCTCACTTGAATGCCGGCTCCCTCCGGCACAGAAATCTTCCAGGCGCAGTTCAGATGGTTGGCGTAGGGTTCTGGGTATCCTGGAGATAGTATGGTCCCCCTGCGAGCAGTCAGTACCCCTCCACAGGGGACTGCTCAACAGACAGGAGTTCACACAAGGACATGTGGAGAAAATCCACACACACACACGTGGTGTCGCACATACGAGAAAAAGCAGAGGAAAGAGAGGATACGATTTAGACTAGCTAAACCTATGTATCAGATATATCAACATTCGAAATAATGAAATATAAAAATTAAGGTGAATGGGTATTTTATAAATGAGTCTTATACTAGAGTAATGTTTTATGTCAATGTACTTATACCGTATAGCTATATGCATAAAAATATAATACAGTTTTTTGTGAGTGTGTACACTAATAGAATATTTGAAAAGCAGACAAGTATGTTCCTGATTTGTTGAGATGAATTGTTACTGTCACCACCAGTTATGCAAGTCATCACCTTGAGGTTTCCAGTTGTAATTTTTGGACAGAGGAGGAGGAGGGTTGAAAATTGCATCTTCTTTTGTAAATTTTTCTCCCTTATAAGAATTGTATTTTGTAGATGTCCCTCAAAAAATAAAACTAGAAATGGTACATTTCCTGAAGAAAATGTGTGTGTTTGCTGAAAACAGTTGAAACTATTTAGTTTTGATAGCTTGAATAGTGATGAAGGTTTAAAAGAGGTATGTGCCATAAACAGTGTGAAAGTATGTAGGTGCGAAAAAGTGTTGACGGTATTTAATTACATCACAATAGAAACATATTTATTTACAAATTGCGATATTTTCTTACTGTTGAAAAAGGAGAAATAGGAGTGATGGAAAGAGTATCTTATTTATTTTCATAAATTTTAAAGTGTTAAGTATTACAAATTTAAAGATTTAGCAAACAGAAAAAAGTTTGAACATTGGAAGTGTTTTCTAGCTCTCTAGTTTGAAAAATTAGATATTGCATAGCAGTTATCAATGTCATAGCAGACAAAAGTATGTGTAAATTGGAACGGGTTTTTCAGAATAAACAGTGTGAAAGTATGGGGGGGTCAGATGGCTGAGTGGTTAGGGAATCGTGCTATTAATCAGAACGTTGCCGGTTCGATTCCCAGCCTTTGGTCCTTGGGCAAGGCACTTCACCCTACTTTCCTCGGGTGGAATGTCTACTTAGCTCATGCTAACGCGCTGGGTTGAAAAATGAATATGCCTATTATAAGAATCACATCCAAATCGAATGACATTATCTTCTCCGGCCAAGACAACAAAATCTTTCTCTGTTGCAACGTTCCCCACTCAGCATCTACGTAAGTTCGCATGTTGCAAGTTTTCAGGCAGTGATAAGCGCGCTCTGATGATTTGCATGTTAAACAATCAATATTTTTAATTTGCAGTACATTGTAAGAGATACTTAATACCATCGGCATTCGGTTACAACAGGACTGGTAAAACGAATCTTATTAGTAGGCTATTAGCGGCTGAATCTGCATTGTCCAGCAGCCATTGAGTCAGATCGCAGTTTGTACATAAAAAAAAAAAGTGTTTAAAAGTTTTATTAGTCGATTTTCAGACCTTTTAGTCGAGTCTTGGTCGACCAAAGAAAATCTTAGTCGGGGACAGCCCTAGACATCACAATAGAAAATGAATTTCCAGCCTTTCATATTGTTAAAATCATAACAGTTCGACAGTTCAAAACATGCAATTTTCTATCAATTAAAGTTGTAAAGGTGTTTATACCTTAAACAGTGTGAAAGTTATTAGGAGAGAAAAATTTATTACAGTACTTTATTTTTGTTTTTTTGTTTGCTGAAAGCAGTTGAAACTATTTTGTTTTGATGGCTTGAATAGTGATGAAGGTTTCAAAAAGTTTTTAAAAGTTTTAAAATGGTATCTGCAATAAACAGTGTGAGCGTATGTAGGTGAGAAAAAGTGTTGCTTTAAAAAACTAAATTGAGCATGCAGAAGGAAAGTATATCTGTCATTGTTTTGTACTGTGATATTTTCTTACTGATGAAAAAGGAAAAAAAGGGTGATGTGTCTTATGTACTTTCATTAATTTTATAGTGTGAAAAGTATACAATAAAGAAAGATTGAAAAATGTTGGAACAGTGTTTCTAGCTCTCATTTTTTTTTGCTAATATAGTGATGAAAAGAGTATACATACCAGCTATCATTGTCATAGCAGACAAAAGTATGAAGGTGAAAAAAAGTGTTGCTTTAAAAACAAAAGGTGAAAAAAAAAATCATAGTATGTCATTGTTATGCATTGCAATATTTTCTCATTGTTAGAAAAGGAGAAAAAAGACTGATGAAAATAGTATCATATTTAATTTAATAGATTTTTAAGCGTTAAAAGTAGTGGTGGGCATAGATACATTTTTAAAAACTAGATTAATCTCACTGTAATGTTGGCATTAATCTAGATTAATCTAGATTAAAATCGCTAATTTAAATTCCGCCAAAGGCATTCAAAATATGTGTGCTACCCAATTAATGACTTAAAGTAAGTCTTTGAAAACGGTTTTCTCAAGCCATGTGGCGCATTAGACCAGGGGCTCATCTCATGTTTCCAAAATGCATCACAAACTACTTGAGAAAGCTGTTCTACTATGATAATTGGTGATGAAAATTTATTATGTTCAATAAGATGTACTTGTGTTTATTAACTGTTTATTAGATTAGTTAGCTTGGCTAAAAGAGCTGTGCTGACGGGCTTGCCTCGGTTGCACTCAAACATAGTAGTTTGACGACGACTCTACCCCTGCGCTACATCAGTGCTTGGCCCGGCATTTTCCACATTAGCTAAGGGATGCTTTGCGTTTAGGTGGTATTTGAGACTGGAATAACTCCTACAGTAAACTAATTCCCCATAAGACAAGGTGCAAACAACCTTGGTCTTGTCGAGGTTTCCATTGGGAAGCTTCTTAAAAATACATTTTCCCTGAAGCAAACCAGGCGGCTTCATAGCTGCATCCATGTTAGCACGTCACGTTTGATGTGATAATTTCATACACAAGGCATACACACAGGTTCGAAGACTCGTTCTCGCCCCCTACAGTGCAATTCGGCTAGGTATACATCCGCGCTAAAATATCAAGGTGAAAGTCATCATAGCTTCTGTAGTATAGGCTAGACCCGGCTCCCAACCCAACTTTGAGAATAGATTTACGGCAATTTTTTTTATTCCCCAATTATAGTCTCACGCAGCACGCAGCACGTTAACACCGATAACGGCTCACCACTAGTTAAAAGTATTAAAGATTGAAAGATGAAGAAACAGAAAAAAGTTGGAAAAAAAGTGTTTCTAGTTCTCTAGATTGAAAAAATAGAAAAATAGTGATGAAGAGTATATTGCATAACAGTTATCAATACCATAACAGACACAAGTATGTCAGCAATAACTTTGGAAAGCTGTTTTTTAGGTTAACCACTGTGAAAAGTGATTAGGTGAGAAGAAATTCTGAAAGTACTTTATGACATCAAAATATCAAAATATTTTTCAACCTCAGAATGTGACGCAAACCTTCTGAATCATTGGAACCCATTAATTTTTTTGCATTCAGCAAACACACTAATAATAATAAGTATGCAGAATAACAGTAGTGTCTTTGCTTTCAGCAAACACGCAAAAACATCTTCCAAGTGTCTGCCACCTACCTTATGACCAAGGAAGCTGCCAATAACTCAAGCCCTTGTAAGTGTTAAACAGATCAAGGACATATCAAGGACACCTTGTCCTTGTCTGGTATATGTAAACAACTGGTATATGTAAACAACAAGAATTTTCAATCCAGTTCAATGCAATTTTAAACTCATCAATATTTCACAGGTGATTTCCACTCTCCCACACATGTTCAGATGATCACACGCAGGGTAACTTCATCTTGGCTCCACCTCAGGATCCTCAGCCAGGTATGGAAACCACCAACAATCACTTTGTATGGAAAGTTACAGGGTCAAAATAGCCATTATCACACTTTGGGTTACTATGTCTACAGGACATGGTGAAGTGTGTGGAATGTATAGTGGGCTATAGTGCCCTACATAAGTGTTTTTCAGTTGTGGGTCGCGACCCACGGGTGGGTTGGCAAATATGTTTTCATAATTATTTTGTCATAGGCAGTGCTCGAAGTGGGCCGGTACTCATTGGTACGCAGTACCGGCACTTCTAAATGTTACTCTTAAGCGTATCGGCACTTTTGCTTGCGTACCGCTTGTAGCCGGCCCAGTACTCTACCACTGACGGAGAAAGCGTCAGCTTCAGAGAGATTGGCAATGACCCTATCACTACGTGACTTACCTCAGATCTTGATGAGTCACGTAAAGGCAAGCAATCGGCCCACCCTATCAGAAGTTTGCTTCTCCACGGACGCTAGTTTGAAAAAGATGTCTGATGCCTGCGTAAGCGCTTAACAGATTTTTCACTGCTGAAAACTTAGAAAGACAGGCAGAGATCTCTGACCTCATTCTCTCTCATCGCCCCACCTACTGTCCCCTTGACCCTATCCCCTCCCCTCTCTTTCAAACCATCTCCCCCTCCATCATAACCTTTCTTCTCCGTGTCCTAAACTCCTCCCTTACCTCCGGCACCTTTCCCTCTGCCTTCAAACAGGCCAGAGTTACCCCTCTACTCAAAAAACCCTCCCTTAACCCTGCCGTCCTCCAGAACTACAGACCGGTATCACTGCTACCCTTCTTCTCAAAAACAATTGAACGTGCTGTATCTAACCAACTGTCTTACTTTCTCTCTCAGAACAACCTGCTTGACCCCAACCAATCGGGCTTCAAGACTGGCCACTCCACAGAGACTGCCCTTCTTTCAGTCACCACTGCCCTCCAGTCTGCCAGAGCGGCTTCCAGGTCATCCGTCATCATTCTGCTGGACCTTTCTGCAGCGTTTGACACGGTTAACCACCAGATCCTGCTTTCCAGACTTTCTGAGATGGGCATCACTGGCACTGCACTCCAGTTGATCTCATCCTACCTGTCGGGAAGATTCTACCAGGTCTCCTGGGGAGGCAAACTGTCAGGCCCTTGCCAGCTCTCCACTGGTGTCCCACAGGGCTCCGTCCTTGGCCCCCTCCTCATCTCTCTGTACACCACCTCACTTGGACCAATCATCACCTCCCATGGCTTCTCCTACCACTGCTACGCTGACGACACGCAGCTGTACCTGTCGTTCCCCCCGACTGATCCGGGGATCTCAGCTAGGATTGAGGCCTGCCTCGCAGACATCTCTGCCTGGATGACCGGGCACCACCTCCAGCTGAACCTCGCCAAAACAGAACTTCTCATCATCCCGGCTAAACCCTCCATCTCCCATGATCTGTCAATCACCCTGGGATCTGCGACGGTGACCCCTTCATCCTCTGCCAGGAACCTTGGGGTTACTATGGATGACGAGCTCTCCCTCACGGCCCACATTGCCGCAGTCTCCCGGTCTTGTAGATTCACCCTCTACAACATCCGGAAGATCAGGAGATACCTGTCTGAGCACTCCACCCAGCTGCTAGTCCAAGCAATGGTCCTCTCCAAGTTGGACTACTGCAACTCGCTGCTCACTGGTCTCCCAGCATGTGCAACCCGCCATCTTCAGAGGATTCAGAACGCAGCGGCCCGCCTGGTCTACAATCTACCCAGACGCTCCCATGTTACCCCGCTCCTCATCTCTCTCCACTGGCTACCCATCAACGCCCGTATCAGATTCAAGACCCTGGTACTGACCTTCCGAGCAGTGAACGGGACTGCACCCGACTACATCAAGTCTCTCCTGCAACCTTACACCCCCACCCGTCACCTACGGTCTTCCTCAGACAACCGCCTGGTGGTCCCACCGCTCAAGACTGCCAGGTCCCAACACAAGCTCTTCTCCTGCCTGGCCCCCCAGTGGTGGAACCAGCTCCCCACCTCCATCAGGGACACTGACTGTCTCCCCACCTTCAAGAAAAGGCTCAAGACGCACTTGTTCCGGGAGTACAACGGCACTTAGGAATGCTTGGCTAGACCTGTTGTTAGTTTCCTCCAGGATCACAATGACTCTTATTGTGTGACTTGCTCTTGTAGGTTAGTTATAATGAAGTTAAGTCTTGTACTCGCTGTGAAATATTTTTACTATTGATTGTTCTTCTACAGGTACAGTCCTGCACTTTTTTGTGGTTCATGTTGTTTTAATTTGTAATTGTATAACTGCATGCTCTTATGGGTCTTCCCTTTTGGCACTTGTTTAGTTTTTTCACAATGTATGCTTCATGTTTTGGCTGCTTGCAATGTTTGGGACTACCTCGTTGTTATGATCAGTGACCTATGCTCTTTTGTAAAGCTCTCTCTTGGAAGTCGCTATGTAAATGTAAACTAAAAAAGTGTGTAGAGTTCCGGAGCTTGTAAGTCGTTATGTTAGCCTGGCTTCAGAAAGGTCCTAAAAGAGCGCGTGTGCCAGAGCCAGACACGTCAACAAAGGTCCAAGTCCAACCAGAAACATTGGGTACGAATCATGAGCTTCAAACTTGTTTAAATAAATACATACATATGCATGGCCGCGGGAACTAGGGGTGCGGACTGGCCATCGGGAGCACCGGGAGAAGAATAACGATGGAAAACCAGGCTAAGAAACGTAAGAGTGGGGCTGAAAAATTTCGACAAAAAGACATCACCTTGACTAGACAAGGTTTTACCAATGAAAAAATGCCTATGTTTATTTTACATAAAGCTCCAAAAACAATTTTGCGCTCAAATAAAGGCCCCAAATTTTTGCGCGCCCGCATTAAGTGTGGAAGTACCCATCTTTCTTTACAACCTAGCATCACATCAAACACAGACTGTGCATGCATTAGCACTACAGCTGTGGTGGCGTATATTATTTATTACTGATGACAATTAGAAAAAATTATTCTGTTAAAACTTCAACAAGTAAATAATAACGATAGGGAAATTGTATATTTGCAAACACTCCTTTTCATATAATCTGGGTTGTCATTTTGAAAATGTGGGTGGCCGAAATAAACTTTGAAAACCACTGCCCTACATAGTAATTTGAGTGAAGGAAGCCAATGCTGATCTGCATCAGACCCTCTCCCTGTTTACCTTCACGACAGGCACAGTCTCAATGAAATTACTGTAACTTAATGACTTAAACACCCAAGACCTGGAAGTGAATGTTATTGGTCAAGTATGATTAGAGAACATGACTGTCACCTAACACACTAACACTGGTGGATCTGTTGACTTGAAGTAAGGTGTTGGGCGAAGGCTTACATTTATTTTCTACAGCAATAGAGCTTTTTTTTTTTCAAGTGGTTTTTCCAAGACTTTTACCAAAGAGACAATCAAACAACCCCTCCCGGAACTTTTCATTGCTACAAAAAATAGTGCTGAAAACTAGACACTTCACCAGGTTTTATTCTGTTTGGGCTTTTTGCTCAGTTGAGGATGTTCAAATGTATTGTGTTCATTCAAGTGAGCATAATCAAATCAAGACATAGTAGAATGTTGTATTAGTGTTACTAATCAATAAAGTATAATTTGAGAGCGTTGTAAGGAATTGTAGTGAGGTCAACAAGACTACACAGAGCCAACATCTTGCCACACCTGAAGAGTGATTCAATCACATCAGACAAACCTAATCAGCCCTTGTGACACCCTCAGTATGCTGATTACCCACCAAACGCTGATGCAAAGGAACCATAGAATTGGGGAGGGACCTCCCAAATCTACCTAATCAGCCCTCTTGCTAGCTTGCAAGCTTCAAAGGGCCTGCTTGAGACAACAAGGTCGAATCCCAATACTCCACCTTACCCCTTCCCCTTACCCCTTAATTTACCCCTAGCCCTTGGCCCTCGAAAGTAAGGGGTAAGGGCTACATAGCCTTAGGAAATGGGACGCCACTTGGTTACAGGTACGTTGTCTAGCACGTATCGATATCTCCAAAGCAAGTAGTGTTATGCACTGATATTAAACAAAATTCGCTGATAATGGAGTTTACCTTAAACTGTACACATGCTAGTCAGAGAAATGCGGGACTGTTCAACACTGTAGCATTAGCGTACCAAACTAGCGATTTTTTGAAACATTTCGGTTTGGAAAATGGTTGCAAATATATATGTTCAGGACTGTGTATAACACAAAACAAGACCGTCATTATTTTTTTATCAATTAATTAAGCCGAAAATATTACATTTATCGGACTCTCTGGATGATCTGGCCGCCATTGTTGCCGGTCGCGCAGGATTCACATAGCCCTAGGTTTCAAGTAAGCTCCCGATCTTACTTGGTTTTAAGGGGTGTATACCCCTTAGTCTTAGCCCTACCCCTAGCTCCAAAAGAGTATTGGGACACCACTAGCTCTCACAGGAACGCGCAAAACTAAGGGGAAGGGGGAAGGGGAAGGGGTAAGGGGGAGTATTGGTATTCGGCCCAAGTCTCCAGCAACCATTTGCTATCTGTTTTGGCGGCAGTTGAACAAAGAACATACCTTAATCAGAACTTTTGAGGAAAGTCATTCAGACTTCACCTTTACCACAAGAGTACAAAGTGGAGAATTATGAGAGGCTTTTTGTGTCATGTTTGTTACTTTGTTTTAATGTTGTGTTCACTGAAATCGTGATTCTAGTAACTACTCCTTCTTCCTGAAAGATAACCACGTCATTCTTGGTATCTACACAAAGCTTACATAGTAAAACAATCATTCAACTATATTTTGTAACTGTACCAAGATGTCCACATAATATTTGAACAATCTTATGAACCAGCCAGAGACCAGATCACACCTTTGGTTAGTGTGAAGGAAGGAGGGGGGAGTTAAGAACCCAGCTTCCCCCAATCAACATCTGACCCCAGACAGGTCTTCCCTCGAATTCTGAACTGTATGAAGATCTCGGAATCATCAACCATGGCATGAACGCCACCAGGATTGGCATTCCAAAGGACGCGCCAACCTTCTCCTGACATTCAACTTTATAGTGAACGCATTACTATCTGGACGTTTCAACAGAAGAACCAAAACGCAATTCTAATTGCGACCCATATTTACATTTATTCATTTAGCAGACGCTTTTATCCAAAGCGACTTCCAAGAGAGAGCTTTACAAAGTGCATAGGTCACTGATAATAACAACAAGATAGCCCCAAAGCATTGCAGGTAGCCAAAACAATAAGCACACATTGTGAACAACCAAAAAAATAAGTGCCAAAGTGGAGAACCATAAGAGCATGTAGTTAAGCAAGTTACAATTAAACAACATGAATCTCTAAGTGCAAGTGTACCTGCAGAAAAAGCAAGCAACAGTAAAAGTAAAAATAAGATGAACTAAAATAGAATATTTAGCAACGAATACAACAGTTTAAATCAGTTACCACTAACCAACAAGAGCAACAAGTCTCTGAGTAAGAGTCATTGTGATCCTTGAGAAAACTAGCATTGGGTTCAGCAAACCATTCCTAAGTACCGTTGTACTCCCGGAACAAGTGCGTCTTGAGCCTTCTCTTGAAGGTGGAGAGACAGTCTGTGTCTCTGATGGAGGTGGGGAGTTGATTCCACCACTGGGGGCCCAGGCAGGAGAAGAGCTTGTGTTGGGACCGGGCGGTCTTGAGCGGTGGGACTTGACTGAGATCACGCAGACTCAGTCACATGCAGCGCAGCCGCGCTTTGACTTCAGATTCTTCAAATGGACATTTCATTCTGTTCATTGAAACCAATATCCTATATCAAACCCATAATCTAACTTGTTCATAAGATCCGTTTACCTTACTTGAATAAATTCATTGTAAAGATATTTTGACGTGCGTGTTCACTGATGTTACGATTGGCTCTACACTTAGAACGAATTCATTCCTAAAGATGAGACTGATTATTACATGTTAAAAATAGGATACCTTACAGTGTTGGGGCGTTACTGTAATAATATTACATTTGTCTGTAACGTAGTAATGTAATACTGAGTACTGTTGATAACTTCAGTAATCGCATTTCAGTTACATTTACATTTAGTCATTTAGCAGACCCTCTTATCCAATGCGACTTAGAGTAAGTACAGGGACATTCCCCCGAGGCAAGTAGGGTGAAGTGCCTTGCCCAAGGACACAACGTCATTTGGCACGGCGGGGAAACAATCCGGCAACCTTCTGATTACTAGCCCGAATCCCTCACCGCTCAGCCATCTGACTCCCTTATAAAAAAATGTTGCGTTACTTGCGTTACTGCAATCTGCATATCGGGAGGAAAAATAACTACATCAAACTCCCCTTTACAGTACGTGTGTTTGCTCAACACTCGTCACTTTGACCTTAGCGCCAAAATTCAAGAGGCGAAAACATAATAGCAGAGTAAAAGTAGGACATCGTTTGAGGGATGGAAGTATGCACATTACTATGTTTTAGTTGCGCAAAAGGGCAAACATGTAACTGTACAATGCACATTGTGCCCAGGCCAAAAACACCTCTCTACCGCCGCGAACACAACTTCTAATCTTTTAAAACATCTTCAACGGCAACATGCCAACTCCAGATTAGTAGCTCAAGATCAACGGAGTGACACTGATGCCAATAAAAGTTTGCCGTTGCCGACACCAGCCAAGCACCCCACGTCTGGACTTCCAACAGCAGGTTACCAAATCAGAGTTAAACAGGCTTGTAGGAGCATATATAGTTGAGTGTTATGAGTTATGATGTTGTATGGTAAAGAAATGTATTTTGATGATGTTAGTTGAAATGCTAATGCAGGAAATACATGGATGTTACCAGGATTTTATTTTCAGCTCAGTGGATCCAGGATTTGACATTATATCATATAACAATCACAAGTCTCTTTAGGGAATTCATTTGATCAGAGTAAATAATAGCACTTTATTGTGGAGTTTACTGTTATTAGGGTCTTAAAATTCCAAAAGGTTGACACTGAAATCAGCTCATTTTAAAATTCATTACCAGATCTGTCAAATATCTGCCTCAAACACATCTGTATGCTTTTGGTGTACAGTACTGTAGCCTTGTTATGCTTGACAACTTGATGTTCACAACTGTCAGCATTGTTGTATTAAAAAACATAAAAGAGAGATCTTGTGCATGTCCTCATTATAATAATAATTTGAGTTGATTTGAGCACATGGTACATTTTTTGTTATTTGGCAAGTAAGTTATAGTGCATCTCAGGTGATGTTACGGAGTAATCCAAAAGTAGTAATGTCACTAGTAGTGTAACTAGTTACTTTCAGCAGTGAGCAATCTAGTAAAGTAAAGCATTACTTTAAAAAAAAGTAACTAGTAATGTGTAATATATTACTTTTTTTTAGTAACTACCCCAACTCTGGTCCTAAACCAATATTAGGGTGGTGCCCCGAAACTTTATGATAAATTAATTGTAATTTTCTAAAATAGAAATTATTATTTCTATTTTAACACGAGGAAACCCCGCTACAGAATAAAGCTAAGTGTGACAAGCATTGTGTGACTGTTGTGGTCAATTCAGTTGGTGTGAATGGAACAGCGAGAAAGAGAGGAGCCAGAGAGAGAGAAAGAGAGTGAGTGAAAGACAGAAAAAACATTTTAAGCAGGTTCAGCATCAGAGGCATCTGCCATTAAAAAGGTTGGAATAATTTAGCATATTGTTTTTGTTAAAGTTATATATATTATATCCAACTATCAAACTATATCCATTATTCTAAATGACTGAACAGCCTGTGGAGGGATGAATCAGCAGGCTTCTATCCAGCAGATAAAAACCATTGTGCTTCAAACACCACTTACAGAATTCCCTATGCCATAAGTGAGTGGCTGGGGACCTCAAAACCACTTCACAAGAAAACCCTTTAATACACAACACTGGCTAAAGTTGTTTGCCCTTCCAGATTAGTCCCACAGAAACACAGTCTATCGAATTGTGTGTGTCCCTAGGTATACAGTACATGTATTCCTGTGAGTGTCCCTGTATTAGTCTGGATTTATGTGTGCAAGTATATCTACTTGTGAAGATGTTCGCTTACCAACACAGGTGGGTACAGTGCCGTTCCACTGTGCGAGCATTTTGGGAACTGCCTCACAGCGGATGGCACTGTCGCCATGCAGAGTGTAACCCGGGTTGCACTCAAACAGCACTAGCGTGCCTATACTGAAGTCATTCCCCACACGCTTTCCAAACCGGGGCTCGGGGACAGAGCTGCACTGGGATGCACTGGTCCTGGGGACAGCTGGGGTATGGAGAAGCATGACAAGATGGATGTGAGGTTACACCCAGGACACACACTCAGCACCAGTCTCCCACACATTATGTGACACATAATGCCTCAGCCTACAGAATGTATTTTAGGCCTGACCACTGATCTATACATGACTGTCATCAACACACAATATTGGCTACAATAAGAACAAATAATGAAAAATATGAAATAATATATATGAGCAGATAATAAGGCAATAGATGTTCTACTGACTGTCGTTAAAATAAGCACAGGAAATTCTTGAGAATACGGAATGTATTCAATACAGATTGAAGATACAAAGATAGTGTGATGATCAGTCATTCTTTTGTCTGTTGCAAAACTAAATTGTTCCTGACCCCGAGCTAGACTGCTCAGCCCACACACAGTCAATAGAACTGAGCTGAGAGCACTTTTCAAAAAGGAATTGACAAATGTGCTTCTAATTTTGTAGGAGCTCTCCCCAACCCAGCCCATGCACTCTGTGCCAGAATATTCTGCCCACAAAAAGGGTTCCTTTTAAACAAAGATGTTTTAAAGCATGCGGTAGATTAGAACTTACCTTGGTAGACAAAGTGAAATCCCTTGGCAGTCTCTGTACCCACAGTGGTGAATTTGATGGTGATTTTGTTGCCAGAACTCAAAGGCAGTGTTTCTCCTGACAGGAGAAAATGTAATTTAGCCCGTTGCATGTGCTCTTTCATAATCATAGTGTCACAATTGTGGCACTTCATCGTAATTGTAACAATTATAAATGGGGAACTAGAATATGTTTACAGGCGTTTTTGTTTATTGTTCTTTATCATGTTAGTAAAATACAATTGCAGCCTTCCACCTGAGTGAAATCCATAGATGGAGGAGAGCAGGGGTGGTTCTAGGGACTGCCCATCGTAGATCTCCACAACATCAGTGGCTAACGTCTGGAAAACCACAAACTGGCCAAAAAGCACTGCAGAAGGATATAGGGAAAAGCATTACTGGTCAATACAAAACATGCTGTAATTACTGTGTAGGCTTTGTCAATTTTTAACAAGTGTGGCCAGAGGAAGCCGGAAAGGAGTTCAGCACTGTGCCCAAACTCAGCAGGTAAACCCTCATAAGGGAGCACACCTGAGAGCAATTCCTGGGGAGTTCAAAAGGGCTGGGAGGGCAGCCACGTGGGACACGAGGTAGGAGAGAGACACTAACTTCTGCAAGTGTTTGCCCCACAGTGAGTGAGGCGGAGCACTGGACCTGGACTGAAGCACCTAGCTGGTGCTTCCCCAACTGGTGAGAACCAGTTGCCAGCAGACGCGAAAGCGGCCCTCAACGAAGAGTTCTTTTTTTCTTCTCTGTTTTGTTTGTGCCTTAGTTCTTTGAATAAACGCCCTTAGGGCCTACCCTTCCTCCATGTCAGCATGATCTCCTCTGCTTTGTCACACAAGGATAGATAATAAATCCATCAGATATACATAAATAATACATAATATTTTTAATGATCTACTTGATCTACATTATATTAAGTATTTACGTATTCTGATGTAATCTTATCATCCATCAACTCAATAAACGGATATGGCCAATTGGATCAGCCAGTTTTTGATTTTGGGAGTCAGAAGAAATACCAGGTCTAATCTCATCCTCTGGTGCACAGGCATCATCTGATGGCTAAACATTCTTTGACCTTGGTGATGAAGATGGTTGAAAACCAGAGGCGGAAGTAGAGTCTGAGAAGGCCAGACAGGCACCATCATCCCCCTCTGACATAAAAGTTAATATGTATAACTTCCGAAAGACATGAGGCCAGTGATCCCACTTCCCACTCTCCCCGCATTTTATACTGTAGTCAACACATGCAAATAAAATGGGTATTGGAGTGACTGATATTAAATTGCTGGAACAGAAAGCTTTGGCACATGACCAACCACTCATGTTTGCTATTAATAAGACAGATAGAGATGGAGGTAAGAAAGAGAGAGAGAAGTGAGAGGGACACTGCTAATGAAGTTGCCACCAGTTTAGCCCAGAGCCACAGAATTAGCTAAATGCCTGCAGGTGAGAGACTAGGACATCTAAATATGTTACAGGCAGTCATAACAACATAATAAATGCTGGACGTAAGAAAAATTGCAACATATGTTTGTCCTTATGGCTATGAATAATTCAGATAAACCTGTCATCTTTGCGACAATATGGAGTTTTCTGGCCCTCCCCAGTAGTGAAGAACAGGAGGTGGCCTGCATGTGTGTTCCAGATAGAAAACTTTTGAGAGGGTACACAATACAATTTCTTTGTTTTTTATTAAAGGCGACTCATTCGCTCTTTGTTGTGTGTAGAGGGAAACAGATTGAATATCAGCAGCAGAGAAGAATGACATCCAGGAGGCGTTAACTAAGCCTACACACAGTACAGTATGGCTGGGGCTGAGGCCTGTCTCCTCAAGGGAATACTCAGCATAGCAGTATTAACATAAAGAACAGAACCGGGCTTTGCAGAGAGAAGCTTGCACCTCCCACTTCAGCTCATTCGTCTCTCTAATCTAAAGCCAGTCATGCATTAACCCAATCTGCCTCTGCACCATGATTACATCCAGCTATTAAGTCAATAAATCATTGTAAACTTGCGACCTAATTTATGTAACGGGATGATGAATCTTTTGTACTGTGTGGCTGTGCTAATGTGTGCGGTAACATTGTGATGCGCCTTGAGGTGACCAAGTATTAGTGCCCCCCCCCCTCCCGAAGTGGTTACCCATTTCTTATTGACATTATCAGAGTGATATTACTGGGTTGTATTACTATATTAGTGTAATCTGTATTCGTCTGGAATTTTAGTCCAGAGATTATTACTGGTGATGGTTATAGCAAGAGATCATAATTGCATTTTCTTTATTAATCAGTTTTTTTTGTGTTTTCATTTGGTAAATTATGTGACTTGTGACTTGTTTTATTGGTCTGTGGTTAAGATACTCATCTTTTAATGCAGGTCACATAATTTTTTTTTATGAACCAGCATCACAGTAAAATTGCATCTGGCTTTTGACCTGTACTTTGGCATGACCTACTGTCTATTAGCAGTAGTGGATTTAGGCATAGGCAACATGGGAAGCCACCCAGGGCGGCATCTTCCCAGGGGCGGCAAAGGGCGGCCGCACCTACTTTTTTAAACAAAGGTGAAATATGCGCTATCACTTTTCTATCCCTCATTTGCACGTCACCTCAATAATGTCACCATGTGAGACAGTGGGTCAATTTACCGGGTCGGAGTGGGCTCACTGATTCTTTGGGAAATGGGCAGGCTGACTGCAGGTCTCCCACTCAGAAGTACGAGATGGGTAGGGGGGCGGGGATAGGTTGGCCTCAGGTCTCCCCACTGGAAGCCCGAGGTAGGGGGAACGGGGGAATCATCAAATAGCGCAGCCCTAACTTTGTACAGTAATGCAATTGGTAAAAGTATACACACTACGAAATGCTGCCAAATAAACCACAATTCATTAATACTGGGGGTGGTTCGCTCAGGGAGCCAGCCACACAAGCCACTGTCTAGGCACTATCTGGTGAGAAGTTCTGTGATGGAGAGAACACATGATAAAGCTAGGACAATGTCTGATAAAGAAACATCTGATATGTTTGTGATGGAGTTTAAGTATGAGAAGAATTGTGACGGACATCGTTTACACTTTTACACGTTTACACTGATTCTTCAGTTACTGTATTAGGGATGCAGAGAAATTTCTGGCGATGAAAAGTTTGGCCAAAAATTGCATTTTCGATTTTAGGCCGAAAAAAGGATGAAATATGTGAGCCAAAAATATATTCTGCCCCACTTGTTCAATCTAGCCATTATCATGGATCTAAGTAAAGTTAGTTTCAGGTTGGATATTCAGATATTCCCCATTAGTTTTACTGATGCCCGTAAGTAACCGTTTGGGACTCAATTACTCATAAAAAGTTCAAAACTGGTTATAGCTAACCCAATACCAATGACGCATGTTGCACTCATGTTGGTTTGTACATTTTCACACACATTTTTATATAAATTGCTACATTTTTATTTACATACAGTAGCTTCTTGGTCATGTGACCTACTAACCTAAAATAATTTTCAGACTATCGGTATATTGTCCTTATAAAATGCACACCTATTAGATTGTCCATTTTCATCTCAGGTGATTTACATAAATATTTCAAACAAGGGCAATCATGTCAGTGGTGTGGAAATACTTTTGTGTGGAAAAAGGACATACGTTTCGAATAAAAACTATTGCAATCTGCAATGTTGGTTCAGCAGAAATTTCAAGAGGGGGTATGGTGCGTATTATAATGTCGAATTTTAATACAGTTATACAAAGAACTCTTTTAAAATAGGAAAACAAAACGGACAATAACCCATTTTCCGTTTTCTGTTTTGATAATAGAAAACAGAAAACGAAAAATTGACCTGCTTAAACATGGAAATCGGGAATTAATATAGTGTGTGGAAATCTTCTTTCTAAATTTTGCGTAGATTTTGGTGTTGTGACCCGGAAGTTGCTCCCACGAGCTTGACAGTCACATATTCAGGATGTCAGCAGAGGGCGCATAGCAGAGCAGAAAAACTATAAAATTGCTTGCAGAGCAATCGAGCCTCAATGCAAAATTTGATTACATCGGAGTGAAGCATTGTTCCTGAGTCTCATCAGCCACCTCACAAAATAAAGAAGATTCTACACCAAATTTGAATATTTTTCAAAGAAAGTCAGCGACCGGATATATTTGATAAATTATTTTAAAGTGAGTCTTTTTGACTTTTGGGGAAATGGGCCATTTAATGAATTTAAAATGTTTATTTGAATTTTTATGGACAACCGTATTCAGAACCTGTACACACAATCCTCTGTTATCAAAAAAATATTTATATTTCAAAGCATCACTAATATATGTATTATTACATTTACTGTCAAATAAAGTACAATCATTAAAAAAAACATTTGGTAAAGTTGGTAAGGGTCTTATTCTTACAAGTAACAATGTGCTTTGAACTAACTGAAATAATGGTATAGGTATTGCTTTACAATCCGTGTACCCTTCGTTTTTTCATTTTTCAGTTTCAAAACCAAATCGGAAAAAACAAAAAACAAACTTGTTTTTGGGTTTTTCTGTTTTTCTGTTTCAAAACCAAAACTGAAAAACGGGAAAATGAAGTTTTAGATTGTTTCGTTATTGTAATATTTTGATCGTGGAATTTTGGTGGAAATGTGGAGGTTTGATTTTAGATTTTATTCGGATCCCCATTAGCTGATGCCAAAGTCACCAGCTACTCTTCCTGGGGTCCACACAAGAAAACAACGTACCAAACAACAGATAAAAAAAGAAAAGCATATAACAAAGAAGAAATCAACATACAAACACCAGATTAAAAAAAAGTTTAAAAAAAAGACTAAATAACCTAACCATCAACACACAAAGACAACAGATGACAAATGGGAAAAAGGATAAATGAGTAAATAAATACAAATTAGTAATACATGCTAGTATCCAGTGCAAACAGCCATGAGGTGTTGCTTCAATTGTTTTTTGAATCTAGCTTTGTTCTGGGTTTTTGAGATATGATCTGGAAGGGAGTTCCATTCAACCATAGCCCTGCGTACGTTGTTTTGAGTTTGTTTTAATTGTTGGAATTGTGTAGTTACCCCTGGTGGTATGTCTGGTGGGGTATGTGTGTACATTACAGCTGAGTGTGACAGCCTAAACAAACAGGCAGCAATTAGGCGGTGCAGGCGCATCTAGTGCACAGTTCAAGATGGCTGCAAGCTTCATTGTTTTTTGGGGTATTTCCTGCATGTACAGGCACAGGTAAAACTCCTTTCCATGGTCGACCCTCACCTGGTCCCACATCCCATTGTGGTTGACTACTGCACATCTGGAACGAATGTATATGTTATATATATGGTATATACATGGTATATGTTAATATAACATGTCCAGTTGGTGCAACAGACATACACAAATCCATTAAATGCATTAGACTCAATGATATACAATGCATAGACCAGACATACTGAAGATACATTTAATTTGCAAAACACCATTTCAAATTCACTAATTCAGTGCTTGATAGGGAGCGCTAAAAAGCATGTTTTAAATGGAGCATTGATACTAAGCATGTCTGGCTTGGTAGCTGGCCAATGCCTAAAAGGGTGCCTAATTGCGGAGAGGGGTACTGTGTGTAAGTGATTTCCGCAGACACCCCATGTGGATAAAGGGTAATGTGAGTTTAGATATAGTGACATGGAGGAGAAAGGGGAATAGGTGAGATTCTCTGCAGTGCTGAAGCATGTGATGACAGGAAAGGAGGGCTAAAATGTCCTACAAAGCAGAAATGGGGTGAGTGATAGCTGTCAATTATCCCTATGTGCTCCTTTGTTAAGAGAAACAATATTACTTTTGCTTTGCATAGTATAGTAGCCTACTCACATGTACACCTCATCATAAATAATCGAATTATTTTTAATGGGCATGGTTGCATTTGCCACAATTCTGGCCACGTGGGTGCAATTCTTTTCATTTTGGTCCATGTGTTTCATATGGCCCATGTATTCGGCATGTTAGGGGATGGGATTTAGATTACGACACCCTTTTTAAATAGAAGAGGAATATGCTTAACGCTGATTCGTCGGTCCTTCAGTGCATGCATATGTAATGACATAATTCTAATAACAAAAATGAATATCAATTTGCCAAAGTTAGGCTGCTTACATGTCATTTTCAGCAGCATGTAGTCGTGAATAGGATAGGACTTTGGTGATTTTAGCGAAAAAAGTTCCACGCATTGCATTTATGGGGAAAACCAAACTTGAAGTGAATTTATATGCCTTGATTTTCGGTTTTCCCTGTCCCCTTTTGGTTTTGAAACAGAAACTAGTGATTTCTGTTGTTCTTTTTCCCTGTTTTTCCGTTCTGGTTTTAAAACAGAAAAAACAAGTTGGTTTTTCGTTTTTTCCGATTTGGTTTTGAAACGGAAAAATGAAAGAACGAAGGGTACACGGATTCTTTACAGATCTTGTTGTATTCTCTATAAGTACAGTTTAAATAAAAAATAAAAAATAAGAAATTTCTATATTCCAAAAGGTTACCAGACATCTATAACATCATTCACAAACACAATGCCCTTGTCATACCAATTATAGCCTATTTAAACAATGATTTCCTTTTGATTACAATGACCCTATTGTTCCATAAAGCTCACATTTTTAAAGATAGACATTTTTAGGGTCTAAGTCGAATTTTTTGGGGGGCTCGAATTTGAGCAACCTGAATTTCAGAGTCTTGAAAGTTTGGATCTGATTTTTAATTTTTATTCAAATATATATTCATATGAGAATTTGGTGTTGTGTAAATTTCAATATTAAGTATTCAATGCCTTGAAAATTAAAAACATTATGTCACTGATTTGCTTCCATACAAATGGCAGCGTGCCCTCTGCTGACATCCTGAATATGTGGACCAGAGCGACTGTCAAGCTCGTGGGAGCAACTTCCCGGTCACAACACAAAAATCTATGCAAAACTGAGAAAGAAGATTTCTAGGGATGCTCCGATCGGCGATCCATATCGGCCGATATTTCCATTATTGGTTTTGATCGGCGTTCTCAAAACGGCCGATCAAACATGGCCGATCAGATGACATAGAATCTGCGAGAACTACTATCAGAGACCGAAGATGCGGCTGTACCAGAGGCGCCAGGTGCAAGTAGCTGTAAGCTGCTGTATTTTCGACATTTAGAAAATTCAAATATCATTCCAAACCATATTGTTTTAATTTTTCTAAAAACATTTGGTATTACTGTTAGCCAATATAGAGGCTATACATTTTAAATGAAGTAAAAGAAACGGCCAAGAGAAAAAGGCAAAAAAAAAAGGCACTCATCTAAACATGTTTTTTGGCTTTAAATAATAAATGTGCTATGTGGATCAAATGCAATTGTCTTGATTTTCTGTTCTGTGTAATAAAGCAGCCACAGGTGACACAGGGAAAGAGATGGAGGCTACTGTGGTGACAGGGTCCAGTGGAGAGACTATGACAGGTGCAGCACTGCAACTGTACACAAGAGTCAGTCTGTTAACAGGGTTATTATATGGAAATTAGTTTGTTGAATTGATTGTCATTATTGAATATAGTTAACTTATTATTGTTCTTTTGCAACATCAAATAGCAGATGCAGAAACAGAGACAAGTATGGAAAAAGAAAGTGAGGGAGAAAGTGGAGGGGGGGGGGGGGGAGGGAGGGAGGGGGGGGGCGGGCCGGTCTGTGTTTCAAAGTCCCGGGCTGTTTTTCAGTCCCAGTCCGACCCTGCTCAAGACACACTTGTTCCGGGAATACAACGGTACTTACGAATGGTTTGCTGAACCCAATGCTAGTTTCCCTCAAGGATCACAATGACTCTTGCTTAGAGACTTGTTGCTTTTGTTGGTTAGTGGTAACTGATTTAAACTGTTGTATTCGCTGCGAAATATTATATTTGAGTTAATCTTATTTTTATTTTTACTGTTGCTTGCTTTTTCTACAGGTACACTTGCACTTACAAATTCATGTTGTTTAACTGTAACTTGCGTGATTACATGCTCATATGGTTCTTCCCTTAGGCACTTATTTTTAGGTTGTTCACAATGTGTGCTTCTTGTTTTGACTACCTGCAATGCTTTGGGGCTATCTTGTTGTTATTATCAGTGACCTATGCACTTTGTAAAGCTCTCTCTTGGTAGTCGCTTTGGATAAAAGCGTCTGCTAAATGAATACATGTAAAAGTTAATAAATACATGTATGTACATCATTTTTGTAAAGAAAAAAATAATCAATTGCATGGGCCTTTTATTTCCTAATGCCACATTTATAAATGTTTTGAGACTTTTACGCACAAATCAAATCAAATGTATTTGTATAGCCCTTTTTACACGCAAGCATGTCACAGAGGGCTTCACATACGCCCATAGAACTGCCCCTCAACCAACCTAAACCCTCAAGGAAGACAAGGAAAAACTCCCAGAAAAACTCCAATGGGAGAAAAAACGGAAGAAACCTTGGGAGGAGCAATTCAGAGAGGGATCCCCTCCTCCAGAGACGGTTGGTAGGAGAGAGGAGAAGAACACAAGCTAAACATAGTCATACAGTGTCAATGGGTTTTGAAACACCAAAACCCATTGTTCGCCTTTATAGACGTTGGATGGGACCGGGAAACTCGCTGTTGGCCGTTGGCCGCACCACATTTGTTTCCACATATATTTCCACACCACATTTATTTCTGTGCTGTATTGATTTCCAATCTCACATGAAAAAGAGAGCCGTGGTTATCTTCAGACAAACGCAGCTGCACACCTAGATTCCTAGATAGCTATGCTACCTGTATGGGGGGTGACAGTGGCATCGCACTGCCGAAAAGCATACAATGTATATAAGCTTTGCCCATCATGTCTTTATCATGTCTGCCTTTTTATCATTGGTTCCCAATGGGAGTGATGGCGGTGACCTAGTAGCCTACGTGTTGGGACTTGGTCTTTGATAGCTACGAGGTAGCGCTGAAGTTACCTTTGTAAACATTGCTTTTGCTCATGTGACATGTAACTCGTCTGCAAAGCTAACAATCACTGCCACCACTACGTCTTCCTAGGTGGTATGTTGGCTATCACCAGTCTCGAAGTCAGCAACTGTACGCCAAGTGGCTGGCTAGCTGGTTAGCTAGCTGGCGAAACAATAAAAGGACGACATCAATGTGCCCATTTCAGCTAGAGCTAGTTACTGTACAGCCAGGGCCAGGTTAAGGTCATCTGGGGCCCATGGCAGAAGCCTCCCGAGGCCCCCCCCCCACCACGCAAAATATTTTAAAATATATATATTATTATTACTATGATTTTTATCAATATATATTAAAGAGAGAGAGAGAGAGAGAGAGAGGGACTGGTAATTAAATTATGACAGACAAAAATATCAGTATGTGATACATTGTAATCAGTGGCGGCTGCTGGTCTTTCAAAAAGGGGAAGCTCTTTTTCGGCCTACATCCTAAATGATTTATTTAATTAGCTAGTTCACTGGCTAGTTCACCCCTACGTAAAACCTAGCCGACTGAATGAATTAATTAATGAACGAACGATCTAACAAAAATTATTAATCAAGGAGGAGATGTGGAAATTAGGTTAAACTGAAACAAGGAACGTGGTGTATAATTGTATGAAATGTATGCTGAAAATTGGTTAGCAATTTCGCCACACAGTAAAAAATGGGGTGTTAATATTCCAGAGTTAACTTATTAAAACTAGAGCTGTCAAACGATTAAAATATTTAATCGTGATTAATCGTATTAATGTCATAGTTAACTTGTGATTAATCGCAATTAATCGCACATTTTTATCTATGCTAAATGTCCCTTGATTTCTTTTTCATCCATAATTTTTCAAATTGTTATGCTCTTGGCCGGGTTTCCCAGATTCGTTAAGAAGCTCTTAACGCTAAGAACCTCTTAAGAACGTTCTAAGAACGCTCTAGAACGCTCTTAGAACGTCACTTTGGTCTTGTCAATGGAACCATTTGGCAACCTTTTAAAAGTAAACTTTCCATTCAGAATCTTATTGGCATCCATTTCGGCGTCTGGCGCTGGCAATCAACTCAAAACGTAACGTTAGCCTACTACCAGAGAATGTCTAATATCCGTAAGCGGGCTCTGCTACTACTCTTTAGCCGGCTCGCAAGCCCAAACAAGTGTGTGTGGCGTGCCTGTTGTTTTGTTTCCGGTCTAACTAGATCCGGTGCGGTATTGTAGTTTTTCTAACGTCAGTGGTTGTTGCAACAGAATGTGAAAAAAACTACAAAGTTTGCTAGGTCAAAAGGAGCGTTAATCGCGCGATAAAAAAATTGACGCCGTTAATTTGGGTTTGCATTAACGCCGTTAATAACGCGTTTAACTGACAGCACTAATTAGAACCCATAGAGAGTATTTTCAACAATGTGGAGAGTAACAGCGCTCTAATGGTGTCGTTAAAAGGCAGTGTTAAATTCTGCAGACCTGCAGTGAAAAAATCTACTCTTCAGAGTGTTAATTTCGCGCCACTGCTGAGGTTTAACCGCGTGGACAGTTGCTACTTCGTCATTTTGAAAACGGCTTTGGACAGTGGAGCGCAGACTTTGTCGGTAAGCAATGTTATAGTGTCGTAAATAAATAGTACATTTTGCAAAGTACCGTACGTTTTTAATAGTATTTATGCTAACTGAAGTATTAACACATGTTATGTCTTATCCAACTAGACTAACGCTACTGTTGTCGAGCTCCAATGTGACGGTAGCAGTTGAAAGTTAGCCTAGTTAGCTAGTTTGTGCTAGTACTACTGTACTGTAGCTCTGCTCAAGTCTTGGCCTATAACTGAGCAAACGTTCTGAGCTAACATAAGCTAAATTAGGTAACGTTTACATTAATTAGTTAAATGTAGGACACAAATTAGTTGTCACAACTGCCCGCAGTCAGGCAAATGCTAAAACGTTAAACTCTCTAAAGCTCTCTAAAGCTCTAGCTAGTACTGTTGTAGCTAACTTAATTATTCTTCAGAGATCTGTGAGGTACAGTAGCTGTATTGTATTAGCTAGCAATATTAGCTGCAGGCAGCGTGCCAGCTAGTATTGCGAATACAGTAACGCTACCTCAGTAAATAATAGGTAAGTTAACTAGCTTTTATGTTTTTGCCTGCATATGTCTGCAAAGGACTCTGCACACAGCCTCGGATGGTGGATTGCGCGAGTAGTGAGCTAGTTGGCAACCTTCAATGCTAGAAGTTGAAGTTAGAATGTGTTGACTAACTAGCTACTTCACGTTGCTGTGAAGGTAATCTTCACGTTGCTGTGAAGCTAATGAGTCATGACATGCGGCCAAAATTAGCAACTTGAGCTATTCTTAACTTGGCAACCAAGTTGGCTAGCTTTCCCAATATTACATTTGACTTTATCATTGAGTTAGCTTATTGACCTTCAATGTTGACATATTTAGAATTTGTTGCTCCAGATAATTTTACCTTCACATTCATTTAATGTAACCTATTCTAGAGTCCAGCTTTAGCCTGTCTACTGTGATGTCTCTACTGTGCAGTGCATTACTGGTTCATGATTATTTTGGAAGTTTTTTAACAGATGCAAAATGTTGCTACGAGTTCAGTTTGGTGTAGAGCAAAAGTACGTCAAGCTGTCAGAGCTGACATTTGATGCTTTCTTGCAAGAAGGTGTGTACATTATTGCAAGAACTATTCATTCCTATTACAAAGTTTGATTTAACATGACTTTCAAACTAATTGAATCAACAATGTTTTTACGATTAAATTTACATCTTCAAAAGATAGTCAAATAAAATAAAAAACAGTTGAATGAGCAATTTATTTTGTATTTTTTACTAGGGATGCACGATATTGAATTTTCGCCGATATTTGATATGCCGATAATTACAAGCTAATTTTGGCCGATTGCCGATACCGATATATACACCTGCTTTTTGATTATTGAAAAGTCTCTCCTGTACTAGAATTAATCTGTTATTATGATGTGGTACTTGCTGTAGATACGGGACATTAAAAACTTGATTTGTATCATTTTAGAAATAAACATTCACTCATGAAAACTATTGAAATTATTTCAAATATGGCAGATTTATTTATATTTTCACGTCACAATTTTCATACTTGAACAGTACCTCCTTGAACTTGAACAACTACAGTTTCCTTAAAACTGTGTTGTTGACAATGACACATTCTTGACACATATGCACAGAAATGCAGCTGTAACTCTGTAAACTTAAAATGTATCGCATCACTGACACTTTACAAACTCCGCAAATAGCCATTTTGTCATCATCCTTTGATACTGTGAAGTCCTGCCACACAGCCGACATGTTGAATCATGTTGTTGGCGCTCATAGTAACTTTTAAAACTGATTGTTCCATTCCTTGATTCTGATTGGCTATATCGCGTTCCATGCCGTTGTAAAATCCAGCATAACCTTTCAAGTTGTCCTCATAACATAACATTCCATATTACTGCGCATCGAATATTACAACAACAAAAAAAGACGTAACAAAGTTAGACGGTAGCAGGCAACCTAGTCGTAAAGAGAATGGCAACATTTGTTGTGAATTTTGATTTGCTGGGTGGGCTGATGTTAGACGAGTGCTGGGAGACTATTAACAGAATGGAGGAGAAAGAGTTTAAAAAGACCAGGCATGCAGAGAAGACAGAGGCTGAAATCGAAACGTTAACAAGGGCAAGGAATGAAACAGGTGTTGTATCACCCGATGCATGACTCTCTGGATTGGCACCCCCTCGCGGGAGCGCGCACCATTCAAAGAGTGAAGGATTTCGTCTTGATATCGCATCCGAAAGAAGAAGGGGAGACAGAAGTCTCACATTATACCGTCTTTGTTGTTGAATTCAAGAGAAGGATGTCTGTTATCTGTGTAAATATCAGATGCTATTTTCAACACAAAATCCTTAAAATTCGTCATTCAAACGCTATAGTAACGAACGCGAACCAACATTCTTGCTCCACGACATCGCATTCTGAAGACATATACCCCAGTGTGATCATGATTACTGCTACACAAAATGTATTTTGTGTAGCAGGTTCAAAGTATTTCACATGGCATGGCTCTTTATACTAATGTATAGGTTCAAAGGCATGCGATTTTAATGCAGTTAGCCTGTACGTATAGGGTGGCTTCTTCAGACAGGTCGAAAACAACAGCCTTCTGATCCAGAATAGGTTATCAGCTGTCCTGAAAAGGGACCAAAGGATCACATGCCGAGACTACAAAAGACAAGTACTAAAAACAATGTATCAACCATGTATCAACATCATAAGAACCATCAAATCCTTTTTTAAGATAGGTAATATTATTCTTATTGTTTAAGTCAATGAAATAAATGAAAAAATAAAACATCATACACATGTATTGGTATTCAATTTATGCTATTAAATGTACACCACGATGGCGTAGAAAAGATAGAAACATATGCGGGGGGAGAACATTTCATGGCAGGTTTTCCACTAGATGTAAGTGCAATGCACCCCCTGCTAACCCTGACTAGGAAAGTGTCACATGCCTGAAACTTGCTGTGCTTACTCATACTAATGCCCTCAGTGTACATTAAGAATCATTTGATGCTGGGATATACAGAACAGACAATAGAGGGGGGGTGCATCTCACGACAGGCTTGTTGTATTCCTTCTTGTCACAAAATGCACCCCCCGCTAACCCTGACCAGGAAAGTGTCACATGCCTGAAACTTACTGTGCTTACTCATACTAGTGCCCTCAGTGTACATTAAGAATCATTTGATGCTGGGATATACAGAACAGACAATAGAGGGGGGGTGCATCTCACGACAGGCTTGTTGTATTCCTTCTTGTCACAAAATGCACCCCCCGCTAACCCTGACTAGGAAAGTGTCACATGCCTGAAACTTACTGTGCTTACTCATACTAGTGCCGTCAGTGTACAGTAAGAATCATTTGATGCTGGGATATACAGAACAGACAATACAGGGGGGGTGCATCTCACGACAGGCTTGTTTCATTCCTTCTTGTCACAAAATGCACCCCCCGCTAACCCTGACTAGGAAAGTGTCACATGCCTGAAACTTACTGTGCTTACTCATACTAGTGCCCTCAGTGTACAGTAAGAATCATTTGATGCTGGGATATACAGAACAGACAATACAGGGGGGGTGCATCTCACGACAGGCTTGTTTCATTCCTTCTTGTGGAGATGATTGTGGACTGTAGGAGGCGGCAGGAGGAGGAGCATGCACCCCTACTCATCAATGGATCTGAAGTGGAGAAGGTCAGCTGCTTCAAGCTCCTCGGGGTGAACATCATCAACGACCTCACCTGGTCTGTTCACACGGACAAGGTGGTCAAATCGGCCCGTAAGCGCCTCTTCTTCCTGAGGAGACTGAAGAAGTTTGGTATGGACTCAGTCATCCTCACTAACTTTTACACATGCACTATAGAGAACATTCTGACTGGTTGCATTACAGTGTGGTATGGGAGCTGCACAGACAGGGGCCGCAAGGCCCTAAGTAGTGTGGTCCGTTCTGTTGAGTTCATCATTGGCAGGAAGCTCCCAGCCCTACAGGACACCTACCACACACGTTGCCTAAGAAAAGCCGGCAAGATTCTAAGAGACTGTTCCCACCCATCCTTCAGTCTCTTTACCCCGTTGCCTTCTGGCAGGCTTTACCGCAGCATCCGGTCGCGCACACACAGACTGGACAACAGTTTCTACCCAAGGGCCATCAGACTTCTGAATTGACACTGATATAGACATTGATTTACTGCACACTAGTCACTTATACACTGTCACTTTCAGCTACTGGTTGCACTACCAGTAACATTGCACTACTGTACCTCACTGTACCTCGCCACCAGGCTCCTGTATGGTCACTGACAGTCACTGATCTGCAATTTTGCACTATTGTACTGTACTCCACTTAGGTTAGTATAGGTTATAGGGTTGAAATAGGTTTTATGTGCATTTAGGGTTAGTATAGCGTATTATTTATTGGAATCTGTAATTTAGAAAGTTTTAGTATTAGGGTTAGTATAGTCAATTAGTTATTGCTATCTGTATATTTAGGAAGTTTCACTTTTTTAAGCTCAGCATAGATATAAATTATGTTCTGTGTACTTATATGTTATGACAGGTGCTTGCGTTGTCTTGTCTTAAGAATTTCAGTGCCCAGTCTGACCTTGTGTTGTTCTGTGTACCTGACAAATAAAAAAACTTGAACTTGAACAATACAATCTAGTGTATGATAAATACGTGACTCCGTTTTGTGTTATTTTCTTTGTTAATGTTTATTGAGGTACATCTTCACAAAGTACTTTTTCATGTCAAGGCAGTTCTATATATCCCAGCATCAAATGATTCTTACTGTACACTGAGGGCACTAGTATGAGTAAGCACAGCAAGTTTCAGGCATGTGACACTTTCCTAGTCAGGGTTAGCAGGGGGTGCATTGCACTTACATCTAGTGGAAAACCTGCCATGAAATGCTCTCCCCCCGCATATGTTTCTATCTTTTCTACGCCATCGTGGTGTACATTTAATAGCATAAATTGAATACCAATACATGTGTATGATGTTTTATTTTTTCATTTATTTCATTGACTTAAACAATAAGAATAATATTACCTATCTTAAAAAAGGATTTGATGGTTCTTATGATGTTGATACATGGTTGATACATTGTTTTTAGTACTTGTCTTTTGTAGTCTCGGCATGTGATCCTTTGGTCCCTTTTCAGGACAGCTGATAACCTATTCTGGATCAGAAGGCTGTTGTTTTCGACCTGTCTGAAGAAGCCACCCTATACGTACAGGCTAACTGCATTAAAATCGCATGCCTTTGAACCTATACATTAGTATAAAGAGCCATGCCATGTGAAATACTTTGAACCTGCTACACAAAATACATTTTGTGTAGCAGTAATCATGATCACACTGGGGTATATGTCTTCAGAATGCGATGTCGTGGAGCAAGAATGTTGGTTCGCGTTCGTTACTATAGCGTTTGAATGACGAATTTTAAGGATTTTGTGTTGAAAATAGCATCTGATATTTACACAGATAACAGACATCCTTCTCTTGAATTCAACAACAAAGACGGTATAATGTGAGACTTCTGTCTCCCCTTCTTCTTTCGGATGCGATATCAAGACGAAATCCTTCACTCTTTGAATGGTGCGCGCTCCCGCGAGGGGGTGCCAATCCAGAGAGTCATGCATCGGGTGATACAACACCGGCACTATAAAGACCATATGGGCAGTCCACTGTTTTCAATCTGTTGCGTGGCAAAGATTTATGTAGGAACTATACACTATACTTTGTAGTGGCGGAAGAATGACGGTTTATTATTGAACTATTTTGTTTCTTAAATTTGATTGTCTTTATTTATGAAACCATATCAAATATTTGTAGTAACAGTTTTAGAAAAGCAATAAGGCCCGCAAGTACGTGTTTTGCGCTGATTTTAGAACAGGTAAGGGGAGTTGTGAGGCACAACGCGACAGGCTTATTGCTTAATTAAACATTTGCTTTGCGTGCGCATAATTTGCACGTCACCTTATCGGCCAGGTACACCGGCAGAACGTTTCATATCTGCAGATGCCGATAATTAAGTTTTGAAGCTTTTATCTGCCATACCGATGTAGGGCTGTTTTGGCAGCCCCTTTGTCACTGGTCACCCAGACACTTGTCTGGGACAGTCGTTGATTTACATGAATGCTAAAATGACAATCACACCTTAATGACACACCTCTGGAGAGGTGGTCTCAACAGTTGAAGAGGAAGATGGACAGAGGAAGACTGAAATTATCATTAAAAGTTGTGTTCTTGAAAATAAGGTTCTAAACAGCTTTTAATGTCATGTTTGATATGCTTTTGTTTCTTATTTTATGTATTACATGCTTGTAATAATTTTAATACTGTAACATGTACATGTACAGGGTTTACAGAGTTTGTGCCTACAGCAGACCAACATGTGTTTAACATATTCCCCTGTTTTGCAAGGGAACCACTTGGTCTACTGTAGCCTTGATTAATGATCCAATTTGAATTTGTATGCGTTTAGACTACTTTTCAGTCATGTGACCGGTGTCCCCACTTTAGTCAGGTTTGGGTATATATAGGAAGAAGTGTTACCAATCACTTTGAGTTTGGTTTACGATACAGCTCCGGTGCGTTAGGCGCCTAGTCTTCATTGTGACATACCTTTGTTAACCATTGCTCTGAAGGTATGTTTTGTATTTGATGATATTTCATTATCATTGTATTGATTATCTTGCTATTTAGATAATAAACTATTATTGTGCATTTTGACGTTCCTTGTTCTCTTTGAAACGTATCTATCAGGCTACGGCGGTGAAAACTTAGATCTAGTCTGGTTGATGCGGCTAACTGATTATAAACATAGACTTTTGAGTAGGTTTTAACTTAAGGCCTCTGAGTCACTTACAGTGGATCTCCACGCTCCGAAGGAATTTACCGGGGCCTCTGGGTGATCGATTACATATCCTACTAGGTCGACTATGGTTAAATCTATATTATAGTAGAGATAAACGACTGTTTAGTGAACACGCATACTTTAGGGTCGGTGCTCTGATCAAGCAGACGATTTTTACCTACGTCAGAGTTTCATGTCATTAACGGTTTAGCGCTCGAGGTTACAGGTAACGCACTTGTGCACGTGTCTTAAAATTGGAGTCAGATATTAACGAGTCAATTATCTCCCTGAGAATCTAACCTAAGGTGAATTGTGGTTCCCAAGCCAGGGACGAACACCGAGCGTCTCTGGCCTTTCTATTCACCGACTACAATTTGGTGTACCCTTGCGACGTGATCCTGTGAGCTGGCTCCGGAATCAACGGAACTGGGAATTCATTGGATTATTGTATTTTCTATGTTGTCTCTCCTGGGGTAAGCATATTTCTACAATTCCTATCAGCAAAGGATTGAGGGATACTCAGGATACGTATATACATTTCTGTTTAGTATTGTTGTTTCCATTTTATTCCATCTCAAGGACAAAGAACATGGATTTTCAGGGACATGACAGTATGAGTGTAGGACAGGGACAAGAGACCTTCCTAAATTTATGGTCACTCAGCGTGCACAAAACGCTAGTCCGTTTAACCGAAAAAGGTCATCACATTTATTCTGCGGATAATGATACACTCATGAAGTGGTTTGCGGAAACGGGCTGTAAACTTGACAAAAAACCCACGTTCGAAAAACTAAAGATAAAATCTGCGCTGGGATACTTAATGCATCGTAATATGTGCCAAACCGTCGATAGGGTTCAAACTACTTTGACAAATATTCTACAGCTAGAAACAGCACGCTCTGTCGAAATGCAAAAACTACGACTAAAAGTTGAAGGATTTGATTATGACAAACAAACGTGGGATAGGCAAAGTATTGCATTCCACAAAGAAATAACCAAGCTGCAGAATCAGCTCCAAAACGACAAGGGCTATAAAACTAAGCTAGAAGAATGTTGCAACAATGTAGGTTTTCCGGTAGCCTCGCTGAAACAATCTACTTTGGATTCTATGCGCCGTGAACAGGACAGTTCCGACGATGATATAGCTTTAGCAGATATCACCGCAGTCAGAAGGGCCAGGGGCAGACATGTCGGGGAACGGAAAGTCAGTGATGTAAGCGATCAGCTTAGTCTTGTCTCTAATGTTCGCGATCGTAGCCCAATGCGCAGGCCTACTAAATCAGTCAAGAAACAGACAACTAGCCAAGCATCTAACGTTCAGGATCGTAGCCCAATGCGTACTAGACCAGTCGAGAAACAGACAACGTGTGATAATTCGGCTCAGGTATCTGTGATCAAAACCATAGTTGGGCCAAATGATACACGAACGACAGTCAGTCGTACACTAACTTGTGATGAATGTAATGCACACAAAAACGTTATAGGCGATCTACCTCGTAAGGAACCGTTTGAACCGTATTGGCACGCTCTACAAGCACAGACTAACACGTTCAACCTTGAATTGCGCAATGTATGGCAAATTGTTATGGTCACAATCCCGAGAGAGCTAAAATGCAAACTTTCGCCCGAATTAGCTGATGGTACAATCATGAATAAAAGAGCATTGGAGGAGGACAGCGACGTTTTAGAACGGTTAAAACAGGCTCTCATTGAAGTTAGAGGGCCAACACACACCGCGTGGGGAGTGATACTTAACCTAAAACAGGAAAGAGAAGAACCGTTTGAAACATTTGCTAGGCGTTTATGGACCGTGTTTAATGAATACTCAGGAATCAATAACCCAGACCACGACAATGCAGTGTTACTTCAGCTTCTAAAAGAAAATGCAGGCACTCACGTCCAAAAGGTAATCGCAGTTGGATCAGGCCCACCTCAAAATACTTTTGAAGCCATTGTTAGATGGGTAACAGACATGGAACGCTGCCAGATTAACATGCAGGGTCAGGTTGCAGCCACTAACTGGGTAACTGAAGGGCAACAAACAGTGAGGAATTACAAGCCTACTCGGTCTGAAGTTAACTTTCCTTCATGCAATTATTGTAAAAAACCAGGCCATAAAACTGAAGATTGTCTTAAACTGCTAAACAAACCTAACTATAGACGAGAACCAAATTACACGCCTAGTAAGCCGTCTGCGCCAAAAGAGAATAGAGTTGAGTCGGATGAAATGCTCTATATTAGGAAAACCATATCGCAACTAACCAAAAGGATGCATGAGATCAGCAATGACAAAATGCATATAAGTCCGCAATAGGGGTGCGTGGCCTCCATTTCAATAGGGAGCGTGATTAACAGTGGGAACCGTATCAAAGTTAGAGCCAACCTCGGAGGCCGGTTATGTGAAATGCTCGTAGATACTGGTGCCGCTTGCTCCTGCACAGACATTCCTATACCCCTAACCCGCGAGACAATGGAAATAGTTGGTATAGGCGATACAAAAATGACTGCAACTCGCACAAAAACCGCACGTTTGGACTTGGGTTCAGTTGTGATCAACGAACCATTTTGGTATTTACCTAACAATAGCGAGGGAACCGTTTTGGGTATGGACATCATGCAGAAACATGGTTTTGTTATAGATTGCCCAGAGAGGCAAATTGAAGTCATGACAGGAAAAAACACAAGGAGAGGCTCCTCCTTAAACAAACCCAGTGTTGTGTCAATTTCCATTCCAGACCCTGTTCAAATGCTAATGCTTAGGCACGAAAACCTATGGGCCAAAGGCAAAAACGACCACATCGTTGATCAACTTGGTAAACTAACAGCTTTGAAAAGCCAGCTCTGGCATCGAAACATACCTTTGCCCACACATGTCAGTGCAATCAAGACCGCTCCTGTGGATCTGAAAGAGTATCAGAAAGAACTCTGGACATCAGACAGGGAGTTGACACCACATTTACAGCAAAATGTTCTCGTTACAGTGGTTGAAGGTCTTGTACTGCAAGATGGGAAGTATGTATTTGACCCAGGGTCCGAGACACTCTTCACTGAAGGTGACATGAAAATTATAATTGTTAGACCTAAACAGGTGTTTCAACTCCACCAACATGAAAAATATTCATTACGCTGAGTTATTGTCCACTGTAACAATGTATGACAATAATGAATGTGAAGGTTGTATTGGTTTTAATGTGACTTTTCCATTTATACACCCCAACCAAGTTTTTCCAAATTCCACTACCATACGCTCCCTGGACGTCATTGTTAAAGACCAAATTATTAAGTGGGACCATATTACCGGCTATATGACTGTTAAGGGTAATGTCGTTTTTGTTGTTGTTTTTTTTTTTTTTTTTACCACTCGTTCTTGCTGTCATGAGACTTCAAGTTATGTTATTTGTACATGTAACACATTACTGCTTGTGTCCTTTAATGACAAATTTAAAAAAAATTGATCGATGTTTATGGTTATTCTGATGCTATTC
Organism: Hypomesus transpacificus; assembly: GCF_021917145.1. Classification (NCBI taxonomy): domain Eukaryota; kingdom Metazoa; phylum Chordata; class Actinopteri; order Osmeriformes; family Osmeridae; genus Hypomesus; species Hypomesus transpacificus. Next base: position 6,472,712 of record NC_061061.1, on the reverse strand, counting down.
ACTAACCACACCTTCTGCCTGGAGGTGGAGGTTAACCTGGCTAAGAAAACGGCAAGGATCCTGTCAAGTGCGTCAACCCTCCATGCTCAGCAAGCCTACACCTGGTGGGACTGGGTATTCCGTGGGTGTGTCATCGCCAGCCTCCTCATTTTAGCTGTCACCCTGTTCCAGTGTTGCTATTTCAAGCATCTCATCAATTCTCTCCGAACAGCCATGATCACCACTTTAATTCGTGTTCCCCTGAACCTTCCTGTGTTCCATGGGAACAAAACGGGGAAACTGTAGGGCTGTTTTGGCAGCCCCTTTGTCACTGGTCACCCAGACACTTGTCTGGGACAGTCGTTGATTTACATGAATGCTAAAATGACAATCACACCTTAATGACACACCTCTGGAGAGGTGGTCTCAACAGTTGAAGAGGAAGATGGACAGAGGAAGACTCTGAAATTATCATTAAAAGTTGTGTTCTTGAAAATAAGGTTCTAAACAGCTTTTAATGTCATGTTTTATATGCTTTTGTTTCTTATTTCATGTATTACATGCTTGTAATAATTTTAATACTGTAACATGTACATGTACAGGGTTTACAGAGTTTGTGCCTACAGCAGACCAACATGTGTTTAACATATTCCCCTGTCTTGCAAGGGAACCACTTGGTCTACTGTAGCCTTGATTAATGATCCAATTTGAATTTGTATGCGTTTAGACTACTTTTCAGTCATGTGACCGGTGTCCCCACTTTAGTCAGGTTTGGGTATATATAGGAAGAAGTGTTACCAATCACTTCGAGTTTGGTTTACGATACAGCTCCGGTGCGTTAGGCGCCTAGTCTTCATTGTGACATACCTTTGTTAACCAATGCTCTGAAGGTATGTTTTGTATTTGATGATATTTCATTATCATTGTATTGATTATCTTACTATTTAGATAATAAACTATTATTGTGCATTTTGACGTTCCTTGTTCTCTTTGAAACGTATCTATCAGGCTACGGCGGTGAAAACTTAGATCTAGTCTGGTTGATGCGGCTAACTGATTATAAACATAGACTTTTGAGTAGGTTTTAACTTAAGGCCTCTGAGTCACTTACAGTGGATCTCCACGCTCCGAAGGAATTTACCGGGGCCTCTGAGTGATCGATTACATATCCTACTAGGTCGACTATGGTTAAATCTATATTATAGTAGAGATAAACGACTGTTTAGTGAACACGCATACTTTAGGGTCGGTGCTCTGATCAAGCAGACGATTTTTACCTACGTCAGAGTTTCATGTCATTAACGGTTTAGCGCTCGAGGTTACAGGTAACGCACTTGTGCACGTGTCTTAAAATTGGAGTCAGATATTAACGAGTCAATTATCTCCCCGAGAATCTAACCTAAGGTGAATTTTGGTTCCCAAGCCAGGGACGAACACCAAGCGTCTCTGGCCTTTCGATTCACCGACTACACCGATGACGTGCAGATATTATCGTGCATCCCTATTTTTTACCTGATTTTTTTTTTGACCTTTTATTGTCTTGGGAAGGATATACTCTGCTATCAAAATGTGTTTAATGGTGCAATCCTAATTGATATACAGTATACATGCTTCATTCAATGACCAGAAAACATAATTTTTGTTACCAGTGTTCACAAAATTCAGCATACCCGAAGAATGTCAGGCTGAAATCAAGGTGTATGACCAGTCTGACACAGAAGTCGACTCAGAGGTTTTTCAAGAAATCGCAAAGGAGTCACCTGGAACCTTACGGGTCACTCTAGGCATAAAATAACTTGGTAATCATTAACTTTTAACTATTAAGCTTAAAAGTTGGGTTAGTATAATATATTAGTATAACACAAAAACAAATCCTGATTTTATACACATGCATTGAACTTGTGGATAATTCATTTTAGCATTTTTTTTAAATGTATCATGAATATAATAGTGCTGTGTGATATAATCTTTTAATTTTGTACAATATCATAATGCACAGGTGCCTCTCCATCATCAACCTCTGTAAGATCTGATGACACGGTAATTCTAAACCTCTCTGCGTGTGACCCTAATGAAGAAGCAGCCACTGTTGAAGGAAGCCAAACTAAAAGACCATGCAGAGTCAACTGTGAGGCAAAAGGGGTAGGTAGTAGAAATTACTTTTAAGTCTGAATGTTTTTTCATTTGGTGTTCTTGAGTGAATTATATAAAAATATATATTTTCACATTTAAAATAAATGTTTTTATTTTATTTTAACTTAAAGTTGATTGAAAAAATCCTAACATCCAAACCCGGTGGTGAACGTATTATCCACGAGTATGATAAGACCAAAAGTCTCACAGATGCCACCAGAAGACAAATGATTAACATACTTGCTGCTGAGATGACAGAAACACATGGGTAAGCATTAGACATATGATTTGCATAATTACTTTGTAGTTATTATTTTTCTTATATGTTGTGTGATGCCAGTTGACTTTGATGGTTTCATTGAATTTCAAATACCTTCCCTAGGACATCCCCCCAAAAAAGTGTCAGGGTGATGTATGCACAGGGGATTGTTGCATTCTTTCCTTATCTGGAAGACCCATATTCACAACATGGATATGTAAGTAAAGGTGTAATTGCAACATTATGCCCGTATTCATAATTTAAAATGTTTGTGTTAATTTATGTTCATATCTAATTACATAGGAACATTACTACGATCCAGAGAGTGGGTTTGGATACCTGGCATGGCGTTTGAAGACCATACAAAGAAAAATCACTGAAGAAAAAGGGGCCTCAGAAAGCAAATCCCCCAAAAGTAAGTTCAGTTACATTTAACTGAGTTTGTGCTGTGAATTGTGTTGTGAAAGGCTATCAATTTGTCATTTGTCTTTAGCTGGTGGGCCAGGCCATGGTAGACAACCTATCACCAGTGACCAAGTACCAACTGACGAAGAGGTGGAAGCAGCCATTGCTGTTTTGAGATACTCTGCTGATGAAGACACAATCCGTGAGAAGATGAAAACTAATTTTGTGTATCAGCAAGCAATGGTCAATAATGCAGACGTATCAGCAGATGTATTTTTGGTCTTCCCACGGTTTTTGGACACAGCAGGACTGGTATGACTTTTTTATTCACTATATCACCAAAATACCAAATAATGCCTTAGATATCACTCAAGAGAATGGTGGTGTTTTTTTTCTTTTTCAAGTCTATGTTTGTTGCATTGCAGATAGAACAAGACTTCAGACATGTGTATGGTGAGGCCACAGCCAACAAATTCCTGGAGAAGTGGCCAACCACTTTCAAAGAAAAGGTGATGAAGGAAAGCCAGGGACTCGTACCCACCACAGAACTGTTGGATTTGATGTGCAATGCTGAGTCAGCTGTGGAGACTGAGAATGGTATGATTACTGTTTGATCTTGACATTACTGTGTTAATCTATGCACTAAAAGCATTTTGTAATGGTGCGAATCCTCAATTGAATATAATTGTGGTATTATGTGAACTTAAAACTGGTTTACTGATCAATAGGCTGGGACTGTGACATATCTGCCATCCTGCTGCTGCTACTTTTGCTACCACCAGCTGCACAAGGGCGAAAGAGGCCAGGAAAGATGTCTGCATCTCAAGCAGCAGATAAGCTCATCAGATTTCAAAAGGTATATTGAAATATTGTGTGAAAATCATCTCAACCTCATAATCACTATGAGATCTGATGTATAGTTACTAAATACTTCAATTTAATATCTCCTCTAGGTTGGAACCAGTGTGCAGCAGCATCTAGATGGCATCAGCCAAAGCAGTCAGCCCTACCTTCTTGCCCTTGGATCTACAAGGAGCTGCATCCACTCCTTCATTGTGGTCGACAAGCATGCGCTACCATGCAAAGCGACAGGTTCAGTGGGAGCCTTTGACAAACTCTTTAAGGCCCATTTCGTCTTTGGTACGTCATACAGTCCTTGCCTGAACAACTTTTTCAGTTTTTTGCAAACAACCATCTACAACATTGACATGGGGAACACAAAGGAGACCCCCAGAGTTGCTGAGTTAAGAGCAAGACTACTAAGATAAAACCATGAGGTGTTTTCTTTGCAAAATATGCCATAGAGGTCCAAACAGTCTCATCCAGCACCTTAAGGTAATCCATGGACTATGTACAGGGAGGACACTAAATCTGAAATGTGGTCAAGTGGGACGTTCTTTTGGTAGCTTTTCTGGTTTAAGAAAGCATCTTAACAAGTGTCATGTATGCAATTCATTTGATTCTGCAGAAGATTCTTCACAACACCAAAGTACCATTGACACTTGTAATGCCACTAATATTGAAGTGTCGACTGAAAATGTAGAGTCTGTGTCAGAGGTATTTTCGCCAGGCATTGTAAATAGTTGTGCATCTGTAATTGCTGATCTAAAGGTAGCAGGTGTAAGTCAAAGTGTTGTCAATTCTGTTGTGATTTCTATGGAAGAGATTGTCCAAGATATCCATCAGCATGCAAAAAGTTTGAGGCATGTTTTGAGGAATTAGAGAATCCTTTTACAGTTCTAAATTCAGAATACAAGCAATCAAAATATTTGTCAGACAAGTGGGATACGGTAGAACCTGTCGAAGTGTTATTGGCTCCAGATTCGACACAAGATGAAACAAACAGACTGGAACATATGATCAGAAAGCATATGATCAGAAAGTAGTTCAGGATAAATTAATGTATGTTCCAATTTTATCTACAATGCTGTCAATTTTTAAAAGTCAACATGTTGCAGAAATGTTGCAAAGCTCAGGAACTGGCAACTCAAGACTCTGAGATATTTGTGATGGTTCATTTATTAAAGGAGACATGACATGAAAACTTCATTTTATGAGGTTATTTAACATTAATATGAGTTCCCCTAGCCTGCCTTTGGTCCCCCAGTGGCTAGAACTTTCAATAAGTGTAAACCAAGCCCTTCGTGTTCTTCTCCGCCTTTGACAAAATGAAGGCTCAATTGCTGTTTGAAAATCTCCCCCTAGTGACGTAGATAGGGGGAAGGTTACCTCCCCTCTCTCTGCTTTGCCGTCCAGATCATCTGGCCCGCCCATGAGAAACTGAGCTACCACCGTGCAAAGGCGAGTGCGATATTGGTTTTTCCTGGAGAGACATCATGGCGAGCAAACAAACGAAGCATAACAGTTGCTCAGTGCTTGGATGTACAAATCAAAACAAAAGTATTTTTTTAGTTCCTTCATCCAAGCTTCTGCACAACCAGTATCTTAATTAGATTTTCGCTGGAATTGCGCCGACACAACTTCACAAAGTTTTGTATGTCTGCGCCAAACATTTCAACCTCTACTGTTTCCTCAACTTGAGCCAATACAAAACTGGCCTTGCTGAAATAAAATTCTGGATCATTACTAACTCTCCTTGGTCAAGCTACAAACGTTGGACAAGTAAGTTAAATAACGCTATATCATTTTGTTGCATTACTGTATATGGTTACCTAGCTTGCTACCCTTAGAATGTTCTGCAGCTAACAGCTGAGTTACTGTTGATAATGTAAAGATAGGTGGCATCAAGTGTGTGTGTGAATACAAAAGCTGTAACGCGAGTGTTGTACACTTCTTTGTTATTTGGTTAACCGTTCTGCTGTTGGTGTTATGGTGCGCGATATCCGCCTTTCTCTTCATTGAAATGACTATGAGTGTGCACCTCTGCAAACCAGGGTGATCAGATGAGAATGGCTAAATTCGAGGCATCTTACAGCAACGGGAGCTACGAGCCATTGCGATACATCCATTGTAAACATTAGCGCATGTTTTGCCGCCCCTCTCCTCCTCATTAGCATTTAAAGCTACAGACACCAAAACAGCGCGTTCTGAGGAAAGCTCATTGTGGGACTACTCGTAGTGGCTATAATTGTGCACCGTGGCTGAATTTCGGGAAAGAGACTTCAGATACAGTATTAGGGGACCACTAAGGCCTATATAAAAGCATCCAAAAACAGCATTTCATGTCTCTTTTAAGAACCACCCACTGTTCTCATCAAAGGCACATTGTGCAGATCCAGATGTTTTATGATGATTTTGAGGTTGCAAACCCTCTGGGCTCCAAGCGAGGTATTCATAAATTGGGTGGTATATATTTTACTTTAGGGAACTTCTCTCCAAAATGGAATTCTTGTTTGGCTAATATTCACCTGTGTGCCTTGTTTCATGTTCAAGATCTGAAACGGTATAGTTTTAGTGAAATTCTTGCTCCTATTGTTCGAGATATTAAAGTTTTGGAGAGTGATGGGATTGAGATTCCTTTATACAGTGGTCGTGTACGTGGCAGTGTAGTACAGGTTACTGGCGATAATCTGGGTTTACATGGTTTGTTTGGTCTGGTGGAATCTTTTAACGCAAGGTACTGTTGTAGGTTATGGTTAGCAGAAAAAGATGACTTTCAGACAGAATTCTCTGAAGATTTTTCCAAGATAGTGTACCAAAGAAAACTATACTGCTCACTGTCAAGAAATGACCAGGAATCCATCTCTTCTTTATATTTTTGGTGTGAAAAGACCATGTTTATTGAACTCCTTAAAGTATTTTCACACAACGGAGAACTTTTCAGTTGATGTGATGCATGATGTGTTAGAAGGGGTGGCCCAGTACGAATTGAAGTTGTTATTTTTGTATTTGAAGGAAAAGCATTTAACATTAGGAGAATTGCATTTAAGAATACAAAGTTTTGATTATGGATTCATGGAGAGAAACAATAAACCAGTGGCTGTGAATTTATGTGAAGGATCAAATGATCTGGGACTGAATGCAGTTCAGTCATGGTGCCTTCTGAAGAATGTTGCTCTTATCTTTGGAGATTTGGTAACTTCTACTAACCAACACTGGGACTTACTTCTTTTGTTACTTCAAATAGTAGACATTATATTCTCTCCCATGTTATCTCAAGGTTTATGCGTTTCCTTAAAACATTTGATTGTGGAACACCATAAACTGTTCAAACTGTTGTTTCCTCAGAAGAAACTTTTACCAAAGCACCATTTTCTTATCCATTATCCCCGCTGCATACAAAAAATTTGACCTGTTTTCATAATTGGTGTATGCGGTATGAAGGCAAGCATAATTTTTTCAAAAAACAAATTAAATCATTTAAAAATGTTACTAAAACATTGGCAAAAAAACATCAGAATTATATGGCACACCATTGGCAGTCTTCAACAACTTTTAATTGCTTAGACATAGGTCCAGGGAAAATGGTGTCTTTAAACATGGTAAAAGGAGGTTGTGAAATTGCTATGGCAATGCAGGTGCCCAGTAGCACTCAGGTTCTTAAAGTGCATTGGGCTAAATATCACGGGTATGTTTATCGCCCACATCTGGTTATCTGTGGAAAAATAGAATCTGAAATAACTCTCTTTTTTTATTGAATCTGTTGTGATAATGCATGAAAGATTGTTATTGCTCACTCTGCCTTTAGCTACTGTAGCTTTTCAGGAACATTTTCATGCATATGAAGTGACCAGGTCAAAACATGGTTTTCTTTACATTTATGTTGAAAACTTGCTTTATCATAGGCCCTTTAACATACAAATGTCATATGGAACGAACGACACAGCTCTATTTGTGGTTCCATATTGCTTTCTCTGGTGAGCATGCGATTTCTGATGTTCATTGATGTCAAAATAGCCTATACAGTTACAATAAATACTGGTATGGTTATCTGTTTGCTTCTTACCTTCATTACATTACAGTAATTCAATAACACTGTCATGCCATTGAGTTTTAAAATAACACTATGTATATATACAAGAAAATCATACAAATCAATATTTTGTACACATTTCAGTGTTAATTTTAACACTTTCCTTGTGATATATCCACTCTGAAAAGTGTCAATATATTACTCAGAGGAGTGTGATTAAACCACAGTGTTATATATGTGTACACATTTCAGTGTAAATTCTAACACAATTTTGAGTAGAATTAACTCTGAAAAATTAACACTGACCAAAGAGTAAATTTAACACTATTTTCGAGTGGGACCAAATATGATCTGAAACAGAGTTAAATGTAACTCTGTAGGTGTTGAATTAGCACTCTTGTTTTTACTGTGCAAGCAAATACCAACAAATAGGTTGCTGCAGTTTGCCTTTCAACTACAGTTGCAAAATCCGCGATGGGACTGAGCTTGAATAGCTTCGGTGACTTTTTGTAGTACAAAATTACTGTCAATCAAAAGGAGATGCAGTCTTTCGACAGACCCTCAAATCATCACGTGGAAGCCCAGCGTCCAGGCCAGCCCACTCCTCCATTCACCCCCAGAGACGCTGAGCGTCCGAGGCGGGATCATCTCAGCATTCATCCAATGACCGTATAGTTTCGAAGCACTGAATAAAACTGTTCAAAGAAGCCGCATTGAAGTCCATGGAAGCTGAGCTTCAACAGGGAAATGCACTGTGACGCTACGGGGATGTATGAGAAGGAAATCAGTCAGTCGACCTGCTAATATGTAGCTGATTCTGAAAGAACTCGTCTTCGATAAGAACGTGTTCTAACGCATTTAAAATGTTAACACAATAGTAAATATTTGACCATACATTTTTTCTTCTTCAGTCTTAAAGAAATCGCCACTAATTGTAATACATTGTAACAATCACCCCTAGCCAGCCACGATGTCAAATACATTGGAACATGCAGTCTAGCGTGCACACACACAGCCCAGCGAACACATATTTATAAACAACTCGATTGAAAAATTAAATTATCAGGCTGTGGCCGCCTACTGAAAGAAACATAGGCTAGATAATCAGTGTGGGACTAGTTTAAGCCCCTTCGTCGACTTTTTTGAAGGCAAAGTCACAAATCAAATCGTTTGACATCACCTTCATGCGAAGCCATTGTTGTCTTGCATGCTTTGATACCGGCGGCAACGACACATGACGCTAAGAGAACGTGGACTTCCCTAAGGGTGGGTAAATGCATATATATTTTTTTTTATCGCCCAGACGTTGTTGAGTAACGTTGTTCTGAAACACACGGCGGAGGCAGAGAAATCAGTACGACCCAAGTCATCCAAGGTGTGGGAGCATTTCACACTAAATACATCGAAACAGTGTGTTAATTGACTGAGGTGAAGTTCGTTTCATTTTCGACAATAGTCTCACATTCGGAAGACGCTACTTTGTAGCATCGGGTTAGGGACAGGGTGAAAACAACCCATACCATTTTGAAAATGTTTGACTTTTATTTAAAAAAAAATGAATATTAAACCTCAAACAGATACCAGAGTATCGTAACAATGTTTGGTATACTTCCACAGCCTTTACTTTTTCAATGAAGTTTCAAATAAAATGATAGAAAATCACTTATCTTTTAAAATGGCTTAATCCTCACAAATCTAAACTTTTTTCAAAATTGTGTCAAAAAATCTTACATATACACCTGATTATTCTAATAAAGTCTGGCCTACTTCCACAACCTTTTAATTTTCAATAGTTTTAAACAAACCTCAAATAAATTGCTCATCTTGGAAAATAGCATTAAATCCACGCTAATATTAATAAATTTTTCAAGATTGTGTGCCTGTTTGTGCACATTCTGAAGATTTTTTGCACTGTGAATTTGCACTGTCAGTTCAAGGGATGGAAAACAATGCTTTTTTGTTTTATTTTTTTATCTGATTCATCGATTAATCGAAAAAAGAATCGACAGATTAATCGATTATAAAAATAATCGTTAGTTGCAACCCTAATATACATGTTTCGTTTTTTTGTTTAATTGCTGACTTCCAGTGCACCTTTAATCTTTATTCTGTCGTTATCTCCTCCTAAATGCAGACAAATCGACTTGAAACATATTGGATATTTGGCTATACCCTGTTTATGTTGCAGTTAAGTTTGTATTAATATTTTTCCACAGGAAAGCTACTGTATAAGCGCCAAGTTCTCTTGAGAGCCTCTGGAGAGTGGAATGTTGCACATGTGATTCTATTGTTGTGATTTTTATTTAAAGATTTGTATTTTCATTATTATTTTAATATTTTTTATTATTTACACATGTTATAGTAAGCGAGAGAGCTTCTAAACTGGAATGTTGCACATTCCCTGCAATGGAAATGATGGTTGTCAATTCATGATACTCTCTCATCTTGTAATTTAAATATTTAAAATACAATACCAATGTTGTTAAGAATAATTAATTTCATAAATAATGCTACACATTAAATAGAATGCTTCAATTGACACCGTGATCGGTGATCGGTATTATCGGATCGGCAGATACTGATTTCAGTGGTCGGTGATCGGCACCAAAAAACCTGATCGGAGCATCTCTAAAGATTTCCACACACTATTTTAGTTCCCAATTTCCATGGTTAAGCACATCAAAGAAAATCTGATAACGGGTCGTTTTTTCGTTTTCTATTATCGGAAAAAATGGGCAGTTTTTTTTTGTTTTTCTAATTTCAAAACGAAAATCCATTGGCCGCAAAGAACACGGACCGAGACCCCACTCCCAACTTAATTTAGCGAACATCAACAAACACAAATATGTCTGCTCAAAGATAGCTAAGTTAAGCTGCTAGCGAACGACATCTAAGATATGTTAGTTTAGAGAACATCCCCAAACAGTTACGGTTCATGTCAACTAGTGTTATTACCACCAGGCACTAGTGCATAACTAGTCACTCCAACAAATGTGTTAATGTTGAAATCAATATGTTAATGTTGATGTCTGTAAAATAGCAAGCTGAGCTAGCCAGCAAACACCAGCAAGTTGCCAGGAGCTTCAAATACTATCAATGTTGAACAAAACATCCCTACAGGCCATTATGAACTTATTTTATTTTAATCTTCGTAGCATTTTGTGAGTGGGGGACCTACTACTGTATCACAACCCTAAGTTTGCTGTGAAGTACCTGGCCAGAAGGCGACTTGAGACCTGTATGCTTTGGCTTTGATTTTTGTTGTTTCCCCTTCGTTGCCAATTTTAATATTTTGAATATATCCTTCCACTGCATATTGCAGTCCCTTCAGCCTGGATCTGGAGGATATCGCGGAGGTATTACTCCAAAAATCATCACTCATACTGACAGCGCTTATCCCCGTACTCGCTATGGCTTTTGGGTTGACAGTTCCGGGAATTGTCGGACGTAGCAACAGTAACTAAGGGGGCGGGGCCCTGGGGAATGGTCAATTAGGCTGCTTAAACAGTTACATAGAGCAACAGCAATAAAACCACATCAAAATCACCACACAGCACGCTTAGCCTCACAAGGGGTTTAACAGGAAACTTCATGGTGTGCAAACAGCTAAAGCTGCTAGTTTACTACTTGCATGCATATGAAACATTCTAAAGTAAATTCATGCAGTGTCCTTTTGGTAACCTGTCTAGGGCTCAGCTAAACCCTACTTTCAGAAACCACTACAGCACTATCCACTGGTAGAACAGGCAAACCATGCCTTCTATTAGATTTACATTTACCCAGAGACTGCAGAGGGAGCAATCAGACTGACTGGGAATGTGCGTGGGAAGAGCCAGCCATGCACCAGATAGCCTCAGGCACAATCTCACTCTCCAATGACCATCACCCATAGTCAACAATGTGCCCCAGGGATTTCATAATCATTCCACACAGTCCTTTCTAACTTTACTGTTACTGGCCCTGATTTATCACTGGAGCCTGTTGGTGCTCAGGACACTCACCATCATGTGTTCACTGTTTCACATGATGTTAAATAGACGCATGCCTATAAAGTCTGCAGCTGCATCCCAGGACAAAATGCTGTGGATGTAAAACATCTACAATTGAATAGCTTGGCTCATTATGATCTGAGAGCAAACACATCACAAAGCAATGGAGAAAGGGAGTCCTCGTTTGGCGTACAGAAAAAGTACAAAGAAGCCTTCCTGGACTTAGTCACCCACCGTTTTTGTTATTGTGTACACATATTGCGTACACTACCATAGTATAAAAGGTGAGTTCAGTCTTAAGTCATGTTGGTACACATTTTCGAAAAAGAATACTTTTAGTCATGTTAGTTGACACATGCATGCAGTGAGTGGTGATACCAACATACACACACGCTTGAGTGTTCACACAATAAAACTCTTTCTCTGCATTATCCCACCCTGTTGTCCTTCCTCTGAGGGCAGCCAAGAACAGTGATTAAACATATTAACTGGCAGCCAAGGCCAAGTACACACCTCATGCCTGGCCAGGGACATGGGCAGGAGAGCGATCTGTTCTGCATTTTATTATTGGGGTTCTATGCAAGGGGGAAACCCTGTAAGCAAACTTCAAGCAGTACTAAAGATAGGCCACAAACGGGAATCAAACCCACAATGTTCTTGCTGCCACTTAGTGACTTCATCTTTAGTTTACAATCTCTCTAATAATGCCAGGAATCTCTCTCTCTGTGTGTGTGTGTGTGTACAAATTAAAATGGGTTTCGTTTCCCACAATCAACTCAAGAACCGGGCACTCTTTATAACCCAACAGAGCGCAGTGCCGTGATTGATGTTGTTTGGATAAGCATTTCGACATCAAATAATTAAAAAAATAAAAAATAAATTGTTTGCCATAGCTTGGCTTGCTCTTTTTGCGTCACAAGCCCTTCACTCTGATTGGTCCTCTGGTCTGCAGCGAGTTTCATAAAAGGGAAGGTTACCTCCCCTTTCTCTGCTTTGCCCTCACAGAGAATTTGGCCCACCAATGAGAAAATGAGCTACGACTGTGCAAGCACGATATTGGCTTGCAAACGACCGAAGCATTGCAGTTAGCCTCTTTCTTCCTCATAGCATTTAAAGCTACAGACACAGAAACGGCACATCCTGAAGAAAGCTCATTGTGGAACTGCTCCTAGTGGCTGTAATTCTGCAACCAAGGCTGAATTTTGGGAAAGAAACTTCAGATACAGTATTAGGGGACCACTAAGGCCTATGTAAAAGCATCCAAAAACAGCATGTCATGGGATCACCGACTGCATCACAGGCATTCTGCATTAGTGACTTAAAATTCCCATCAAGTTTTTCCCTTCTCGTGATATTTTAAAGCATTTACTCGTATTGCTTTTCATTTATAAAGAACCACCTTTGAAACAATCTGATTCTAACAATGTTGTAACTCGCAGTATCTTAAGGCCCCGTCACATCATAACGTTCTGGTCAACGTTCTCTGAAACGTTCGAATCGTTCAATTTCGAATGTTCTAGGGCGAGGTGGACACATCTGGCGTGTGACTAATATGTGACTATAATGCATGACTAGTGTGGGACTGACGCATGAGGAGCGTGTAACAGCAAACAAGTAAGACACCCCTGAAAACTATCAGCGTGTGATGACGTGTCCCTGGGTCGTGACGATGAATAACAACCAAGTAACGCTAGGGTAATGAGTGACTAACAATAGCCAAACGCATGCAATTTTAGTAAAACGTTCCACAAACGTTCTTCAGCGTTATCCAGCGTTTAAAATTAAACGTCGAAGATCGCTGGTCTCCATGAGAACTTTTGTTTTTTTTGGTACCAGCGTTCTCCGTCGATCACCGACGATTACCAGCGTCACCAGCGTCCAGACAACGCTCTTCTGGCGCTATACCAGCGACCATGAACGATTACCAACGTTTCCTTTATAACGTCATAGAACGTTGACCAGAACGTTATAGTGTGATGGGGCCTTTAGCTGGAATTGCGATTGAAACAGTACCATCTGCAAACTGAAAATATGCCCCCAAATACATAAATAAGATTGAAATGTATTTCTGTAAACTGGCTAAAGTTTACTGGAAGTGATCATTACGTGTCAGTAACAACGTCCCTGTCTGAAGACTAGGGGGTAGTGTGACCGGCTATCCGCGTCTCCGGCTATCCGCCTCTCACTTGTCCACTCCAATCGTTCGGATATTGAATCGCATCAATTGCTCTCCAGGACTTATAAGTTATGATCATCATTTGATACCCCTCTCTCACCCTCTCTCACCCCCCTATCTGGTTAATGACTTATAATAATAATATATCAGTCCCACCACAATACTAGCTCAACAGCGCAAATACAGGGAAAACAAAGCTAACTAAGTATACGCTAACTGGTTGGTAGCTAGTATTGTAGCTGGTACACAGCTGGTACATCATGTGCTTTGTAGAACTGGATTATCTGATACGGAAGAGCACCTCTGCTCCTAGATTCAGACCTGAACTCTGGACCTGTAAGTAAATTGGACCTGTAAGTAAATTGTATAGCTGACCTAACTACTAGACTACCGCTGTGTGGGAATTGCAGGAGCTAACCAGTTGAAGGGCATACAAAAATACAGGGTGTTGATATCACAGCCTGGAAACATAGCTAGCTACATGTTTTCACCCTGGTCTTTGCCTGTGGCGTTTCTGCAGCTGTCTTAACGAGCCACCAAACCGATGTTCTACCATCGATAATCGCGCGCAGGTTTATGATGTTTGTGATTGCGGCTATCCACCATTATCTTAACTTTTTGCCACAAAACGGAACATTCGCAAGGCTTGAATTGGGACCAAGACGCACATTTTGACACCGACATTGTCTATATTGTGCAAACATTTACAGAGTTTTAAGGGTGGGAAATAATAATAAACAATAAATACATATGAGAGAGAAAATAGGTTGTTCCTTAGCAAAGGCACATCACATGAGCTATGATACAATTACAATTTAAGACCTTTACCACAACGATTGTACTTCTTTCATATCTGAATTTCCCCCAGCTTGGTTGAATGAGCTGCAAATTGACCACACAGCTGCAATGTGGCACAGGGCTTCAGGTCGTAGAACAGGACTGACCTCCGTCACACAGTAGAACAACGAAGGGATCGGAGAAAACTGGGAAGCTGCGCCAAGAAACCATGTTTGACTGCACACTTGAAACACTATACACCAGAGGGCTATTGCACGAAACCAGGATAAGGGATTAAGTCCGGATATTCAAGTTATCCTGGATGAATTTAGCTTTGAGTTGGTTGCACGAAAGCAGGTTGAATTAAACCCAGCCAAGTAACCATGGAGATTTATTCTTTGCAGCTAGCCTGCTCCCGAGCAGGCTAACAGCCAGGCTAAAATTAATTCTGGAGTCTCGTGTTAAATCAGCTGCCGCTCATATCCGAAATAAACGTTTTTAACAGTTATTCCGCTGTCTTCTGAATGTGTTCTTATTTATTTTTTATTAACATGCATTACTTGTCACTATTGCTGTCACAAGTTTTATTTAAACCCTACTATTGCAGTTGTTTAGAAATGGTTGATGAAGTTGCAACTGTGATTTCAATGAAGTCAGTAATGAAGGCGATACACTGCTCAAAAAAATAAAGGGAAGACTAAATGAACACATCCTAGATCTGAATAAATAAAATAATCTAATAAAATACTTTTTCTTTGATTCCATTGATAATTGATCATTTTTGTGTGATTTTGTTGTCAGCACATTCAACTATGTAAAGAAAAAAGTAGCCTATTTAATGAGATTATTTCATTCATTCAGATTTAGGATGTGTTAGTGTTCCCTTTATTTTTTTGAGCAGTGTATAAAGTCCCATTCACCTGTGTTTCTTACTGCACCATGCCCATTTCTGAACTAAGTTTTGGATGACGAAGCATTGATATTGAGACATGCTTTCAGACGTGACAGGTTAATACATTGTTTTACAGATATGCTTAAGTGTGGATTGAAGTCACATATTTTTCTAGTTTCTTTATCTCCAGATACAGTTTCCTCAGTGTTTTCTTCTTGATTTCAATACCAAGGTCTAGATCCTGGAGACTTTTACTGACAGCAATCTGTGCATCTGCCAGCTCAATTAGCTTTTTCAGATGTTGAGTAGAGACATCTGACAGTTTGTGAATTCTATAAATCATCCATTGATTAGCACAGCAGGAATTGTGCATGATTTAGATTTCCTTTAGCCCATACTTACTATGTTGCCAGGCTGGCTGTCAGGCTGTAGCCTACTGCGTCTGGATCCTGTTACAAATATATATTATGAGTGCTATATAATTGACTTTTATTGTATAAATTGTTGTGTGGTTTGAGTTGTATATTCTCATGTGATGCCTTCTTGCTGCATACACATTGCCCTTCTGGAGCAAAGAATAAACTGATCTGAAATTAGATATATTTATAATATATCTATATATTTATATCTATCTAATCTATATGTATAATATGCTTTTTATATTATAAAAATATGCTGCACGCGTCTTCTCCATTTCTGCATCAGTCAATCTGTGATCGATACCATGGTCTATTTAAGAAATCCGTGAAGGTGCACTTATCCCAACTATGTACATCTGGATTGACATAGCTTCACCTTCTCATTCTGGTTTGGCAAACGTGCAACCGAAGCCGCGATGAGCGGATCACACTAAGTCCAGTAATAAAATAAAATAAAAACCAATGTACAAACATAATTAATCAAGACTTAATCACAACATTAAACAATCATACAAGAGCCATATGAGTATTGTAACATTCAAACCCCTGGTGGTGTCGTGGTTAAGGTCTCCACCAGCATAAACCATAGTGCTAAGAGTAGGCAGGGTGGTAGGGGTGCAGGTCTCTAAGATTAAAATGAAACGCTTTCATCAATGACGCCAATAGAACTGTGTGGCTATACTGCCATCTATTCATTGGCAGTGGCATGTGTGTGCCAAAATCTGATGTAATGTACCAACATGGGAACTCTTGCTCTTAAGACAGTGGAGATGGTTGTGGACTTTAGAAAGAACACAGCCCCACTCACCCCCATTACCCTGTGCCACTCCCCAGTCAACACTGTGGAGTCCTTCCGCTTCCTGGGTACTATCCTCTCCCAGGACCTCTAAACTGAACATTAGCTCCCTAACAGAGGATGTACTTCCTGCGGCAGCTGAATAAATTCAACCTTCCAAGGTCAATGATGGTGCACTTCCACACAGCCATCATTGAGTCCACCCTCACCTCCTCCATCACCATCTGGTATGCTGCTGCCACTGCCATTTGTACTGCCGAGAAGCTGCAATGTGCCTTCCCTCAAGGACCTGCACACCTCAAGGACCCTGAGGCTCGCCAGGAAGATTTTGGCCAACTCCTCCCACTCTTGACAAACTCTGTTTCAGCCACTCCCCTCTGGCAGAAGGCCATCAGATCCAATACCACACGCCACAAAAACAGTTTCTTCCCATCCACTGTTAGTCTCTTCAACAAGGCCGAGAGCTGACTCAATTCACAATCTGCACAATGACACATTGCCACATTGCACTATTTACACTATTTGTATCTTTTGTACTATTTGTATCTCTTGTACTATTCGTATTTTTATATTGTAAAGTATTTGGATACTTTATATTTTATATTTTTTATTAGTATTAGGTAGACTTCTACCTTTAGTAAAGTTAGACCATATATTTAAGTTTTAGGATTCCTATATGTTGCTGCACCATCCTGCCAAAGTAAATTCCTTGGCCGGGTTTCCCAGATTTGTCAAGAAGCTCTTAACGCTCAGAGCTTCTTAAGAGCGTTCTAAGAACGCTTTAAAACGCTCTTAGAATGCTCCTAAGAAGCTCTTAGTGTTAAGAGCTTCTTAACGAATCTGGGAAACCCGGCTCTTGTCTTGTCATGGCGAATAAAACCCTTTCTGTTTCTGATTCATGGACGCATGTTCAGTTATGTTTAAGGTCTTAAATATCATATCGTAGCTTCACTACATAGTGTATCCATGTCTCACACTACATATCTCTGTGAGTGTCATTCTCAAGTCCCAGGGGTGTTACTTCCAGGCCCCCCACATACCATTAAGCACTTTTCCTGCACTTAAGCAGTGCCAACGTTCAGTGAAATATTTATGTTAAAACCTGTGGAGGACTGGACTCCCAGACAGGTGGATAAAGGAGTACATCTGAGCTGCCAAGCAGGACTGTCAAACCGGGATTAATTCATCTATCCAAAGAGTGGGGTTTTATAGGGGAAAAATCCCTCTCTGAGAAAACATGGCTCAAGACTTCTGTGGTATATTTCCATTAAGGAGATGTCCTCTCAGTCCTAAGATGCACTACTGAATTATGCATATTATATTGCTGTATGAAGAGAGAACTCGCTTGCTCTGTTTACTCCTAAGCAAGGTTTTGTTGGACCTTTTTCTCCATTACCTACTGAGTATTTTTCATGTCAAATGCACTGGCCTTGTATTGTTTCACGCTTCTCAACATCACAGTCGTTCCATCTTAGGTCGTATTACAACTGGAATGTAAGGCTTGGAAAAGAGGCAGGTAATTCCAAGAAGTATGAAGCTTTAATACAGTATGACTTCATTTAAACTCCAGCAGTGCATGCTGTTTGACAGTGAGAAGTGCTGTACACTATGAACCTGAGGTTGTACCATAGGGTTTGCATGATAAATAAAAGAAAGAGAAAAGCATTTAACCTGACATTTCAAGGGAGGAAACCTTGTTGTATGAATTCATATTTATTGAATGCATTCTCAGTGGGAGAGATACATTTTTGTCTACAGAATAAAGCAAAATGTCTATTTGCCCATCTTGGTCAGCCTTCCTTTCTCCCCCTTGCTAAAAACCCACACCCAAATGCATAATGTTATCCCACTAATGCACTATATACTTAAATAGCATAAGTGTTGCTGAGTGGCATCTACATACAGTATATCCAGATTCTGCAATAGGGTGAAAATCATTGAGTAGGGAAATGGAAATGCTTACCGTAGTCCCCGGGGACAAAGATATCGTAGCGACAGGTCTGACCATGGGTATAATTATGTGGGTAGTTTGGAGACAGCACAGTCCCCTCTGATCCTGTAGAGCGACCCCCACATGGTGCTGCAAAAGCAGACAGAAAAATCACAACTGAATCCATGTTACAATACCTGGGAAAACACAACAGCACAACACATCAGCAAATCCATTCTACAGTACCTGGCATCAATAGCATAGGTAAAAAAATAAAATAAAAAATATTACCCACTTAACTGCTGACTGATGTTATTTTAGTGGGCTTAAACTAAATTAGATATTTATGAGGTAACTTGTCAGCCTTTTGCAAAAGAAACTGAAGAAAGTCTGGGAGAACAGAGGAAATTATGATCTGTTTTGATGAGGACAATAGCTCACTGGACAGTCCAATTAGGAAGAAAAACATAATTTCACTCAATAGAAATACAAGCCATCAAAATCACAGTTCTTAAGACAGTCTACATACAACTTCTCCAATAACAATCCATATGTATAGTGCTTTCCTTAATTTTGATTCCTGTATTAAACTTCCAGCTTTCTCTATGCCAGAACTCACTCTGGCATAGAGTGGTAAGTCCATTAGCAGCCGCACATCCACACCAGCAGAATCTCAGCTCCTCTCTTTAGGCCTCTAATAATGCGGCTAATTTGCTACCAGGCCCCTAATGCAGTCGCCTCTTGTACCTCACGCTCTTAGCCAGCAGGTGGCTGGAGCTGTACTGTAAACAAACAAAATCTCATTTTGTCAGAGTAAAGCTGTCAGCAGCTGCTTGGGCCCCATACAGGGACACAATGCACATGTCACCAGCAAAAGCAGGAACAGAACTGAGAGATTCACACAGAGTGAGGAAGGATTAGGGAATTCATCCAGGTCTCATTGTTGCAAAGTGGAAGGCATGTTTTGATGGAACATATGTGGCACAGGCAAAACAGGGGTTACCCTGGTTGAGTTCAGCCAAATCACTCATTGACAGTCAGTTGCAATATGAGTCAACTGACATTCCCAGCAGCCCAAGCAACACGCATGGTTTGGTGCTTCACACATTCCCTGTGTGATGCTATTACTATGTGTGGCAAGACACAATGCTAAAATAATTTCAATCAGGAGAGACCCGGGGCCTGTTCCATAAAGGCCGCTCAAAAAAGCTAGACTTAAAGTCCTAAACCAGACTTGAATAAGTTTAATTAGTCAAGCGGGGCTAAAGCGGTTCCATAAAGGCCAATTTCAGCTCACGCAGTCCTACTAATTCAAGTCAGATTTAAGTAGTCAAGCTAATTGCATCTGCACCCTATTCTTAAGCAGCCCAAGAGGTAAAACATGGATCATACAATCCACCACGGCAAAAGCAATGCACACGGCCACGTGACTTCTTCCAGAAAGAACGCTCCCTTTAAATCGTGTACAATGACAGCTCCCTCATCCACCCCTTCAATCAAAATAAAATGAAACAGAGATCTCTGACCTCATTCTCTCTCATCGCCCCACCTCCTGTACCCTTGATCCTATCCCCTGCTGTATCTATCCAACTGTCTTACTTTCTCTCTCAGAACAACCTGCTTGACCCCAACCAATCGGGCTTCAAGACTGGCCACTCCACAGAGACTGCCCTTCTTTCAGTCACCACTGCCCTCCAGTCTGCCAGAGCGGCTTCCAGGTCATCCGTCATCATTCTGCTGGACCTTTCTGCAGCGTTTGACACGGTTAACCACCAGATCCTGCTCTCCAGACTTGCTGAGATGGATATCACTGGCACTGCACTCCAGTGGATCTCATCCTACCTGTCGGGAAGATCCTACAAGGTGTCCTGGGGAGGAAAACTGTCAGGCCCTCGCCAGCTCTCCACTGGTGTCCCACAGGGCTCTGTCCTTGGACCCCACCTCTTCTCTCTGTACACCACCTCACTTGGACCAATCATCACCTCTCATGGCTTCTCCTACCACTGCTACACTGACGACACGCAGCTGTACCTGTCGTTCCCCCCGACTGATCTGGGGATCTCAGCTAGGATTGAGGCCTGACTCACAGACATCTCCGCCTGGATGACCGAGCACCACCTCCAGCTGAACCTCGCCAAAACAGAACTTCTCATCATCCCGGCTAAACCCTCCATCTCCCACAACCTGTCAATCACCCTGGGATCTGCGACAGTGACCCCTTCATCCTCTGCCAGGAACCTTGGGGTTACCATGGATGACAAGCTCTCCCTCACGGCCCACATTGCTGCAGTCTCCCGGTCTTGTAGATTCACCCTCTACAACATCCGGAAGATCAGGAGATACCCGTCTGAACACTCCACCCAGCTGCTAGTCCAAGCACTGGTCCTCTCCAAGTTGGACTACTGCAACTCGCTGCTCCCTGGTCTCCAAGCATGTGCAACCCGCCCTCTTCAGAGGATTCAGAACGCAGCGGCCGCCTGGTCTACAATCTACCCAGACGCTCCCACGTTACCCCGCTCCTCATCTCTCTCCACTGGCTACCCATCAACGCCCGTATCAGATTCAAGACCCTGGTACTGACCTTCCGAGCAGTGAACGGGACTGCACCCGACTACATCAAGTCTCTTCTGCAACCTTACACCCCCACCCGTCACCTACGGTCTTCTTCAGACAACCGCCTGGTGGTCCCACCGCTCAAGACCGCCCGGTCCCAACACAAGCTCTTCTCCTGCCTTGCCCCCCAATGGTGGAACCAGCTCCCCACCTCCATCAGGGACACTGACTGTCTCCCCACCTTCAAGAAAAGGCTCAAGACGCACTTGTTCCGGGAGTACAACGGAACTTAGGAATGCTTGGCTGGACCTGATGTTAGTTTCCTCCAGGATCACAATGACTCTTATTGAGTAACTTGTAACTAACTGACGTAAGTCTGGCTTATTCGGTAAACTCGCTTTATGGAACAGGCCTCAGGGATGAGTAAAATGATGTTTATTTACAGAATGATAAATGTACTACAAGTGTTTGGAGCTTAGACCCCATGGGGAATTATGATCAAAGGGTGCCTGCCCAACATCCGAAGAAGAATCCCCCACGGAGTTCAGACAGAGGAGCCAGAAGAGTCGAAGAACAGACACGAGGTGGCGACGGGGAGGTGGAGGGTCGTGCACTTGATAGCATGGACAAACTAAACAGGGAGAGAATCGCATTTAAAGGCACAAGATCATTATGATAGGCTCGTCCTCCCGCCGAATGGCACTAAGCCCGCGAGGAGTATGAGGCTAAAGCCAGGGATCCCCCAGCCGAAACGGCACCAACGGGCAGAGAGAAGCAGGATGCTCCAGGTCACCGCATGTGCTGCACGACATGGCCTGGGAGCCCCCGACCAGAATGATCAGGAACTCGGTGTCCAGCACGGACCAGTCCAGCAGCACGTTGGATCGGGAGACGTGGAGAGCAGCCTTGCTGGAGAACCCTTTGTGATACTGGTAGAACATGTTTTTACCATAGCGCAAGTTGAGGTCGCCTATGAGAGCCAAATACCCGTCCAATCCCTTCCTTCTTTGAGGGAAAACGGAGCACACCACCTTGCGGAAAATCCCGAAGGCCACTACGAACTCTCCCATGGACAGATCCCTTGCCAGCCTAGGGTCAGCTGATCTAAGAACAGCGCTGAATTGATTGCTGGTGAAGACTCTAGCGTTGCTCTCAGGAGACGGGAGGATCAGCCGGATTACATTTATATTCCTGCCTTGCAGGATGTGCGACCTCAAACGGGGAGAAATGTCAGCCCCGAAAGCCCCCGGTATTTAAAGGCATGGGATCATTGTGATAGGCTGACAGCTACGAGGAAGATTTGACAGCGTTAATTGATAGACGGGAGCGCTAATCGAACTGAAACCCAGGTGACAGCCGACAAGTGAAAGAGGGAAAGAAAAGCGTTCTTAGCGGGGGGAGTAAGTAGTGAAACATTATCGAGTATGCCCGAATGCAGGGATCGGTCTAGCCTGACTTAACTTGCGCTAAGCTTAATAAGGCAGAATTCAAACACATTTCTGTACACTGAGTCGATGATCTCATGGTGGCCTTACTCACACCTAGACTACTTTTTTAGGGGCAGCAGCTCAAATACAGCCTGTATTGGTGATAAGCAATCAGTGAGAAGTAAAGTGTGGCCGGTTTACCTTGGCAGATGGGCTTGGCTCTGTCCCACTCTGGTCTCTTGCTGTTTCCCATAATGCAAGTGAGGGTGGAGTATCCCTGCAACAAGTAACCAGCCTCACAGTGAAAAGTCACCATGGATCCCATCTTGTAGTCACTCCCCAATTTGGTCCCATTCATCACACTCCCGGGATCAAAGCAAGCCTCCCGTAGCTTGGCTGCCAGGAGAAAAAAGGATTTCAAATTAATCAATGTCAAAGAGGGAAATTTGGTATTGGGACAATTTACAAGGCAATATAATGAGTTGTGCACAAAAAAAGGTAGTGTGGTGTCTGATCGTGTTAGTAAAACTACTTGTGTTGAGAAAATGGAAACTAATAAACTGTATAAATGTACTGTAGATCTCTAGTGTTTCTCTCAGTTTGATATCCAGATCAGAGGATACACACAGCTACAGTTTAGTGTGAATTTATCACAATGTATGTTCTCAACATTATGAAAAATGGCAATTTCCTCAGTACCTTTGTATTCCATGTGAAAGCCAGTGTAGCTAACAGAGCCATCACTGCGAAAGGCCAGATATATAAAGTTGGATGTACTCTCGATTTTCTCAGGCAATTTGCTGTCCTGGAAACTGCCGATCAGGTGGCTGTTGCTATCCGGCCCATTGTAGATATACAGGAAGTCATAATTAGGCTCAATACTGAAACTGGAAGTGGAAACACAGGATATTAAAACAAATCATGAACATCTGAATGTTAAACATACTGCATTTGTGAGTTTTAAATTCCAGCAAAATGAGTCAGTTGAGTCTCTTGCATCTTAACAAACGCTGATTAAGGGTCTAACCCTAACCCTAAGAAAGACAGTGTTGAATCTTAGTGACATTGTGGTAGACGGAACCATCGCAGACGCTAGTAACATGTTGGGAGAAAACACTTTATATTGTTGTCCTGTATCTCAAATCCTATTCCATCGTGAGAAGGGAGCATTTATTTTCAAAATAATGAGGCAAGGTTTATGACAAAATGTCAATGGGTTTTAGAAAATTGCATTTGAGTTGAATAAAGACAGCAGTTATTTCAAATCATAACTTCCCTCCATTCCTTTTGTATTCCCACGAGAGGATGTCATTTTGTGCTAACTCAAGTTGTTTGTTATGAAGGACAAAGTTTGGAAATAAGAACTCTTCTATTTGCATTTCTCCTTACTCTCTGTCTCCAGAAGTCTACACTACAAACAATCTTGACAGCAAAATCTCCCATGCAGCTTATGCTGGGGACACACTAATGCTGGGGACACACTAAACGATAATTTTGATCTTTTAAGATCTTCAAACTGTGAGAGACCACACACATGAAGACAAAAAATCCTAGAATTAGCTGTTTCGCTCCTACAGTGTGTGGTTTGCCATGATTTGACAAAGACAGCACACCACACACAAACAGATTTCCAACACACCTGATTCAAATAAAAGGGTCGTTATCTAGCTCTGTAGAAGCCTGGTAACGAACATGCATTTGAATCAGGTGTGTTGGAACAGGGAAACATCTAAAACAAGCAGGACAGGGGGTCCCTGAGGACAGGGTTGAGAACCACTGATCGAAAACATGCAGGACAGGGGGTCCCGAGGATCAGGGTTGGGAACCACTGTGCTACAGTATGACTATACAATCTCAAAAGTCTGTCGGAGTCTAATAGGGAGAGATATATATGTAGTCTAAGATCAGCATTACCTGATGAATGCCAGTGATATGACATAGTCTGAGTGGACAGCGATGAGCCAATCACAGTCTTTGCTGTGAGGGTAGGGAAGGGGGAAGTTTGGAGATAAAATGAACCCCGAGGATCCTGTCACATTTCCACCACAAGGAGCTAGAAAGACAAAATTGTTTCATCAATATTCCTTACCTTACAATATTCCATTACATACATTAACCCATCAAAATAGTTAACTAACTCGCCCTGAATCTGATTTGAAGCTAGGCCAGTTCATTTCAGTTTGAATGCCTTACCTCTTCATCAAACGTAAGTAATGACAGAGAAAACTACCACAGTATGTCTACAGCACACTTTTCATTGGAACCTACCGATGCAGCTGGGAGGGCTGGGCTGCCAGTAGTATCTATTTTCCACTTGGATGCAGGTAATTTTGCTTTCCCCCTGCAGCTCGTATCCAGGATCACAAGAGAATGTCACTGTGTCGCCTGGCTCGCGCCCTTCCCCATTGCGGCTGCCATTCATAGGCATCCCAGGATCCCTGCAGGCTGTTGCCACTGAACCTGTCAGCAAGCAGGGGACAGAGACGACTTCATACAATCTCAGTTTGTCTGTACCTGCCTGAAAATATGTCATGGGAGAGCCCGACCGACATATGTCACAGTCAGGACATCCTTCACTGGAGGTACAACGACAATGTGTCTGTGTAAAATGGAACTAACCAAAGGCTTATGCAAGGTGAAAACTGTAATTTACACAGGTGGAAATAAAATAATGCATGGAAAACTGTCCCAGCAAATTAAAAACAATTCATCAAATTTCAGCCAAACCAAAAATAATTTAACCAACAAACAAATCACGCTACGTTCTTAAAAACAAAACAAAGACTCACTTGAGAAGTCGATGGCAAAGCCGGACTTTGTGATGTAGAAGTCAGTCTCAAACTGGATTGTGATGAGGTTGAGGGTAGAGTGGATGCCGTCAGGGAGTAAAGAACCGCTCACCTCCTTCAGGGACATCTCGTTCTCAGGTGGACCGTCCCACACCTTCAGGATGTCATGTGACGCCTCTGTGTCAAAGGCCAAGAACTGGAGACTGGGATTACAACATGGAGCCCATTAAGGTTGGAAGAAGGACAGTTTGCCTCAGCTAAATAAAGTACCATTCCACATGTCCATAAGCTCTCTTTAAAATGTTAAGTTAATTAGGAAATCACAGAAAGGTCTAATTATATAAACAGTTGAGAGGGATTCAATAACACGTTTTTAACCATTTACTATCATAATTCTATAACTTGTATAGCAATACCTATAGTAACATTGTAACCACATAGGAACTGCTATGTTGTTGTACTTCATTATCGTTTAGAGGTAAAAAGGTTGTAACACAAGTATACTTACACTTACTATGAGGGAGGTTGAGATTTCCAGGAGTAAGTGGATGTTAAAATTGATAATCACATCCTTCAACTGCCCCTTTACCACATCCATGTACCCCTGACACCCCCCCCGCCATAATTTTTAATGACATATACCACCAACCCATACATGCATCCATTGTAAACATTAGCGCATGGTGCCCTTTCTCCTCCTCATTAGCATTTAAAGCAACAGACACAGAAACAGCGTGTCTTGAGGAAAGCTCATTGTGGGACTGCTCGTCCGTCCGTCATCTACCGCTTGTCCGGGGGTCGGGTCGCGGCCTAAGCAGGGAGGCCCAGGCTTCCCTCTCCCCGGCCACTTCCACCAGCCGAGAGACATAGTCCCTCCAGCGTGTCCTGGGTCTTCCCCGGGGCTTCTTCCCAGTGGGACGTGCCCAGAACACCTCACCAGGGAGGCGTCCAGGAGGCATCCTTATCAGATGCCCGAGCCACCTCAGCTGGCTCCTCTCGACGCGGAGGAGCAGCGGTTCTACTCTGAGCCCCTCCCGGATGACCGAGCTTCTCACCTAATCTCTACGGGAGAGCCCGGACACCCTGCGGAGAAAGCTCATTTCGTCCGCTTGTATTCGCAATCTTGTTCTTTCGGTCACTACCCATAGTTCGTGACCATAGGTGAGGGTAGGAACGTAGATCGACTGGTAAATAGAGAGCTTCGCCTTTCGACTCAGCACCTTCTTCACCACGATGGACCGATGCAGAGCCCGCATCACTGTGGACGCCGCACCGATCCGCCTGTCGATCTCGCGCTCCATTCTTCCCTCACTCGTGATCAAGACCCCGAGATACTTGAACTCCTCCGCTTGGGACAATATCTCCTCCCCGACCCGGAGATGGCACTCCACCCTTTTCCGGTCGATAACCATGGCCTCAGATTTGGTGCTAATTTGCATCCCAGCCGCTTCACATTCGGTTGCGAACCGCTCCAGTGAGAGCTGAAGGTCGCGGCCCGATGAAGCCAACAGGACCACATCATCTGCACCAAATCCTCGGCCCGATCCTGAAGTCACCACTCAACGCCCTGGCTGCGCCTAGAAATTCTGTCCATATAAGTAATGAACAGAATCGGTGACAAAGGGCAGACCTGGCGGAGTCCACCCCCACCAGGAACAAGTTCGACTTACTACCGGCAATGCGGACCAAACTCTGGCACCGGTCGTACAGGGACCGGACAGCCCCGATCAGGGAATCCGGTACCCCGTACTCTCGGAGCACCCCCCACATCAGCCCCCGAGGGACACGGTCGAACGCCTTTTCCAAATCCACAAAACATGTGTAGACTGGTTGGGCGAACTCCCATGTACCCTCCAGGACTCCACGGAGGGTATAGAGCTGGTCCACTGTTCAAAGGCCAGGACGAAAACCGCATTACTCCTCCTGAATCCGAGGTTTGACAATCCGATGGACCCTCCTCTCCAGGACCCCTGAATAGACTTTCCCGGGAAGGCTGAGGAGTGTGATCCCCTAAAGTTGGAGCACACCCTCCGGTCCCCCTTTTTAAAGAGGGGAACCATCACCCCGGTCTGCCAGTCCAGAGGCACTGTCACCAATGTCCACGCGATGTTGCAGAGTCGTGTCAACCAAGACAGCCCTACAACATCCAGAGCCTTAAGGAACTCCAGGCGGACCTCATACACCCCAGGGGCCCTGCCACCGCGGAGCTTTTCAACTACCTCGGCGACCTCAGCCCCAGAGATAGAAGGGCCCCCCCCCCATGTCCCCAGACTCTGCCTCCACGTCGGAAAACGTGTTGGTGGAATTAAGGAGGACTGCTCGTAGTAGCTGTAATTATGCACCAAGGCTGAATTTTGGGAAATAAACTTCAGATACAGTATTAGGGGACCATTAAGATATAAAAGCATCCAAAAACAGCATATCATGTGACCTTTGACACTGTATTTCTCTCAATGGTAGGTACCTGACAATGTTGCCAGAGTTGACTCGGATAGTCCAGGTACAGCGGAGGTTGTTATCGTAGGGGAAGGGATATCCTGGTGACAGTATACGGCCTGTTGGCTGACCTACATATCGACCACCACACTCTGCTGCACAGAGAACACAGGCAATACATGCACACAGCCATATCAACTCAAATGAAACTTCAAAATAAACAATAGAATAGAGGACAAATATACTGAAAACAAACTGTAGATAAGACCATATTGTAGTTTAGTTTAACAAATTTACCTATTTTACAATTTAAAATAGTTAGTAACAAACACGCACAGTATTCTACAGTATTTTACCATATTGTAAATAGTTTGTTTTTCATATATATGTGTTAGGTAATTAACTGCCAATAATGAAGCCACTCCCACCAATTAGTGAAGATTATATAATGGTGTTTGGCAGGAAAACAGAATGAGGTTATGAAGGGGGAGACCAGAGAACAAATAAATCTTACTCTTGGTTAGCATCTTTAAATTACATTTTGCCTTACTATTATCTAATTACCTCTTTGACCCTGCCTTGTACTTATTAACTAAACAAAAATACCACTGTTAGGAAGCTGCTCCTGTTTTTAGTAAGGTGCACTGGTCAGCTCCATCACAAGTATGCAGGGTATGAATAAGAGAATATTTAAAAGTTTAACTCAAATCAAACCCATGTAACTACTCAGTCTCACAAATTAGTTCAGCGTTTGCCTCTTATTTAATCTGCAGAACGTTTCAAGCATTGAGAACATTCTCAAAGATCAATTATTTTGACAAAACATGAGACATTTGTAAACTCTGACAAAATGATAAGTGCTGCACTTTTTCAAACAGCTCAGTTAAGTGGAAATCATGTTGGACTCAATCCTCAGGATTAACACTGAACATCGATGTTGACTGTCTGCCTGGCTAGCATACTAATGCCATCTAGCACACAGGGGTTGAAGGATTACCTATGCATGAAGGGAGGTGGTTGTCCCATGCCCTTCTCTCTCCAGTCATGCAGTTAAGTATGTCAATCCCATGCAGGGTGTAGCCTTGGTCACAGCCATATGTAATGGCACTGCCAGCAAAGTGACCCTGGTCGCTCACTTTGAACCCAAACTGCGGCACTCCAGGATCCTCGCAATGAGAGAGCTTGAAACCTGCAGTACACACAAGAAAGGAAGAGAGACAGCAAGTCACATAGTATTATGATTACTTCTTGATACAGATGCACACATGCTCATGTTATTAGTACTGTAAAAAAAAAAATACTCTTCACACCAAAAAACTGCAAATCATCTTTGTAACTAGGTATGTTGGAGAGTGGTCATAATGCCACAACAGGATGTATTTCTCATTTATATGCATTGTAAAGACTTATTGATTGAGGTATGGAATTAATTTTCGGTTGAGCACAGACAAGGATTTAATTTAAGTACCATGTATGACTTGGCAGTAAAACACTTTTTCTGACCAGCAAGCACAATTAGTTACCCAATTAGGCACTCAATTGAGTGTGATCATTTACCAGGATTCAGAAATAGTATGGTGCCTCATGACAGAAAAAAATAAACACAGCACAAAAAGAAAACGTCCCAATAACTCTGAACTCTTATTATTGACCATGGCCTTTGTCTTGTTCTTCCTTGAAGGTAGTAAATATGGAGTTGAAAGGCGATGTGACCACCACCACACATAAACCCAGCTCTACAGATGTATGCCCTTCTTTCCCCAGCCAGTCCCTGGTCCATGGTATAAGTTATGGCAGTATTACAAGTGTCATGGCAAGGATAAATCATGCCGGCTACTGCACACATTTAGAAAATTACCTCCAAGCTTTTGGTAAAAGAGTCATGAAAACATGACCACATTTAATGTTGAGATAAGATTTAAGCTAGTCCCTCTTTTTACCCTCCCTAGTTTCAGTCAGTCCCTCTCAGTCAGTCTCATGTAGGGAGAAGTCTTTCATTTCTAACGACTTCATAAACACATTTTGAAATATAAGCCTCACATATAAGCCTCACAAAGACTACCATCTTCCCAGAAATTGTAATAGGTACCGAAAGTATCAAGCATTGCATAACATTAGAACAAGCATTTTCTACGGTTCTTACGGTCTTACGGTTCAAAAGTTGTGGACTTAAACACACGTTCAACTTTGACCCTTTGGTGGCGCTATAGTGCTTCAGGGATCGACATGAAACTTGGTGAAAATAATCAGGAGACCGTTCCAAATCAGTGTGCGAAATTTCTAAACTCCGCACCAATCGGTTCTATGGGCTGCCATAGCCTCCTAGTCCTAAGTAAAAATATAAATCCCCTGACAATGAAACGTTCTCGTTACTATTATGATTTGCTAGACAGCTACTGTGGCATACCTGGTTTCGCTAAACAGATAATCCAGTGTCCAACATGCTTGACGACTGTTGCTGGATTCGATCATACGACCTTGCGTTCCAAAGCAGCACGTCTTATCCCAGTGAGCTATTCTCGCTGCTGGAAAATGCTGTGTTCGGTTACTTTATAAAAAAAAGAAGCCGTTTCTCCCGTGGCAAGCTTTGTCAGATTTGACCCAAGTATAAACAGCTCTAATTCAGTCATATTTTGACGTATCAAGGTGATTGTGGTAGGAAGATGATTAGATGACATGCTCGTGATGACATTCTCAAAATTTCGTCTCCATACGGTAAACCGTCGCAGAGTCAAAGCCTCACGTCCGCTTTGGCGTCCTCTTTGTCAAAATCGTTTGCGCGTTACTCGTGAACGATTTGGCTCATCGATAAACTTTTGATAACTTTTTGTCGGCATGGTCTGAAGATGATCTGTTACAATTTTCATGAAAATCGGAGCAACGGCTCAAAAAAGTTGGCATTTCTTCAAATACAAATGACGTGAAAACCATCATGACAACAATGACGTCACAGGGTTCAATAAAATCGTCTGCATCCATGGAATCCAATGATACCTCAATTAAGAAAAACGGTCTCATGGTTCAAAAGTTGTGGGCGTAAACGCACCTCCAACTTTGACGCCTTGGTGACAACTATAGAGCTTCAGGGATCTACATGAAACTGTGCTGGCGATAATCAGGAGACCGTTCCAATTCAGTGTGCCAAATCTCAAAACTTCGCACGAATCGCTATGCATAATAATAATAAATATGGCTGCAAGCAGCGATGCGGGTTATGTTTAACTAAACATATATTCAAATTTAACGAGTCAGTGTGGCTGGATTCGAACATACGACCTTATACTTTGTAGGTCACCGTTCCAGCTCGTTGAGCTATTCTCAGTGTTGAATATTGTCATGTTCAGTTACTGTACAAAAAAGTAAGGTGTTTCTCCTGTGGTAAGCGCTGTTAGATTCAGCCAAGGTTGAAACAGCTCTAATTCAATCATATTGACATACCAAGGTGAAATTGTTTATGGTACTTCAGAGAGATGTCATCTTGAACCCTATTAGGTTACTGAAATGAATTTGTGCAACAGACAAGGAATCCACCTGAACAATCAATTTACTTCATTAGAGATAACCATTAGCGTTATCTCTACCATGCGTAGACTACAAGTAGCTAGGGACTGTGGTGAACCTGGCTTGTTTTGCAGTGGTTTACACAGTCTCGCTAAACAGATGATTGGAGTGTTGTGATGGGCTCAAATAAACACGCAGTGCTATGTTTTACAACCGGAGGATTTATCTGAAGACTAGAAACCGTTTTGTCAGAATAAAAAATAAAAAACAATGCCTCTGATTGGTTTTGAACCTACAACCCTTTGCTTACCAGCACAACATCTCAGCCAATTGAGCCATTCCCAGGCATGGAATACACAAAGTTCAATAAAGATAATCAAAAAAGCTGTTTCTCCAATGGCGAATATTGTCAGATTTGGTCCAATTTCAAACAGCTGTAATTCAGTCATATTTTGACATATCAAGGTGAAACTTTGCATGGTACTTCAAAGGCATGTCACCTTAAAGCCTATTAGGTTTGAACCATCCTTAAAAAATACTTTTGATTTAGTGACGCAAACATATTGCGGCAATGTTTACATTTACATAAATACACGTCTTTCAGCCATTTTGTATTTGATTCAACTGCCTTAATATGTCAATGATACATATCTGTACCATATTTCAAGTCACTTAGACCTTTGGTTCAACAGAAAAGGAATTTTGAAGATTTTCCCAAGATTTCACTGTACAGGAAAATCCATCATGGCAGACCTTATGGGTCCATAAGGCTTTTTTTTCCCATGAGAAATGAGGCATGAACACCAAGTTTCAGAAGAATTGGAGCAATGGGGTGGAAATGCCATCACTTTGAAAATCGGATTTTAGGGCGTGGCCTGTGGCGCCCCCTATGGTCTGATGTGGCCCATAGTTGGCGTGGGGGTACCCACTCAGATGTAGTATCACTGTGCCAAATTAGAAAATTAGTTACCAATACCAAGTTGAGTTATTGTGGCGCAAGGAGAAGAAGAATAATAATAAATATAGCTGCAAGCAGCGATGCAGGTTCCTCCGCAAAATATTATAAACATGTACACTGTAGAAGATCGAGAGTTGGACAACAAGAGAGCAAAACTACTTCATGTTTGGCCAACAACAATAGGCTTAATGGGGATTTGAACTCATGAGCATAAGGTTACAAGTCAGTCTCTATCCTCTCTGCTACACACCAACTGTTGAGATTGTATGAATAGAAAGGGCAGAGTATTAGCTTTGGTCAGCTTTGCGACAAAGGTTAGGAATTTCAAGGTGAAATTGCATGAATTTGTGTAGGGTATTTCAGAATGATGTTGTCCTGTTTAACTAAACAGATAATCAAAATTATGAAAGGCCATAAGATTATGGCTGGATTCCAACCTACAACCTTATACTTTACAGGTCACCATCCAAGCCCATTGAGCTATTCTCAGTGTTGAATATTGTCATGTTCAGTTACTGTATTAAAAAGTAAGTTGTTTCTCCTGTGGTGAGTGTTGTTCGATTCAGCCAACGTTGAAACTGATCCAATTCAATCATATTTTGACATACCAAGGTAAAATTGTTTGTGGGACTTCAGAATGATGTCATCCTATTGAACTAAACAGATAATCAAAATGATGACAGGCCAAAAGATAATGGCTGGATTCCAACCTACGACCTTATACTTTACAGGTCACCATCCAAGCCCATTGAGCTATTCTCAGTGTTGAATATTTTCATGTTCAGTTACTGTATTAAAAAGTAAGCTGTTTCTCCTGTGGTAAGCGTTGTTAGATTCAGCCAAAGTTGAAACTGCTTGTACATTTCCTTTGAAAATGGGACAACGGGATGACTGGGTTGCTGCTGTAAAGAATAACTTACTTATAGTTTTTTTAAAAGGTTGTTTGGAGTGCCATAACTTGTCATGGAAGGGAATTTCAAACCATGCCTAGCATCAGTGGGGATGTGTCCTGGCTTAGGTTACTGAAATGAATTTGTGCAACAGACAAGGAATCCACCTGAACAATCAATTTACTTCATTAGAGATAACCATTAGCGTTATCTCTACCATGCGTAGACTACAAGTAGCTAGGGACTGTGGTGAACCTGGCTTGTTTTGCAGTGGTTTACACAGTCTCGCTAAACAGATGATTGGAGTGTTGTGATGGGCTCAAATAAACACGCAGTGCTATGTTTTACAACCGGAGGATTTATCTGAAGACTAGAAACCGTTTTGTCAGAATAAAAAATAAAAAACAATGCCTCTGATTGGTTTTGAACCTACAACCCTTTGCTTACCAGCACAACATCTCAGCCAATTGAGCCATTCCCAGGCATGGAATACACAAAGTTCAATAAAGATAATCAAAAAAGCTGTTTCTCCAATGGCGAATATTGTCAGATTTGGTCCAATTTCAAACAGCTGTAATTCAGTCATATTTTGACATATCAAGGTGAAACTTTGCATGGTACTTCAAAGGCATGTCACCTTAAAGCCTATTAGGTTTGAACCATCCTTAAAAAATACTTTTGATTTAGTGACGCAAACATATTGCGGCAATGTTTACATTTACATAAATACACCCATTTCAGCCATCTTGTACTTGATTCAATTGCCTTAAGTAACATTTTTAAACACCTCAATGATACATATATGTACCAAATATCAAGTCAATTAGACCTTTGTTTCAAGAGAAGAGGAATTTTGAATGTTTTCCCAAATTATCACTGTACAGGAAAATCCATCATGGCGGACCTTATGGGTCCATGAGGCTTTTTTGTTCCTCATGAAACATGAGGCATGCACACCAAGTTTCAGAAGAATTGGAGCAATAAGGTGGAAATTCCATCACTTTGATAATCGGACTTTTGGGCGTGGCCTGTGGCGCCCCCTATGGTCCGATGTGGCCCATATTTGGTGTGGGGGTACCCACTTGGATGTAGTATCAATGTGCCAAATTAGAAAATTTATGACAAGGGACTTTTTGAGATATTGGGGCGCAAGGAGAAGAAAAAAATTAATAATAATAAGAATACCAACAATAACAATAGGTTCCCTCCTACCGGAGGAACCTAATAATAACAATACCAACAATAACAATAGGTTCCCTCCTACCGGAGGAACCCTAATAATACCACCAATAACAATAGGGTTCCCTCCTACCGGAGGAACCCTAATAATAATAAGAAAAGGTAGAATCACTTATGTGGCTTCGCCGCTTCGCGGCTTGGCCACCAATAATAATAAGAAAAGGTAGAATCACTTATGTGGCTTCGCCGCTTCGCGGCTTGGCCACCAATAATAATAAGAAAAGGTAGAATCACTTATGTGGCTTCGCCGCTTCGCGGCTTGGCCACCAATAAGAAAAGGTAGAATCACTTATGTGGCTTCGCCGCTTCGCGGCTTGGCCACCAATAATAAAACGAACAATTACAATAGGTTCCTCCTGATGGAGGAACCCTAATAATAATAAAACTAACAAAACAATAGGTGCCACAGCAGCTTCGATGCTGCTTGGCCCCTAAAAACTAACAAAAACAATAGGTGCCACAGTAGCTTCGCTGCTGCTTGGCCCCTAATAAAGAAACATACAGCAAGACAAATATGTCAGTGGTGGCAATGATGACGATTCTTGGCTGATGAAAGTAATTATCCTTTAAAATACTGATAAATAGATATTAATGGCAGACCAGAGTCAAACAAATGGATCCTATAAACAAATAGACATTTAAAAGTACTTTTTGCATTTCCATGAACACATTTTACACCCAAAGTCTTCAATGTCTTACTAGAGTAGATAAGCTTGAATCCGCCTGCGGTGTGCTCCTGGTCCGAGTAAAACTCCAGCCACAGGTAATTGGAAGTGCTGGTGAGGGCCAGCCCCAGCATGGTGGAGCCAGTATAGGTCCCCAGGGCCGGGGCAGCATTGTCCCTTCCATCATACACCTGGACCAGAGCATGAGGAAGGACATGAAGAATCACAGTGGTTAGAGATTCAGAACAGAAGAACACATTTATGAGAGGGAGGCTCAATCATAAGCTTGTGATTATAACAGTTGACACATCACAAAATCAATTGCTATCAAGTCCAAACAGTCCAAGACAAAGCCTTCAGTAGGCAGGGACTGACGGTAAATGTAACTCAAATGTTGTGAATATTTTACCTTGAGAATATCCCCCTGTGCCAATTGAAAGTTGCTGGCAGAGATGTTAATGCCCTTGCCAGCCTGCACCTGGATGCTGTACACACACTCATGGCTATTGTCATAGTCTGAAGGGTAGTTAGGAGACAGCAGAACTCCCTCGTTGTTAGAGACCATCGAGCCACACTCCGCTACAAGAGGAGAGGACAGCACAGTAAGAAACACACTAGACAACGGCCAAGTTACTCTTTAGAACAGATGTCAAGATGACTGTTTGTATTAACCAGTTATATTTTGGTATATTTCAAGAACAAATGAATACTTACTTACAAGTGAATACTTAAAAAAGATGTTGATGTTGAATGCAAAGATACTTCAATTTGCTAACTAGATTTTACAAATGTTGTAAAATGGTTTAGGCAGATATCTGAATAGCTACAAGAGCCAACTCCAGGCTAGCTTACCTACTGTTTGTAAAATTCTCAAAAGGTAAGGTACATTACATTTATCTTTGTAAATGGGAGGCTTTGACAAAAATGTATTTAACTCCAGGTTAATTTGATTCACACAGCTAAGGTATATTTACATTTGATGTAGGCCTATATTTAAATTAGTATTAGTGTATTTGCTTATTCTAGATCTAAAACAACAGATTCACAAAACATGCAAGGTTGATAAGCTTAGCTACCTCTCCAAACACAGAGCCAATGGGTAAATGAAAGCAGGTGACCACGTACCCACACACCTTGGCAGAGGGGCACTCCACATACGGCGGCCACCTCCCAAGCATGACATCTCCTTCACTCCCTGCAGGCGATAGCCCACATTGCAAGAGAAATCCAACGAGTCGCCGATGCCAAAGCTGGTGCCTGAGTGCCAGCCGAACTTTGGCATGCCGGGGTCCTCACAGGGTTCCAGGTCGTACTCTAGATAAATAACAGCTGAACTTGGCACCTGATTCATTCAATAAAACAATCATGGGGTTTCTTTCAAGCCTTCTTTTACGAAGATTTATTACTATGAGTACATTTTAGGCAGTCCTCCCCCAGGGGTATTCCGGGTGGCGGGTTTGGGTGAAAACTTTGAGTTGGTTAACCCTAAAAAAGGGGCATAGGCCTACTCCGGGTTTTCCGTTCCAGAAAGAGAGGTAACGAAAACTTTTGGTCAGTGTCCGGTAACTCACTCTGTGAACCTGACCTGCTCGCTAGCAAGTTTTCCATGACAAACTCTGCGTTTCTACCTATCCTCTCCCAATTTCTGAGCCTAATAGCATTGGCAGACATGGGATATCCTTTCCTGGTTCAGCCGACCGACCTCGAACAAAATTAAATTTGCTTTATTATATGCCGCTTAGTTATATGCTTTAATTCCCTGATGAATAGCATACCTAAGTTAACGTTACCATTTCCCATCACAATCTGTAATTTATTTTGAAATACAATTTTTAAATAATGCTATTCTCAGCCCTTACATCGCTAATGTTACACACCGTTGACGTGCACACAGAACCGGCCAAATGCTTTTTGGCACTGAAATAAAGACAAATAATTGAAATTGTATTTGGTCTTCTTCATTGCCAACAAATAGAAATCCATCAATTAGTATTTTTTATTGGCTATTGTTCCTACAATTTACATAACTTGTAACCATGCACCCTCCTGTAATTGGTGTTCCAGTAAATCTTTTTCAAGATTTGTCTTTATTCTTCTACCCTAAGTAAGCCTACACCATCTCTTGCCACTTTCTTTATGAGATGCAATTTGTACAACTCATTTACTTGTACCTGGGACAACCTAATTTTTGTACCTAAAAACAGCTTTGTGAAGTCGGACATTCCAGCTTCTCGTGGTTTGCTAAGAGACCTAATGTCTCTTTGTCATCGTAATCATCATCACATTCTGTGATGAAAAGCAATCTGTTGGGGGTAACTGCTATCCTGGGTGCCAGCCAAACTTTGCCCCGTATTTTAGGTCGGGAAGTTCGGTCTGGCATTGCTCCGTTGGGGAAGAACAAGAGCTGTTCGGACCGATCAAATTGTCAGGGTGGCCTTTCCACGATGATGGATAGATGATCAACAGTAACGTAATCAACCATGTCACCAAAGAGCGCTTGGGTTGAATTTGTTTTCAACAAACATGGCTGCCGCTGGAGAGCTGAGATGTGTAGATTCTGCCATCACATCATCAGCGCATTAATTTTGAAAGAGGAACAGAGAAACGCAATCAAGACATTTGTCGATCAAAAAGTATGTTTTTGCCGTCCTTCCTATGGGATTCGGTAAAGGTTAACATATTATGTTGCTCTGATTGGTTGTAAGCCTATCCTATTGAGCTAAGAGGCATTTTTTTTACAGGTTCCGTTGAAACATGCCCCATAATCACAGCCCAATGGAGCAGTATCAGACTGATATTCTGACTAGAATTAGGGGTATGACAACGTCAGGCTAGGTAACTGCTACTACAACTTGAAATAGAATTGAATTAGGCACCAACTGATATTTACTTTCTATCAGGTCGAATATGATTAAAACCAAGGTGAAGTAGAGGCTACAATCACAAGCGTATAGGCCTTAGCAAAATATGCCTTACCTGTTCGTAGTGTGCTTTTATATTTAATAACATTGAAAATGCTAAGTCCACCACGTTTTCTACTCTAATATTAATGGAGAGTGGGATTAAATGTTCAATGTAAGGACCAGCGGCGTAGCCAGAATAATCTTTTTGGGTAGGCCTAGAATAATATAGACAAGCACCTTTTCAGTTTTTTTTTACTTATTTACTTTGCGATGTGCACCCGGCTCATAATTTTTCGTAGATATTTTCATTTTAAGGTAGGCCTTAGAACAAATTGGGAAGGCCTGTGCCTATCCAGGCCTTCCCGTGGCTACGCCTCTGATATGGACTGGCTATTGCATTCAAATGTAGCCTATACATTGAGTCGGCAGCAATCGTCTCCCACGCTACGCTGCTACAGCCGTGTAGCTTTTTTTCCGGAATAGGCTATGTGCTCAGATTGACCATAAACACGTAATAAAACTTCTATAGGGTGGTGAAGACGTTTTTGTCGCTGGGTGCCATGGTGGATCCTAGTATCAGAGCTCCATTGATGTTGGCTGTTAAAGATCCTGTAAAGCAAATTCCATGATTTAATTCTCAGTACATTATATAAGTGTGAAATGAGTTCCTGAAAGCATGCAAAAACCACACGAAATCTTTGTTGCACTGAAATGTGGAGTTACGCCTGTGACACACTGGCCACCTTTTTTCTTTCGGCACCCATGGCCCTATAGCCTGGCTTGCCCTGCTACGTACTTCTGCTCAATTTTGATTTTGCTTCTGTACTGCGTCTGGGCATGAGGTACGTAAGTCAGATGTCTCAGGTTAACTTTCTACCTGTCCAATCAGCGAACATAGGGAGTGGCTGAGAACGATGACGTTGATGTTGTGAGCTAGTTTGTGTTATAGTTCCGTAATGGCGGCGGAGAAAGATGCGAGCAAAGCCACATTTGGTCCATTGTGGCATCGCTGCCAAATATCCGTAAGCTAAAGCCGGAGCAAGAACAAGTGAGTAAATGAGGAGGAGAGAGGCGGCACCATGCGCTAATGTTTACAGTGGATGTATCGCAATGGCTCGTAGACCCGTTGCTGTAAGATGCCTCGAATTTGTCCATTCTCATCTGATAACCCTGGTTTGCAGAGCTGCACACTCAGTCATTTCAATGTGGGGAAAGGCGGATATCGTGCGCGCCATAACACCGACAGCAGAACATTATCCACATAACAACAAAGTGTACAACACTGCGTTACAGAATATGTATTCACATACATACTTAATGCTATCTATCTTTACATTAGCGACAGTACCTCAGCTGAAAGCTGCAGAGCTAAAGTTACAGCCAGATTCTAAGGGTAGCAAGCTAGGTAACCATATAGTAAGCAACAAAATGATATAGCGTTAGTTGACTTACTTGTCCGAGGTTTGTAGCTGGACCAAGGAGTACTGATCCAGAATTTAATTTCAGACGGTCAGCAAGGCCAACTTTGTATTGGCTCAAGTTAAGGCTAGTTGTGCAGAGGCTCCTTGTGACGTCACAAAGAGCAGATTTTCATACAGAGCGTTTGAGCCTTAATTTTCTCAAAGGCGGAGAAGAACACCCAGGGCTTGGTTTACGAGGCTTGATCATGAAAACAGGTCAGGGCTGTTTACGGCAGGCAGCACAGACATATTCCTCTGTCAGTTGGATCTGAGCACAGCACTGATTGAACCATCTAAGGCATCTAAGGCAGCTGTCACAGCCAACCGGTGGATTGATAATGAATGATCAAACATTAACCGTGCGTGTCCACTACAGCGGAACGTCGGCTTCCAATTCATTTTCAATTAAACCGGGCGTTGACGCTCGTGTAGGGCATTGTGGAAGCGTACGCGAGCGTCAACGCCCGGTTTCATTGAAAATGGATTGGAAGCCGACGCGCCGCTCTGCTGTAGTGGACACGCACGGTTAGGCATTAATGGCTAAAACTGGCACTGTCACCTATAATAACATTACCTCTTATACAAATAAATACAAATAAATACCAACTCTCGCCCCATAGAGTCCAATGCAAATCTGGTGACAAATTCATCAGAGAAAGCTAAAAGAACAAGATTTAGAAACTCCCGGTAGAGTCGTATTTCTGACCGCACAGACATATAAAGGACATCTCTGGTTTCGGCAGAGTCTTGGTTCTCGGAAAATATCCTTATTTTGAAGTGTTGATTCTAGCTACATTTCTGTTATACTCTGCCCTCAAAGCAGAGTATAAGCAGAGTTAGCAGCCATAGCTGCACCATCACCGTGGCAACCACACAAAACGCGCCACTCAGTTTCTAACACAGGTGATTGGTATTAGCTGATTAGTGGAGACACAAGACAAGCTATTCAGTCAACTCGTCTCATTAAAAGACCAAGAGCACCACAAAACAACTACTACCACTACTGATACTGCTATATCTTATGCCACTACTACAATTACTAATTCTTCCGATGCTGCTAATATATCTTTTACTAACGACTATGCTAATGGTACTGCTTTGTTTTACTACGCCACTGAGTGCGTTCACTTGACCATGAGAAACCCAATAGCATTGTCGGTTTATGCCAATAATACGATTACTCCGTTTACTGATTAGTTATGCGATTACTCAAACAAGTCTACATGATTCTTAATATTAACCGTTGTATGCTCCAAGGACAAAACTTGCACCATCATCCTTCTACAACAAAGTGTCGCCGTGTCTTCCTGTACCCAGATAGCACACATACGTCTTGCCGACGTTGGCTTCAGATCGAAACGTTGTGTTCTATTCATAATGTCGTAAAAGCATAGGCAAATGATCGGATTTCTTCTCATATCTGTGCTCCATCTCAAACGTTGCAGGTACATCGGC
This sequence comes from Hypomesus transpacificus, assembly GCF_021917145.1. Taxonomy (NCBI): domain Eukaryota; kingdom Metazoa; phylum Chordata; class Actinopteri; order Osmeriformes; family Osmeridae; genus Hypomesus; species Hypomesus transpacificus. Next base: position 6,431,808 of record NC_061061.1, on the reverse strand, counting down.
TCATCGTCTGCTCATCACTGACTGTTTCAGGAAGAACGTTCCATTATGCTCATTCCTTATATGTAGAGCAGAGACTCGCGAGTCAGAGGCATTCACTTTTTAAACCGTCATTTATCTTCATAAAGAAGGAGCAGTTGTTGTTAGGTAAGTGGGAATCTGGGGATCTCAACTAGGATTGAGGCCTGCCTCGCAGACATCTCCGCCTGGATGACCGAGCACCACCTCCAGCTGAACCTCGCTAAAACAGAACTTCTCATCATCCCGGCCAAACCCTCCGTCTCCCACGACCTCTCAATCACCCTGGGATCTGCGACAGTGACCCCTTCATCCTCTGCCAGGAATCTTGGAGTTACCATGGATGATGAGCTCTCCCCCACGGCCCACATTGCTGCGGCCTCCCGGTCGTGTAGATTCACCCTCTACAACATCCGGAATATCAGGAGATACTTGTCTGAGCACTCTACCCAGCTGCTTGTCCAAGCACTTGTTCTCTCCAAGTTAGTCAACTGCAACTCGCTGCTCGCCGGTCTCCCAGCATGCGCAACCCGCCCTCTTCAGAGGATTCAGAACGCAGCGGCACGCCTGGTCTACAATCTACCTAGACGCTCCCACGTTACTCCGCTCCTCATTTCTCCCACTGGCTACCCATCACGGCCCGCATCAGATTCAAGACCCTGGTACTGACCTTCCGAGCAGTGAACGGGACTGCACCCGACTACATCAAGTCTCTCCTGCAGCCTTACACCCCCACCCGCCACCTACGGTCTTCTTCAGACAAGAAGGTCCCACCATTCAAGACCGCCCGGTCTCAACACAAGCTCTTCTCCTGTCTGGCCCTCCAGTGGTGGAATCAACTCTCCACCTCCATCAAAGACACAGACTGTCTCTCCACCTTTAAGAGAAGGCTCAAGACGCACTTGTTCCGGGAGTACGACGGTACTTAGGAATTGTTTGCTGAACCCAATGCTAGTTTCCTCAAGGATCACAAGGACTCTTGCTTAGAGACTTGTTGCTCTTGTTGGTTAGTGGTAACTGATTTAAACTGTTGTATTCACTGCGAAATATTCTATTTTTCTTATTTTATTTTTACTGTTGCTTGCTTTTTCTACAGGTACACTTGCACTTAAAGATTCATGTTGTTTAATTGTAACTTGCTTAACTACATGCTCTTATGGTTCTTCCCTTTGGCACTTTTTTGGGGGTTGTTCACAATGTGTGATTCTTGTTTTGGCTACCTGCAATGCTTTGGGGCTATCTTGTTGTTATTATCAGTGACCTATGCACTTTGTAAAGCTCTCTCTTGGAAGTTGCTTTGGATAAAAGCGTGTGCTAAATGAATAAATGTACGTAAATGAAAGTAGAAAAATATCAAAAAGTTTTGCGATAAGTAGCCTATGCCTACAACAATGTGTAAAGTTAGTGTAATGAGCTAGGTTTGAGTGAACTTTATGCTACAGAGCTAGCGCAAAGGGACCCCAAACAGCTAGGCTACTAGTAATTCGACACTGGTCAGACATTTTACAAAAATTTAGCTACTAACTAGAGCAAAATAAACATACACTATACATGTTATGTCAAAGTGTTGTATTGTAATAAGTAACCTAGGCCTACAAACACATAGGCTAATACATTCTGGTTTAAAAGTTATATGTCAGATTTTTTGCAACTGTAACCATGGCAGTCAAGACATTCAGACTGGGCGGCGGAGCCCAATGAAAGACGCAGAACTGTTCCGTTGATCTCTCTTTTTCTGTGTTGGGAGTTCTTTTAAGAGCTTGATGGCATCAACATCCAGTCTGATAATAAAAGATCATTAACTTGAATTGTGTCTCTTCATTATAATACCCACACACAGAAAATCCAGGTTGAATCAAGTAGCTAGCTACTGCTAATAGCCCAATGTATGTTAATTAGCTAATTGACATTTCAGATACATAGTGAAATATTTGCTGTCTTAGAGATCCGAACTAAATAAATAAATGTAGAGTTGAGAGGAAATATCTGTAGAACGGCCGGTTGGTACAGTTTGGATTCATCGTCTAGACATCGTCTGGAGGTCGGTTTCGATCAATTGCCGACGTCTCGGCGACGTCTTGCCAATGTGCAAATGACGTCTGTACGACGTCGGCCCGATGTATGTTGTATACGTCGGGCCGACGTCGGCAAGACGTATGTGTGCTATCTGGGTATCGGCCCTACTGCTGTATGTTTCATTCAATTAACATATTGAATACTACTAAGAAAGCCGAGTAAACTCACTCAATGATAGGCTACTATATCTGCTACTAGTATTACAATCCCAACTAACTTCAGCTGTAATTACAACTAATTTCAGCTGTTAAAACTATAATATTCTTGTTACGACTAGCTAGCCTACTTCATCTTCTGTTTAACAGTTCAGCTTTCAGCTTCTCCCGCATTGTAGGCTATTTTAGCTCTTACCTTTGTTGATGCAGTTCAGTTGATGCACTATTGTTTTTGTTGGAATGCTGCTTCAGCATTTCAAGTATTGTTCTTTGAATCTTTAATCAACTTATTGTTGGAATGCTGAAGCAGCATTCCAAGTATTGTTCTTTAAATCTTTAATCAACTTATTCTTCTATTTCTTCCGTGGCACCTTTCAGCGCCTTCAAATCTTCAGCTATTAAAACCGTTCGACTATCAAAAAATTCAGCAGTTTCAGGCCATGTGGGCTAAGACTTTTCAGCTTTGTACCTCGTATGCTTGAATTAATATAAATCAATATTCATAACATTTTTAACATGGGTTTCCAATGGAGTTTTCTTTCAAATCCTTTCAAACTTCTTAAAACTTCTTCAACTTCCAAATCCTTCTTCCTCGACATTTCAGCTAGAGACACCATTTAAACTTTCAAACGTTAACAAAACCCTAAACTATTTTTCCATAATTCAGCTTTTTGATATCTATTCAACTTTTTTCAATATCACTGATTATGTTTCATGACTTTTTCAAACCGTTTCTGAGATTTACATGGGTGTTTACGATGTCGTTCATTTTTGTAAGGCTACGTGATGGTCTAATTTTTGTGTTCATTCATTAAAACCATACAGGTGTATTTGCGAACTGTGTAATTTTCATACAATAAACATGTTTTACTGTGATGTACTGGTCTACACCACACCTTGTAATGTTCTGCAAACAGTAAAAGGGCGGTAGAATGCTTAAGTGTATCGAAGTATTAAATGACTGCTGATACAGAGTGGTAGCTTACACAACCACTCTGCTTATATAGCTGTCTCATTCCTTACATTTGTGATGTATTGTGAATCGGGGGAATACTTGTGGGGACAGTGGGAGTGTGCTTGTGCAATATAAAAAGGCAGTGTACCATAACAGGGTTCAGGGGAATCGCTCTCTTACTCCGGTAGCTTCCATACTTTATCGTCTTTTACTTTCTGCTCTTCTGCTAATAATTCTCAACTGTACTACTCTTCTGCTAATGAACTATACTCTTCTGCTAATATAACCTACTTCTCTTCTGCTGCTGAACTATACTCTTATGCTAATATAACCTACTTCTCGTCTGCTAATGATAATTTTCTAATCATCCTCTAATAATAACTATCAAATCGTCCTCTTATAATAACTATGTACTCTATTAATAACTGTTGGCGCTTCTGCCAATGTAGTGTTCGCCTCCTATTAAGACGACAAGCACTGGTTTCTTTCCCTCTTCTAAGGTTTAGAAGTGCGCCACAACTTTGAACCAGTTTGTGACGTCTGAAGCATTGAACTTCAGTGCCACGTGATCATCAATCACGTGGCATCGTCATTTCACACAAGCTCCAAACCACTTTTTCGAAACTGTGCGTATTGGTTTTGCGACACAAGCATCGATGCGTCAGTGCCATACGTCCCATCCCTAGTAATTAGTTATGCGATTACTTAAACACGTCTACATGATTCTTTTTATTAATCGTTGCATGCTCCACGGACAAAACTTGCACCATCATCCTTCTGCAAAAAAGTGTCGCCGTGTCTTCCTGTATGTTGTATGTTTCATTCAATCAACACATTGAATCCTACTAAGAAAGCCGAGTAAACGCACTCAATGATAGGCTACATCTGCTACTGATATTACTATCTTAACTAATTTAAGCTGTTAAAACTATAATATTCTTGTTACAACTAGCTAGCCTACTTCTTCTTCTGTTTAACAGTTCAACTTTCAGCTTCTCCCGCATTGTAGGCTATTTAAGCTCTTAGCTTTGTTAGATGATGCAGTTCAGCTTCTACACGCCTCTTGAAATTCAACTTTTTCTTTGATTGCTTCACAACGTTCAAACTTATTCTCCCACATTGTATTTAAGCACTTAGCTTTGTGAGATGATGCAGTTCAGCTACCACACTGCCTCTTTAGAGTGAGTCACAAATTTTTTTAATTAATTTTAGCTTGCAGGTATTTTCTAATTTCTGTATTTTCAGCCATTTAAAAACATAATTTCAGATTTCAGCATTCCAACTCATTTTCAGCAGGAAATGCATGTTCTAGTTCAACTTCTTAGTTCTTCCGCCGTTTTTTGTCCTTTAACTAGTCCTGCATACTTTCACCGATTCCTACAATTTTGGTATCAAAACATTCAGCTCCTTCAGGGGATGTGTGCTATGACTTTTCTAATTTCTCACTTTTTAAAGGATTAGGGTTTTTGTGCGAATTATTCTCCCATTAAAAGTAATGGTAAATTTTCCTCTTTCAAACTTAACTACTTCAGCATACGTTCAGCTAGAGACACCATTCAACCTTTAAAATGTTCACAAGACATTCAGCTATTTCCAAATGATTCAGCTTTTTCAAATATTCAGCCAATTTTGAATTGTGACAGTTTCAAATACATTAACAATTTAGCTCCTTCTTGATTTTTATGATTGAGCAGCCAGTAGAGTGGCTGCTCTTTTTCTGATATTCAACTAAATTGTCAAACAAATTCCTCTGACGTTCATATAGTTTAACTTACAGAAACAAATTATACCTTAAAATGTAGAAAAACGTGTCCTCTTTCAGCCAATGTAACTACTAAAAGGCTCACATTTACAGATTTTCAGCTATGAGCCTTGAAGCGAGAGCAGCCTTTCAAATTATCTCACCAACTTCAATGAAGAGGTGGGTAAAATTCGTCAGAGAAATTCGTTTTTTTAAACTGCCGGTAGAGTCGTATTTCTGACTGTGCAGATATATAAAGGACAAATCTGGTTTCGGCAGAGTCTTGGGTCTCGGAAAATATCCTTTTTTTTTTGATTGGACGTACAATTTTGCATCTGGGTTAACTTGTTTGAGGTGTGGATTCTAGCTACATTTCTGTTATTCTCTGCCCTCAGCGCGTTAGCAATCATAGCTGCACCATCACCGTGGACTTGACCATGAGAAACCCGATTACTAGTAATTGTTGGTTTATGCCAATAATACGATTACTCCATTTACATGTGGAATTAGTTATGCAATTACTCTACATGATTCTTTTTTAATAATCGTGGTATGCTCCACGGACAAAACTTGCACCATCATCCTTCTGCAACAAAGTGTTGCCGTGTCTTCCTGTATTGGCCTTACTGTTGTATGTTTCATTCCATCAACACATTGAATCCTACTAAGAAAGCCGAGTAAAAGCACTCAATGGTAGGCTACATCTGCTACTGCTATTACTATCCCAACTATAATTTCAGTTGTTAAAACTATAATATTCTTGTTAAGACTAGCTAGCCTACTTTTTCTTCTGTTTAACAGTTCAGCTTTCAGCTTCTCCCGCATTGTAGGCTATTTAAGCTCTTAGCTTTGTTAGATGATGCGGTTCAGCTTCCACACTGCCTCTTGTGTGACTCATATTTTTGAAATTCATTTCAGCTTGCGGGTATTTTCTAATTTCTGTATTTTCTGCAATAAAAAAAAGAAGCAATTTCTATTGGTTTCCTGTTTCTCTTTATTATTCCAACTTCTTAGTTCTTCCGTAGATTTTCTGTCCTTTAACTACTCCTGCATACTTTCACCGATTCCTACATTTCTGGTATCAAAACGTTCAGCTCCTTCAGGAGATGTGTGCTTTGGTATTTCTCACTTTTAAACTTTTTAAACATTAAGGTTATTGTGCCAATTATTCTCCTTTTAAAAGTAATGGTAAATCCTTTCAAATCATTGTTGGATTGCTGTTCCAGCGCCTTTCAAAAATACCTTTCGGTTGCTTTGAAGCTTCAGCTTATAACTTTCTACAAAATGTTCACTATTTTCAGCTTTTTTAGCATGGTTAGCTATCCCCATTCAGGTTTTCAACAATCTCACTGCTGTTTCGCAGGAACAGCCTTTTCTAGTTATTATTATTGTTTATTTTCGCTCCCCTATGGCTCAGTCAATATTTGGACTACATAGACAACGTCGATGTCAAAAGGTTCGTCTTGGTCAGGTTTGCGTTGTTTCTATTGGGATTTATGTTCCGTTGCACGGTTTAGGTTTAAAACAATTGTAAAAAAGGTAAAAAAAAAATATGTAATTAGGTTTATTGATAAGGTAATTTTTTAAGATTGTGATTCCTGTTGAAGTGTGGTAAAATATGCAATTTTTTGAATAATGTGGCCAAATTAAGTATGAACCCAAAAATATAGACCTTTTATGATATATTTAAAGGGGATTTTGTTATGAAAAGTGCAACTTTTTTTTTTCTTCATGGTGAGGATGACATTTACATGGAATTGCCGGGAACCTATCAAAATGTCATCATTTATTAGATGTTTTCAACTAGCCAGTCACAAAGGGAAGGTCCAGGCTCGGCTTATTAGGTAATGATTTGTACATATGAATACAAAGAAGGATACTCGCTTTTACCAGACAGTAGTGGTGGGCATTCCGGCTTTTCTTCGTGAGCCAGCTCGTTTGTCTCAGCTCACTGAAAAGAGCCGGCTCTTTTGGCTCCCGAACGGCTTTTGAAAAAATGTATGTTTTAACTATGAATTTGACTATGAAAGGTGTGAAAACAATTTGAATACAATCATTACATTAAATCATACTCTACCTTAACCACAATGTCTTTAAAAATGCATTGAAACACTGTCGAGTTTCGACTCCTTGTCTAACTGAGTGTGTGTGAGTTGGCTCGGCCCTCCCTCGTGCAGTATAATTGGTTGACTTGCGTGTATTATGGACAGGAAGTATTTTTTTTTTGTTGTTCTTTGAGTTACTCAATTATTTTAAATACAATAACAATTCATTATTTCATAATCATTACATTTTTATAGGCTATATTAATCTATTAAAAATAGAGTCGGCTCTTCAGATATGCTAGCCAGCTCCCGATGTTCACCTATGACCCATTACTACCAGACAGTGACATAACAGCAGTCGAAACTACAACATAATTCACATATTACCTCATTCCAATAATAGGACAGTGTAGCACAACATCAACATAGTTTCTCAAGTGCAGCTCAACATTACATCTATTTTCGTGAGACAAGATTTTACATGTAGCATGACATAGCCTACAAATTGTATAGGCTATTTGAATGAAACATGAATAAAATAGCCTACTGATAGTTTCCTCAACGCCTAAGACGAGGGAACCTAGGCTTAACATTTTACTCGTAAAAATCGCCTCGGTTCGCCAATCTACACAGCAATCCGCTAGGAAGGCAGTGCACGCGTTCACGCGCAGGGGAGAGGAATTCTGGGGGGGAGTGAAATTTCGGCCCAACACCGGCCACACTGGTTGCGAAGCGCCGCGATTGCCTTCGATCTGCAGCGATCGTTTCGGCAGCTGGTCGAATTTTTTCGCGAGACGTTTGCAAAATCGGCTGCAGGATGATAAAATACACCATATTAGTTTATATATTTGAATAAAAAAACATGTTATTGATTTGTTTCTAGTTGTAGACTTTATAATTATATTTTTTATATTACTTTGGAGGCCTACATACTTGACCAATATTCACCCTATATTAAACCTAACTACACAATGTCGGTAACGAACGGCCTGAAAATAAATGAAAATAAACAGATTGATCTGTTGAGCTAGCATGCCTGTAGTTGTTTTGTTTGTTTGAGAGAAACGAGTTGTCACGCGCTGCACGAAACACACGTGCATGCAGATATAACCTACCGAGAGAGAACCCCCAAGTCGAACACATTTCCTAAATATAGCCTATGCCATGTTTATGTATCATGTGAAAAATAAAGCTCAAAGTAGCTGAAAGGCTTGGTGCCCTGCACAGAGTAATGCACATCTGGTGTGAACAGCTTTGAGACAAGCTGATCGTAGCCGATCGTGGCGCTTCCAGGTGCTTCGCAGCCAGTGTGTCCCAGGCGTTAGACCATTGAACAGTTCCGTTTTCAGCTCAGGTTTTGTATAGGCGGAGCCAAAACCTGACCGATCTACGTCACAGCGACCTATCTACGTCAGATCACAGACGGTTGCATTCTGTTACTCAGCTGGTAAGATGCAAAGACAAAGTACATAAAACACTCAGAGACTGCAGGTAGGTCTGTTCTGATATCTGCAATTGATTTAGCTAGTGTTGCTAAATTCGAGGGGGCGGAGATTCAGCTCCTTCAGGCAACACCCCCCCCCCAGTCTCAAGCAGAGAAGACTGCTGATTTTCTCACGATTTCAAAGCCTAATTTCAGTTTTTTTTCATTCGAATTTGGATGTGTAGTTAACAACACATTTTTCAGGATGTTTAATAGTTCTCCTGCCCGCGCTTAACTCAGTGGACGTACTCCAAGTTGACTTAAGAAATTCAAATCAGCTTTTCCGGAACCAAAAAGTCGGACTTTCCCATTTTAGAGTAACTCAACTCATAGTTCAGGGTTAGACTCACATTTTGTTAAACCTGCTACCTGGAATACCCCCCAGTTCTGCATCTAGCAAGGGGGTGACATAACCAAAACAGTCAATCTGATATTAGGTCATGAGAGGTAAAAAGTGGAATTATAATCAGCAAATCCATAGATAGTGATTACAGTTTCCACACAAACAGATCATTTCATGAATATTCATAGCAGCAGAAGTTACACTTAACATCAGTGAGAAGCAGGCAAATATTTAGGTAGGAAGACTCCTCAGTCTGCTTTCTCTCTCCATCTCTCGGTCTTTCTGTCTCTTCCACTCTTGTCAACTCTGCACCCACTCGCATTTTGTGTTTTATTTCGTAGTTCTTTTCTTTCTCCCTTTATTCCTTCCTCAATCTCTCCCTCCCTCTCTCTCTCTCTCTGTCTTTCTCTCTCTCCTTTTGTCACCTCTCCCTGCTCCCTCTCCTTCCCATCCCTCCCTCTCCCTTACTTCCCTTTTCCTTATCATCTCCCTCCCCAGTCATTTTCTTAGGATATTCACCTGAATAGATGATAGATGATAACTCATTTCAGAAACAGACACCGTGTACCTGACCTCTTTATATCATATTTATGTGGCTTACATTTCAGACTTTGGTGTTCAGCCCAAGTACTGTTCTCATCCTTCCTTACAAATTGCACCTTACAGGTTACTTCATGCACTCTGGAGGGTTAGTCATTTTGATCTCATCATTGAACAGGGGCACATTCCCCCCCCCCCACATTCCCCCACCTTTCCTTTCTCTCTAGATCACTCCCTCTCTCGCTTCACTTTTAACCCATCACTCCCACTCTCCCTCACCGGAGAAGGAGATGTTGAATCCCTGCAGGGAAATGGAGAAGTCGGAGATGAATCGGAGCTGGGCCTTAAAGTTGCCATAGAGACCGGCATTGACCGGGGCAGGACGCTCGGAGCCAGTGAGGCGAGCTAAAGGCTGAGCGAAGCTGCCATTCTCTGTGATCAGCAGGTAGTCATGGTGATCCTCCAGGTGAAAGGAGTGGAAGGTGAACTGCACTCCTGTGGGGAGGTAATCAGAAGAATAAAAGGGCTCTTAATAACACTTAGGAATGTAACAAAGCCATCCGGTAGTTAGCAGCTGACCACATTCTACTCTAAGTGCACTTTCAAGAAACACTTACACCGAATGAAACTTCAGCAGCTTTACTTAAAAATCTATTTACAACGCATTTAGTCAACTGAATAAACAGTAGAGTCTAGAATCACAGTTCAGTCTAGTTCGTACTATTTACGGTATTTTACATTCCACGATTCCAGAAACTCTTTAAATCTAAAAAGAATCATAAAAGTTTTGAAATTGTGTGAACAGACGGTGTGTGAAAAGGATATCTTTCTAATATTGCGAGTAATCTGTGTGTGTGTGTGTGTATATGTATGTATGTGTATCTGCCTATCTGTGTAAATGGGATTTTAGGGCAGCAAGCTTCCAACAATTATCTCAAAAACCAGGCACTCTGCAAAGTTTATATTTTGCATGTGTGCAGATTGACTTTGTTTGGATAAACATTTTGACATTTCTAGCTCTTGCGAGTCGGAACGATGTGGATATAGCGAGCCGAAAACAGGCACAGGAACAATATTATCTATATCAGTGCGATACAGAAAATACAAGTCTATTTTACTGAAGAAATACTGGCTAGCTAACTAAGAGAAAGCCTATATTTAAAGTTGATGGGTTATTTCAGTAGGTATCGCTGGAAGGTTATTAGCTACAATTAGTTCGCAGTGCTGCTTTCAAAGGGTTTCCTTGATGGATGAAATGCTGGCTATGAAGTGGATACTTCACTGAATAAATCAATGAATTTTGTTACATAAATCAATGTGTTTACTGATGTCAAAACTAACTATACATTGCAAATATGCACAAAACTCACAACACCAAATCACAACATTAAAATCCCCAGCACTTATCACGGACATGGGCACAATTCCTTTCACTTTAGCCTCCTTGGTCGGTTTCTTACGGCATGGATATAGCGGGTTTAATGTTAGTACGAATTTACGAAACAAACTGTCAGTTGTCGTGTCATATTTATGAGAATGCAATACAGAAACTGAAAACAAATACCACTGTTAAAATAAACATAGCAAATTATATAATAATGCATGAATGTACAAGAGCATTGGCAATTTGTTTAAAATAATTATAAACTGCATTTATGACATGCTTATGACATACCAAAGCCACAGAGAAGAACTGTCATCACTAGCTGTATCACAGGCACTGGATTATCTATATATAATTCTTAGTGGTGGGCCGTTATTGTCGTTAACGTGCTGCGTTAACGTGAGACTCTTATTGCGTGATAAAATCTGTTAAAATCCTTAATCTATTCTCAAAGTTGGGTTGGAGCTGGGTCTATACTACGCAAGCTATAATGACTTTCACCTTGATATTTTAGTGCAGATGTGTACCTAGTCGAATTGCACTGTAGGGGGCGAGAACGAGTCTTCGAACCTGTGTGTATGCCTTGTGTATGAAATTATCACATCAAATGTGACGTGCTAACATGGATGGAACTATGAAGCCACCTGGTTTGCTTCAGGGAAAATGTATTTTTAAGAAGCTTCCCAATGGAAACCTCGACAAGACTTAGGTTGTTTGCACCTTGTGCTATGCAGAATTAGTTTACTGTAGGAGTTCTTCCAGTCTGAAATACCACCTAAACGCAAAGCATCCCTTAGCTAATGCGGAAAATGCCGGGCTAAGCACTGATGTAGCGCAGGGGAAGAGTCGTCGTCAAACTACAATGTTTGAGTGCAACCGAAGCAAGCCCGTCGGCACAGCTCTATCAGCCAAGCTAACTAATCTAATAAACAGTTAATAAACACAAGTAGGCTACATCTTGTTGAACATTATTTATTTTCATCACCAATTAACTATCATAGTAGAACAGCTTTCTAAAGTAGTTTGTGATGCATTTTGGAAACAGGAGATGAGCCCCTGTTCTAAATGCGCCACTTGGCTTGAGAGACCCGTTCTCAAAGACTTACTTTTAGTCATTATTTGGGTAGCACACATATTCTGAATGCGTTCGGCGAAATTCAAATGAGTCATGTTAATCTAGACGAGATTAATCTAGATTAATGCCAAGATTACATTGAGATTAATCTAGATTAAAAAATGTAATCTATGCCCACCACTAATAATTCTACAAATCTTTGTGTCAACGACATGATTGCGGGCACTGTGCCCTATCTATGATACAGGAATCTGTGTGTGTGCCACCACTTTTATCACAGGCACTGTGCACTAGTTCATTTAAATGTCCATTTCACAAAGATTTAAGAGATATTAAATGGATTTGTCTGTTTGTAAAAAATGAATTCTTAAGATGTAGAAACTGATACTATATTTGAATAAACTTTTTGGTGATGGTGGACTATTGAAATGCTGTTGTATGGTGCTCTATAGAGCTACAGTCAATGTAGTGGTATAGTACCACTCGTTTCCTGTAACTCTGGGGTGAGTGGAGATTTCTATCTCTTACCTTTCCCATGGCTTACTTCCACTCCCCAAGTACAGTTGAGAGAGCTAGGGTAAAGCTCTGGGTATCCAGGCGACAACATGATGCCACTGGGGCCTCTCACATCCCCTCCACAGGATGCTAAAGAAAGAGTAAGGATGGGGAGGGGTGGAGAACAGTGGGATGGTGACAGGATGAGAGATGACGGGAGGATGGATGAAAACAGAAAAAAAGAATGGATGAAAACAGAAAGATGGAGGAGAGGTGACATTAAAAGTCAACTCCTTGATATGATCTCTAGCTTGGATGGTGACCATTGACACATAATCTACTGCAAATCATCCTATTTCATTACAGGGAAATAATGAGATAAGGTTGCTCCTCATTGACTGATGTGCTGCTAGGTTCAGAGCCTGCTGAAGGTTAACTGGATTAACTACATATTGTACACCATCCTCTCTCCCTGTCATTTCATTGTATTCATGAAAGGTCAGCTCCCTTGAAAGGCCAAAACTTTGTAAATATTGCATTTTCAGAGACAAAATGTCTATCAGATAGCTATTCCATGTGGCCTTGGGTGCTTAGAGGATGGCATTCGCAACATCAAAACTGTTCCAGCCCTCCAAATGACCTCTTGCAGACAGAAATATTAGAAGCTGAAGACATTGTACAAATACATATTTCCCGAGATGTTATTGTAATGCGGTATTAGGGAGATGTCTTGGGCTTTACAGCTGCAACCCCCTCTGCCTTCCCAAACCCAAACACCAAAAGCACCCAAGGCAAATGTGGCCATCCCTCCCTGAAAAGGAGAAAAAAATATTGTATGAATGAGCTAAAAAAGAAAATTAAAAGTGGATGAGTACACTTGGCAAGGCATGAGTAGGAATCTGATTGGGCTCAAGGCCAGCAAGATGGTGTCTGGCACACCTAGACTCAGGGAGCACAGAGACTAGAGCTGAAGTTAAGGCACCTTTAGAATATGACAGTAATAATATCATATAATAATATAATAACTAATATCACATGTTCTGTAAATCTGCCTCTTCCAAACTCCCATTCAATTCAAACCCCAGTCAATTGATTATTTTGTTTCCACTGCAAAGGGCAGCCTGTTAAGAGCTCACTCTTCTTTTCTCTTGACTACAGCAGTGGAATCAGCATCCTTTTCAATCAGCTGTAACAGTGCGTTCACACTGCAGCAACGCGATGCGAGCGACAACATGTTTTCCATTCATTTTCTATGAAGCCAGGCGAATCGCTTGCGTGGTGCATTGTGGGTAGCGACGCGACCCGACAGAGTTGAGATTTTCTCAACTTTATGCAAATGAGGAGCGATTTTCGCTAGCGATGGCCAACCGGAGTGTTTTCTTGTTTCTCCTAACGTAGCAACCATGGCAAACATTTCTAGCTTTCTAGGTTTCAAGGTGAAGGAGAAACTAATCGTTTGTGTGGCTGCTTACCCAGTCCTGTACGATACATAGCTGTATTTGGCTACCCATAACGGCCCGCATCAGATTCAAGACCCTGGTACTGACCTTCCGAGCAGTGAACGGGACTGCGCCCGACTACATCAAGTCTCTCCTGCAGCCTTACACCCCCACCCGCCACCTACGGTCTTCTTCAGACAACCGCCTGGTGGTCCCACCTCTCAAGACCGCCCGGTCCCAGCACAAGCTCTTCTCCTGCCTGGCACCCCAGTGGTGGAATCAACTCCCCACCTCCATCAGAGACACGGACTGTCTCTCCACCTTCAAGAGAAGGCTCAAGACGCACTTGTTCCGGGAGTACAATGGTACTTAGGAATGGTTTGCTGAACCCAACGCTAGTTTCCTCAAGGATCACAATGACTCTTGCTTAGACTGTTGCTCTTGTTGGTTAGTGGTAGCTGGTTTAAACTGTTGTATTCTATTTTAGTTAATCCTATTTTTATTGCTTTCCTACAGGTACACCTGCACTTAGAGATTAATGTTGTGTAATTTAACTTGTTTAACTACATGCTCTTATGGTTTCTTCCCTTTAGCACTATTTTTTGGTTGTTCACAATATGTACTTCTTGTTTTTGACTACCTGCAATGCTGTGGGCTATCTTGTTGTTATTATCAGTGACCTATGCACTTTGTAAAGCTCTCTCTTGGAAGTCGCTTTGGATAAAAGCGTCTGCTAAATGAATAAATGTAAATGTATTTGTACAGAGATGTTCATTTTAAAAAAACAATGCATGGCGCAAGGTTGCCGAAGTTGTTGGTGCTTGTACTTTCTAATTCAGTCTAGTGACATTACGTAACTTCGTTCTGTGGTAACTAGCTAGCTAGCCCGGCTGTAACTCCCTTTCGTATCGACAGATTAGCAGAGACTGAGGAATATAGTAAAAATGTTTTTTACACATGTCAACGTGTATGTCTATTAAACAGTTTTGTATGTTGTATACAAGTTGTATTTTGATCGATGTTGCAACTACGTAAACCCAAGTCTGCACACTTGGCCATGACAACTACAATAGTGACTTTAGAGAACTACATTCTACATTTATCTGTTTGAAACGCCCCCGAGCGTGGTGAACTGTGGGAAGGCAAGCGATGGCAAGCGATTCGCGTCGCAGCAGTGTGAACGCACTGTTAGTTTGTACTCACTGAAAATATACTAACCATCAATAAGCTAAAATAAACAAAAATCTTATATACCATAAACAAATTTAATGTAATGTTTAAGGATGCAAAAAGACATATCAAAAGCACAGCTGAAAAAGATAAGGGACCCAGTCTGAAAATGATGAACTACCAAATACATTTACTACTAACATCCAATTCCCATTCATACGGAATTATTTACAAATGCTTTAAATTATGTAGTTGTTACAAACCGTAAATGCATATTTTGAAGAAAGTGTGCCCCAAGCAGAAAGTGTGTTTCTGTTTGGGGCAGTGTGGGGACCAAAGCAGCTGATAAAATGTACCATCACATGTAGGAAGTTGGTGACTCCAAAAGTGGTTCTTCTCACAGAGCAGCAGTTCCTCATGGCTCAGTCTATACCCTGGGTCACACTGGAAGGATACCGAGGAGCCGATGGATAGGTCATGTCCATTACGGACACCATTGACTGGTATGCCAGGATCCATGCAGGAGAATGTGTCAAGTGTCACAACTGGTTTGGGGCAAATAATGACACAAATATATATATGTATTTTTGTGCTGAGAAAGATAACGCTCTGTGGTAGCAGAAACAAATGAATGAAACACTTTCATTGCATTGTCCATAGGATCAAAGAAAAGTTAAACTGTAGTAAACTTAGATGACACATAACTTATACCCTAACGTGATTGTACTGTTTGCAAAACCATTAGTGTTTATCACATTTATGCACAATTTATATTTTGAGGGAAAATATTATACCATTACACTGAGCTTTGAAAATGTGACCCATCCAGAAAATGCATGTTTTGTCATAATCACAATCTGTGACAAGACCCAGAGCGGGCATTTAGGGGAGTATTTCATTACTTTAAAATGTGATAAGTTAAAAATGTCAGACAGCTTAGAAGTACGGGCCCTGGACAGTTCCATCGCACCCTCAAAAACAATATTTGATCTCACCTTCATAGAAAATCTTAAAGCCGCTGTTGGAGCGGCTATTGTCTGTGGTAAAGAGCAGGTACAGGAAGTTGCTGCTGCTGAACAGGAACTGAGGCACCTGGGTCCCGTTAAAGGACCCAATCAGTGAGGAAAGCAGATTGGGACCATCGTGGACCTCAAGAAAATCATAGCTGAGCTCTGTCTGAAACCTGAAGAAAAGAGGGTGGTAGGGGAATGAGGAGGGGAAGTACATTATTGGAGTACATTGTTAAATTGTTTAACTGAAAGTTCAAAGCTAGTCTATTCTGTCCACACTGTTTGAACATCCTGCTGTTTATTACACATTTTATTCTGGGGGGAAAAATACCCCATGCACTGCAATTGCTCCTATTATTTTGAGGACATAAGATCAATGTGTTTCAAGGAATCTGACATAGCATAGATCTGATCTTCCCCTGTAGGCTTTGTGGGATCAAAGACAGACCCTGAACTCTCAATTTCTCTATCAATAAGACCTAATGAAAAGCTACTAACAGCAAGGGAAAGTAATTTTGTTCATCTTTAGTCTATTGAAAAATTGGAACAGCTTTCAACCCTACAATTATGGCTGTATATATCGTAAACAAGCAACATTTTATTATATTTCATGAAAACGCAATTCAAGCTAGAAATGGGAAGAGACATGGGAGAGATAACTTCCATCACCCCTCATTTTTCAGAGAGCAAATCCACAGATGACTGGTTTGTGACTGTGTGTGTGACTGTGGGTGTATGTGTGTGTGTGTGAAAGAGAGAGAGAGAGAGTGTGAGTGAGTGTGTGTAAGTAAGACTTTATTTATATAGCACATTTCATACAGGAATTGCAGCTCAAGGTACTCTACATTAAATCAACAAAAACAATAATACAAGTGATAAAAGTAATAGATCTACAACATATAACAAACCAGACTAGCCGCACTCTATCTGCGGTCTCTCAAATCTGTCTTAGATCCGAGCTGCACTTGCAGTTTCCACACATATAACAACCCAAACAAGCCGCACTCTATCTGCGGTCTCTCAAATCCGTCTTATATCCGAGCTGCACTTGCAGTTTCCACACATATAACAACCCAGACAAGCACCACTCTATCTGCGGTCTCTCGAATCCGTCTTAGATCTGAGCTGCACTTGCAGTTTCCACACAAATAACAACCCAGACAAGCCCCATTCTATCTGCGGTGTCTCAAATCTGTCTTAGATCCGAGCTGCACTTGCAGTTTCCACACATATAACAACCCAGACAAGCCGCACTCCATCTGCGGTCTCTCGAATCCGTCTTAGATCCGTGCTGCCACTTGCAGTTTCCACACATATAACAACCCAGACGAGCTGCACTCTATCTGCGGTCTCTCGAATCCGTCTTAGATCCGAGCTGCACTTGCAGTTTCCAAACAATTAACAAAACACATGCACTCTCGCACAGTCTTTGTGGTTTCCCAATTAAAATTAAATAAAAAACATAAATAAAGTAAAAATATAGCTGCAAGCAGCGATGCGGGTTCCTCCGCAAAATTGCAAAATATTATAACAATTTTCATTGTAGAAGGTCAAGAGTTGGACAACAAGAGAGCAAAACGACTATGTTGGGCCAACTACAATAAGCTGAATGGGGATTTGAACTCATGAGCATAAGGTTACAAGGCAGCCTCTCTATCCTCTCTGCTACACACCAACTGTTGACAATGTATGAGTAGAAAGGGCACAGTATTAGCTTTGGTCAGCTTTGGGACAAAGGTTAAGAAGCGGTTGACATATCAAAGTGAAATTGCATGACATTGCACATGGTATTTCATAATGATGTCATCCTGTTTAACTAAACAGATATTCAAATTTACGACAGGCCAAAAGGCTGCTGCTGGATTCAAACCTACAACCTTATACTTTGCCGGTCACTGTCCCAGTCCATTGAGCTATTCTCAGTGTTGAATATTGTCATGTTCACATGTTACTGTATAAAAAAGTAAGCTGTTTCTTCTGTGGTAAGAGTTGTTAGATTCAGCCAAAGTTTAAACTACTCAAATTCAATCATATGTTGACATACCAAGGTGAAATTGTTGATGGTTCTTCAGAGTGATGTCATCTTGAACCCAATAAGGTTTGAAAACCATCAGTCAAAATTATATTTGATTTATTGACACAAATATATTGAGGCAATGTAGACATTTACATAAATACACCCATTTCAGACATTTTGTATTACATTTCTCATTACATTTCACCCTATATAAAAATACACCTGCCCGCACACTATTCCAATCCATGCCGTTTACCTCCCTGCCAGCACAAGTCAGGCCAAAGCAGAAATGCTGTAGCGGACGCATGAGGTTTAGATGACGACCAAAAATTGCCTCTCACAGTCAAAACACATTGCTCACAACACTGTTTCCAGAATTTCTCAAAGATGGCTTGAAGACCGCTTTCCAGAACCACAGTCAACTTACTATCAAGAATAGCCCCATTGGCAAAAGGTTTATGGCACAGCCCATAATCAACTCCTTGCGGATATTGATGTATAATAGCTGACTCTCACTTCCCATGAAACCACACAACATGCACTCTCAGCGTGACCAACAAGATTATTTTAACTAACAAACAACAATATTACAAACATCTAACTGAACGAACGCAACAACTGAAATCCCTTGCATAGCTGTTGTAACCAAACAATTTTCCACAAGTTTTGGCATTTTTTGACATGCCACACTGCATGCTGGGTACCCAAGAGCGCTGACGCTGATGATCTAGCTGTGCTCCGACTGCGTGATATGACGAGATGCTAGTGACGAGCGAAGGTATCGGAGTCTCCTGAAATGGAACGCGTCTTTCTGCCTTGAAGCTGCGTGCGCATCATCATCAAGACCCTATGTATATGGCAAGATAACATCCAAGCTAACAATTTCTCCAAATCTGACTGCAGTTTTGTATACCATATGTTCTGTGTGGAGCAGAAACTAGCAATTCCATGAATCCCATTAAAACAAAGGCAAATGTGTGAGATGTACTGATGTGGAGCACAAATCATCCAAGAAGCAGTACTTCTCTTGAGTGGTTTTTATTCAGATGACTAATCATTGGATTCAGGTCAAAAGTCTATAACTTGAACTGTAGTCATTACTTAGGACACTAAAAGTCAGCAGCTTGGCATGCTGGGACATGGAAAGGATTACACATTTAGACTTTCATCAAAGTAAAAAATGCTGGATGTCCTTTTTCATCAAAAAAGCAGTCTGCAGAGCTACTGTGTCTGGGGGGTTATTGTCTGTCTCTGGGGGGGCAAGCAGGGCCTGCAGGCAGGGGCAAGCAGGGCCTGCAGGCAGGGGCAAGCAGGGCCTGCAGACAGGGGCAAGCAGGGCCTGCAGGCAGTCTGGGCAGGCCAGCTGGATGAAGCTGTCCTGGGGTCAGGGCTAAAGAGAAGCTGTCCTGATTCTGATTCTGTCCAGCTAGAGGGGGGTAGTCCAGCAAGGGATCAGCATCCTCTGTTGAACTCTGTTGAGCAGGCCTCTGCATGACCCTCCAGACCTGTAAAAGTGAAGAAAGGATCCATGTCAGTTGTGAAAAATGAACCTTTTTACATCTACACTTGACATAAACTACAGTTTTGACTGTGAAATGCAGTGGCATTACTTGAGCTTGAATCCAAATGTGTTGAACTGATGGAGACCCGGCCATGCATAGTCACTCAAAACATTTGGCTCGATTCCAGGCTCTGGCAAGAGTATTTAGCTCTAAACTGGTCAATATACACATCTGACCAAAGACCAGCTCGAACTTTGCCTGTAAACAGTGATTCTGACTGTCAGAGACCTTTAAATAGGCTGACCGAGTGAAACTAGCCTGGCTAACGTAGGTCGCTTTCTCAGGAAAATGACAAATGAAATAGGCTTGTTTTGAAAGATCCTATACACTGGCTATCTTCAGTACACTCTTGTCGACAAAAAGCAGCCCTCCCTGACGTTTTAGGACTAGAATTTAGTGAATTACGATATCGTTTACACACTGCCAGTGAGTGAGCGAGCCGAGTCTGTCATTGAGGCAAAGTCAAAACAATGTACCCTCAGGACACAGTCTCACTCCACTTGCAAGTTTTCCACAAATCACAAAAATAATCGGAGCATCTGGCTAGAAGTACAATTTCTACATCTCCTAAAGGCTTCCCTCCTCAAGGTTTGGTAAAAAACACATTTTTGGTGTCGACCGAACTGTGAAATGGTGAACTTATGAACATGACGCAACCAAAACATGGCCGCCGCCTAAGCCTATGCGGTCTCCCTGGCGCATAAGCTTATTACAAAGACTTTCACGAGCCAAATCAAAATTCTGAGTCGGCATGTCTGTGGGGAATTGCTTGTTCTCCTAAAAGCTGCCCTCCTCTACCTTTTTGATGAATTCGCCGCGATGCTACATGATTCAGTAATTACACAGAGGGAAAAAGCTATCTACTTTTCGAGTTCGGTTTTCTGTCGCATCAAACTCACGATCTAAAGGTCTCAAAGTGCTCAAACCTTCACCATAATTCAAGAGTAGTGTACTTTCACAAACCCAATCATTGATTCTAGCTTAAAATGTGTAAAAATAGGACTTACCGAACGTGGCTGCCTCCAACACATCTTTCAGGTGATTCCAGTTGAAAACAACAATGACCACCAAAAAATAATTTATATTCAAAACGGCGAGCTGCGATTGGAAGCGAAAGCACTGGTCACCCTAGTGTCAAGGGGCAGGATGAGTCTGTTAGAATTTAGAGAGTGCGCACTGTGGAGCAATTCAATTGAATTCAATCATATATTGACATACCAAGGTGAAATTGTTTATGGTACTAGAGATTGATGTCGTCTTGAACCCTATTAGGTTTGAAAAACAATCAGTCAAAATTATATTAGATTTATTAACAAAAAAATGAGGCAATTTGGACATTTACATAAATACACTTCTTTCAGCCATTTTGTATTGCATTTCTTATTCCATGTCACCCTATGTAAAGACATGTATTTTACACATCTGTAACTAATTTCAAGTCGATTGGGTCTATGGTTTATGAGTAGAAGGGTTTTGAAGGTTGTACCAAATTTGGACAGTACAAGAAAATTCATAAGTCTGACAATATGGGTCCTTGAGGCTTTTTTGTTCCCCATGAGAAATAAGGCATGTATACACATTTTCTGGCATTTTGGAGTAATGGGGCGCTGGGGAAATCATGTAGACTTTGGGCGTGTTTTATAGCGCCACCTATGGGCGCACATGGGCCACTAGCCGTCTGGGAGTAATGAGTGACCTGTTGAATCATTGGGCCAAATAGGAAAAAAATCGGGTCCAGGACTTTTTGAGCTATTGGGCCCTTTAGCGGAGAAATATAAGAATAAGAATACTAACAAAAACAATAGGTTTCCTCCTACCGGAGGAACTCAACAAAACAACTCAACAAAATAGATGAAATGTAACACATGAGCAATAGTGCAAGTCAAACACAAGCCGCAATCTTTGCGGGAATACAAAGCAAATCTATGAAAACAATAATATAACTACAAAAAGTTGTAAAACCCCTCTGAGATAAAAATGTTTTAAATGCTTTGGTAAAAAGGAAGGTTTTAAGCTGTCTTTTAAAAATGTCTAGCGTATTTGCTTCCCTAATATTTATGGGTAATTTGTTCCATAGTTTTGGGGCGTAATTGGCAAAGGCTGCATCACTGATCTTCTTATGACTGCTTCCGGTGACCTCTAATAGGCCTGCATTTGATGATCGCAGTGTTCTAGCTGGTGTGTAGTTTATAAGAGAGTTAGCAATGTATTCAAGTCCTTGTCTGTGTAGAGCTTTGTATGTGAGGAATAGGAACTTAAAGTCAATTCTGAGGGTAACAGGGAGCCAGTGTAAAGTAGCTAGGACAGGACTAATGAGTTATCTCCTTTTAGTTTTGGTTAATAATCTAGCTGCAGAATTTTTTATGAGCTGTAGTCTTTCAGTGGTTTTCTTGGGAAGACGTTTGCCAGAAGATGCCCGCACCTGCGCCTCTCCACCCATGGGAGTGGCCGGCACGCCCGTGGTCCAGGCTCCACCTGGATTTCGCTGGTCCGTTTATGGGCCACATGTTCCTGGTGCTGATGGACGCTCATTCAAAGTGGATGGAAGCACACATCATGTCAAATATCACAGCCCCAGTTACCACTGACACGCTCAGAAGCATCTTTGCCACCCACGGGCTACCAGATACGGTTGTCAGTGACAACGGGCCCACTTTCACAAGTGAAGTTTTCAAAGAGTTTGTGGAGAAAAATTGAATCCGACATATCCTGACTGCACCATACCATCCTGCTTCCAACGGTTTAGCAGAGCGTGCTGTTGAGACACTGAAAGAGGGACTGCGGAAAATGACAGGGCACACGCTGGAGACTAAGCTGGCACGTTTCTTATTCCAGTATCGGATTACTCCACACACAACCACTGGTTTGCCTCCAGCAGAGATGTTGCAAGGGAGAAAGCCCAAATCTCATCTGGACCTCCTTCGCCCGGATGTAGGAGCAAAAGTTGCCCGATCACGGGAGAACCAAAAAGTGAGACGGGACCAACATGCAAAGGAGCGGCTTTTACGGCAGGGGGACTGTGTGTATGTCAAGAACTTTGCCAGCGGCTCAAAGTGGCTGCCAGGGGTTATTCACCGCCAGTCTGGTCCAGTTTCTTTTGTGGTTGACTTGTTGGACGGCAGGCAGGTTCGCAGGCACCAAGATCACGTGCGTGTCCGCACTGATGCAGAGGAGAAGGGGTCTCAGAGTGTTTCACACAAGGACGGTGTGAGTAGCTCTATGGACTCTGTTGCACCTGTGTGCATTGATGGACTGTCTGAGCAAACTACCTCACCTGCCCCTGCCGCTACCCCAATTCCTCCCAGTACAGCACAGTCTGTTACCCAGTCTGTGGACTCTCCTGTTGCACCAAGAAGGTCAGAGAGGCAACACAAGCCTCCAGAGAGACTGAACTGGTAAACTAACAAAACTGTTGTGCATTACCGGATGTTGTTGATTGCCTGTTGTTAGAATTCTAAAGTTGGAATGTGAATTTAAGTTAATTTAGTGCAATATAGTTTCTGTACTTTATAAGGGGACATACATGCAATTTCAGTTTGTTTGGGTAACCGTATTATAAGTGTTTACTTAAAGGGGGAGAAGTGTTATATACTGAGTTAGTGTTGCACCCCGGAACCTTTGGAACGACACCTGCGTACACCGCCGGGGGGGGGGTATTGTTTTTGGCGCGACCTGCAGGTCTTATTTACGTTTTGGTCACCATGCTGTGAGCATTGGTTTTCAGTAAAGATCCAAAACTAAGTACAAGTGTGCGTGCTTTATTGCCCTCGGGTTACCACAATTTAGGTTAGCAATGATCGGTCCTTGTACTAGACCAAGGTTAGCCACTGTGTCAGTGCTAGCAGTAGATTCTATAGTGCTAGCAGCGTTAGCTCCTCTAAGTGCTGATGGGCTGTGGATAGTCTTAACGGTGCGTTCACACTGCAGCGGGGCGGGCAGAGCGGGGCGTCGGCTTCCAATTCATTTTCAATGTAACCAGGCGTTGACGCCCGCGTAGGGTATTGTGGGAAGGCGAGCGGGGGCGGCGAAAGTTGGATTTTCTGAACTTTATGTAAATGACGAGCGTGAAACCGCCAGCGATGGCCAATCGGGTTGGTTTCTTGTTTCTTGTCACGTAGCAACTGTTGCTCATGGTAAACATTTCTAGGTTTGACAATTTCAAGATGGAAGAGCTACTCATCGTATGTGTGTCCTCATACCCAGTACTGTACAATACGTCTTTGTTCGATTACAGAGATGTAAACAAAAAAAATGATGCCTGGCGCAGGGTTGCTGAGGTTGTCGGCGTCCCTGGTGTGTATTTTGTACTTCAATTCAGTTTCTTCACATGACGTAAATTTCTTCTGTGCTAGCTGCATACTCTAGCTAGCTCACCCGGCACACGATTGACATTCAATGATGAAATGCTGGCTGGCAGCCACTCGCTATCCATACAGTGAATGTGTAGTGGAAAGTCTAGCGATCAAATCTAGCGATTGATTTGCGGATATTTCGAGTAATATAAAAAAAGGTTACACATGTCAACGTTTATGTCTGATGGCTCTTTTTCTAGTCGATGTATGCAAAAAGAAATGGAAGACGTTGAGAACCGGATACAAAAAAGAAAAAAATAAGGAGAAAGATCGGTGCAGGAGTGGAGCAGGTGCAGGGAGTGGTAGACCATGGAAGTACGCTGCGGCCATGAGCTTCCTAGCTCCATATATTGAGTTTAGGGAGACAAGTGGCAACTTCCCCAGCGAGCCAGAGCCCCCAGCCAGCCAGAGCCCCCAGCCAGCCAGCCAGAGCCCCCAGCCAGCCAGCCAGCCAGAGCCCCCAGCCAGCCAGCCAGAGCCCCCAGCCAGCCAGCCAGAGCCCCCAGCCAGCCAGGCCAGTGATGAGCCTGCCAGTGAGGCTGGAGTTTCCCTTGTAATTAGGGGCCAGCCTCCAGCATCCTCTCACAGTCAGGCTAGGAAGAGGGTGCAGAAGGAGAGGCTCACACATTTTGAGGAGAGAATGCTTGAGGCTATTCAAGCACCTGCAACTCAACCACCACCACCGCCACAGGAAGACGAGGATGATCTTTTTTTTAAAAGCCTCCTCCCTTCATTAAAGAGAATGCCACCAGCCAAGCGTTCTGAGCTGAAATTTAACATCCACCGTTTGTTTATTGAGGCAGAGGCTGAGCTGAGGGCCACAGAGTGACAGACCTATATAAAATAAAAATGTCACTACAGACCTTGTGTCCATTTTATGTAATTGGTATATGAATGGTTGGTATAATTTTTGTTTAAACATACACAAAGAATCTGTAATGATTGGACTGAAGGGTGTTCAGTATTGTTGTTCAGTATTTAACTATTTAGGAGCACATGTTCGCTACTGCTTTTGTAACTGTCTTTATAAGTGCAAATTAGATAATAAGAAACTACACAACCATACACTGATTTAATGAAAATAACATTAGGAACAGTTTGCTTTTTTTGTGATTAGTATGTGTGGCTCTTAAAAGAACCTTTGGTTTTCAATGCCACAGGCTATATGACATTTTTCTGCCAGGGCACTGCACCCTCTGCATTGAAGTATGCAGTGAATGCATCTCTCACACGAATGGCTGCACGCGCAGCATTGTTGCTGCCCACTCGTGGACCCTCCTGAAGAGCAGCAGACCCCTCCTGACCAGGACTGGCTGCAGGAGATCCCCTGGCACCTATCCTGGACCTCCGGATGTAGTTGTGGAGGATGCAGGTGGCCTTCACACACGCCTCCGCCTTTGCTGGGTTGACACCAATGACACGCCGATACATTCTCCACTGGCTGGAGAGTATGCCAAAGGCACACTCTACTGTCAACCTGGCACGGCTGAGGCGGTAGTTGAAGAGCCTCTTCTCCCTGGAGAGGTTTGTCCCAGGGAAGGGGCGCAGGAGGTTGCTCCGCAGAGGAAAGGCCTCATCGCCTACGAACACGTGTGGCAGTGGTCCACGTGGCTCTGCTCCAGGGATGATGGAGTTCTCTGGGAGGTCCAGGGTTCCATTCTTCAGGGCCAAACCAAACGCAGAGTTGCCCAGGGTCCCACCGTCACTGTTGCGACCGTAACCCCCCACATCGATGACCCGGAACATGCAGTCGGCGTCCACAACCGCAAGAAGAACGATGGAGAATGTCCCCTTGTAGTTGTGGTACAGTGACCCTGAGCTGTGAGGGGCCTGGATGACAACGTGCTTGCCATCGATGGAACCCAAGCAGTTAGGGAAGTTCCACCTCTGAAGGAAGCCTTCAGAAATGTCCCTCCAGTCCTGCTTGGTTGGCACAGGCATGTACTCCTCCACCAGGCAGTCCCAAATGGCCTGGGACACAGCCCCAACAATACCTGCCACAGTGCTTGAGCCCACACGATAGCTGAAGCTGATCGTCATGAACGAATCCCCCGTGGCAAGGTATCTACAAAGAAATACCATACATTTAAAATAATGCATAGAAAATAACGACACTATATTTTAATACTGAAATACTAATAATAATTAAAGCTTACCGGAGACAAATAGCGAGGCGTTTAGCCTCGCTATCCGGGGTCCCACTCTGGTCAGCAGGTCATCGAACTCGGCCCGGTTCAGCCTGAAGTACCGCTGGAACAAGCCGTCATCCAGTCGCAGCTCCTGAACCAGCCGGTGATGAGCTCCGTTGTCTACCCGCAAACGGCGAATGGGATGAACCCAAAAGGATCGGCGGCGTCTTCTCCGACAGTAGAGCAGGGCGATGACAGCAATCTTCTGACGGTTGTTCATGATGACTGATACAATATTGATGGAGAGCATCTATATTTATACCAATGTATTCCCTCCAATAATATATAAAGAGCGGGAGGGAATTTAATTTGTTGGTTCTGAATACAGGGTGTGGTTATAAATCCAGCTAGCCTATGCATACAACTATTTTCAATGTTACTGGAAAAATTGCTAACGTGTTAGCTAGCTTGTAGAAATTATTACAATAGGCTACATTAATAATAAAAATGAGCGCAAATAGAACATGGACGATCCCTGTATTCCAGCCGGCACAAGACCCATTCCATAGAGTGCGGGTGGCATTTAATCTTTCACTCGGCCTACAAAAAGTGTGGAAAAAGATAACCTATTGTGTGCTGTAGATAAGATCATGTCAGATCTAGAATGTGTATCGGATTTTTGCTTAATGTGTGTAAAAGTTGTATTTTGTCTGCACATTTGCCATGACATTATACGAACTACAACAGTGATTTAAGAGAACTACAGCTCTGAATGAATCTGTCTGACACGCCCCCGAGCGTGGTGCACTGTGGGAAGGCCGGCGGTGCTGAGCGGTAAAAAAGTCTGCAGTGTGAACGCACCGTTAGGCCGTTATATGCTACTCCGTACTTCACGATTACGGACAAGTGGGAAGGGCCTACGCATAGTTGGAACGCCCTGAAACGCCCTCTCCGTCGTCTGCGGGGCCGTCGTAGACCTCTCCCGTGCACCCTCTCCCGTGCACCGTTGAAATTCCTGTCGATCCGTCATGCTGTGCTGTACGCGACGGATATCCCTTGGCCGTGATTGGTCCGCTACAACATCATTTCCAAACGACATCATTTCCGACTTCGACAGAAAGGCGTTTTCTCTAAGGTCGTCTTTTTGAAAGACCTCTGTGATGAGAACTTCTTGGAGAGAAAGTTTATTGTGAGCTAGTTTATGCTCTACTCTAGCGAATTCAGAAACGTGAGTTTGTTGTCTGTGCACTGACTGCCACAGTTTAGTGACCTAGAGTAGTACATTGTAGTTTTGACAGTACATAGTTTGTATGGATCTTTTTGTTTCCAATTATATCAGCCTTTTCGTTTATCATTTTTCACATTGGATTATACACTTGGTGGCGGAGAAATTAATTCACAAAACCAGAGCCTTGTCTTTATCGCAGGGGTGTCAAACTCATTTTCACCGAGGGCCACATCAGCATTATGGTTGCCGTCAAAGGTCCAGTTGTAACTACGATGTAACGTCAGTAACGATGTAAAAACATGGTGTTTTTGTTGTAGCTTTTGTGAACATAGGGCCTATTATGCTGCAATTGAAGTCCGCCTTTTAATTCTTGGACAATCTGCTGTTTTTCTTGGAGGATACATTTGCAAATTTTTCTCAGTGTTTGGTGACAAAATGCAAGCGTGCATAGCGCAAGAGCAAAACTTGTTTTGCCCTTCATTTGAACGCAGAATAGCTTTTTGAGCTTTATGTAAAATAAACATTGCCGTTTTCCAATTGGTAAAACCTTGTCTAATAAAGGTGATGTATTCATCATTTCTGGCTCCAAATTGTCGACAAGGGAAGCAGAAACATGCTAGCTTGGCTGAGTAGGCCTACTCTAACCAAGTTCGAGAGCGATACCAACTTGGGTTGAATGCCCGAGGACCTTGGCTGAAAATGCACATGGGGTACGTTCGCAGAACCGGCTGCATTGGAGTGCTGTCATTCAAACCATGCTCGCCTTCACCCAGTTAAACTTTGCGTTTAACACTGATGTGCATACACTGCTTTCTAGAGGCGGGATGTCGTCACTTTGCCGTAACACAATCGAAATGCATGGTGAGAGATGTCGTTTATGGTCAATGCACGCTGTAAAGCAGCGTAGACTTATTTCAATAGCCCATTAAGCTTCAGCGGGCCACATAAAATGACGTGGCGGGGTATGTAAGATAAGCATATCATTTTGTTATAGAGTGCTACTATTTTCCCCACAAATAATACCTACAATGATAGAGATAAGTTTGCTCTTTCAGGTGGATATATTGCATTAGACACAGTCTTTAATATAATATTATGTGACTGCACCTGCTGCACTCATCGTCTGACTAGTGACAGCTGGTAAGAGTGTCACACGTGTGATGAGAGGTGGGAGATAAACAACGACGATTTCTAACTTACAAAGACGCAACAAAGCAACGTGTTTTTGACAAAAAAACGCTTCTCCACCTACTGTTCTGGCGGTGAATTGTTTTCAGTACCCCCAGCCTTCGGAGAACCATAAAGGCAACAGAAATGCTAATTAATCCGTCCTATCCGTAACGGATATGGAGTACCATACTGGCACCTTTAGCATACCTTGGATCTTTATAATCCTGTGATATTGTTGTCTGATTAAGCTTGATAGGGGGTCGAACAGCGCCCTGAGTAGTCCGAGAGGGGCTTGGAGTGAAATGGGGGACTCCCAGTCGCAACAGACGATGATGTGTTGGATTTGCATGTGTGTAGTAGCTACCATCATGGTGTGTCGGTGATCTGGGCCCTTCATGTTGGTTAGCTGCGTGGCTAGCACTCCTGTGCCTCTTCACCTTGGATTCCACACACAAGGGAGAGAGAGTTCCCAATGGTGCAAATCTTTCTGTGTGGGACAGGAAGAGAGGTGATGCGGGAAGAGTTTCTGCCTCGCTTTTTTGGCTTTTTATCCTTGGTGCCAGTCCCATCTCCGATGAAGGTAGAAGCAGCGCCTCTTTGATTTAGCGCCTATCGGCCGATGGAGAGAAAGCTGGTTCCAAGGGTGGCTCATTAGCCGGTAGCTTAGCCTCCGGGCTAGGTAGCATGAAATCTATAAAGTCTTCGGTCTCTCTGATATCTAAGAGGGTTCTGACTCTTAGCTCCAGTTCAACTATCCTCTGAGTAAGTTGTTTGCAGTCGTTGCAAGCCACAGTTCCATAGGGAACAAGCTTTAGCTTGTTTGCCTGTGGTCAGTCTGGGAGAGCAGCCCAAAATACTTCTGTTCTCCATCGGCTTCAGTCCCTCAGGTTGTTCCTTTTTGTGGTTGTAGTCGATCCACTTGATTTTGAGTAATATCGTGTATAGTATGTATGTGTGTGAGCGTGCCTGTGCGGGTTAGGGTGGATTTTGGACAGACCTGTCAAAGCTCATCTTGATGGAGCGCCCTGGCTCAGCCTCGATGACCCACTCACAACTTAGTGAGTCCTTGTAGTAGCCTGGCCACCCAGGGGAAACGATGACTCCGGCAGGTCCAGAGTAGTGTCCCCCACAGGGAGCTGCCACGGCAGAGAAGAATAGAGGGATGGAGTGGGCCGGTGATAGAAGAAAGTTTAGTTATTCGTTTCCACATCCTTTCCCCAAAGGTAAATCTTTAGCAGGTCCTGGGAATTGAGTGTCACCTCTAACATAATCATGAATACAATTATGGCATGTGCCTAAAATCAATCTTCAAAGGGACAAATATCAATGCACTTGCCTGCTTCCATTATGACCATGATGCAGCTGCACTCAACACTAAATTAATGTAAATCAAAGTACCTTCACACTTTGGGATAGGCCCACTCCACATGACCTTGCCTCCTTCCAACTGGCAGACAAGGATGTCTGTTCCCTGAGTCTTGATAAAGCCTTCCTCACACACCACCGAGATCGAGCTTCCCAGCTGGAAATTGTCACCAAACCGCCTGGCATTCAAAGGGATACCAGGGTCCGGGCACTCGTTATGCCCAAAAGCTAAGAAAGTTGGGGCAGAAAAACAGTACAAAGATAGTGGGATAGAGATAGTGAGGGTATGGGGAAGGGGGGGGGAGATAGGATGAAAAGGAGATTTGAAAGTAAAGAAGTGAAAACAAATTAATAGAAGGAGGTGAAAGCTGGGCAATAAATACATCCCAGACACACTATGTTTTTTCTGAATAAGAATATACCTAAGCACAGAGATAATAAATTAATGTGTCTCTGTCAATGGAGGAGAAATGGGCTACTGTACAAGTAAAGATAAAAAAGTGACAGTATATTAAGTTTAGGCCAGGCCTGTACAGTGGTCAATAGTTACCATCTGTCCTTACTACTCACAATACTGTCCTGCATATTTTTGATATGCCCTTGATTTAGCTTTGGTGGTCAAATGTACTTATACAATGGAATAATCAGAGAAGAGCAGAGCCTGCCTGTTATGTACCAAACTAAAAGGTATTGTACCATAAATTCATTTAGAGCTAGCTCTGATTTAATAATTTCTATCATTACGGTTCTCCAAGAAGTCAATCAAATGTAATCAAAAGGATGGGTACTGGCAATCATCTTAAAATAAAATAATCTGTGTTTCTAATGGTCCATTCACCAAATATAACACAGGTCAAACAACTCACTGCTGTATGTGATGTTGAAACCTCGGCCAGACATGGAGTGGTCAGCCTGGAACTCCAGTTGCAGAACATTTGAGTTGGAAGTCAGATGGGAGGGCACTTCGGCCCCTGTGAAACGGTCCTGCACGGCCGAGCCCAACTGGTCGCCATCCTTCACGGTCAGGAAGTCATAGGGCGGCTCCAGGTCAAAGTCATTGAATGCCAGGTAGATACGACTGCCTGGCTCTGAGATGATGAGCCACACACAATTCAGATTGTTGCCATAACCCTCTGGGTAGTCAGGAGACAGCACCGTCCCCTGGGCTGCTGTGAAGTTGGAGAAACATGGAACTACGGGAGCGGAGGGGACACAGAGAACACATTTAACAGGTTTGTTTGTTTTTACTACATGTGCGGATCTTATTCTGGCTGATCACATTCAAGGCCATATAAAATAGTGTATCTGTACATTGAAAGGTAATGGCGCAGCAGTCTAATTAATCTTGAACACAGTGACACGCTGTGAACATGACGTTTTTTAGTGCTGTAGTGAAGTACTCGACAAGCATTCAAAGCAATTCAGGCAGGGTGCAAAATAGACATGAACATACTCACATATGCAAATAGGAATATTAGCCGACCACTGGTTATTGTTTTGGCAGGTAATCATTCTTTCCCCGATGACTTCAAATCCAAACTGGCATTCAAAGCGCAGCACGTTGCCATTCAGAAACCCACTGCCCTCCTGATACCCATAGAGAGGTGTGCCTGGGTCACCACAACTCTCTTTTTCTATCTCTGCAGGGGAGAAAGAAAGAGAGGGATTGGTCCAAACTGTTTTATAGTTCTATCATTATCTGTAAAGAGGCAGGAGAAGGGTGTTTTGGCCAGGGCCCAGGCTCAGGAGTTGGGGAGGCAGTGTACCTTTATAGTTGATCTTAAAGCCGATAGAGCCCACACTCTCATCCGACTGGAGGTGCAGCCACATTTGATGGGATATGCTGACTATAAGGTCAGGTACAAAGCTGCCTGTCAGGCTGGAGATAAGAGCACAACAAAGCCAGAAGCTCATCACAAGCTTTTTCCCTGCATCCAATCAGACAGTTTCATCTGAGGGGAAATATTATTCTCAAAAAGTCTTGGCATGCAGGTGAACCAGCAAATTAGGCCTTTGACAACACAAATTGGTTTGTACTAAATACTTACACTTGGATAACTTTTTTGGAATCACCTACTTCTCCTCCATCTCCAATAGTCAATGAGTCATATCCGATTTCCAAGTCAAACTCCTCAAAATTAATCTGGATGATCTGTTGAGGGCCAATATTGGTTAACGTACATCTTTTATTTAACCTATGTGCAGAACAATGCTGTTGAATCAGCTCTCGGTGACTCATTTATGCCAGACATAATAGGAAATACATTAAGTTTCCCTATAAGTGTAACAGAAATGTAAAGAGCTACATACGGTAGCTTGGGAATTTGTTTTGGTAATATATGTCTCTCTTACTCACAGTACTCATCAATGGTAAGTTCCCCCCAAAATTTAAAAGGATACAAATATTCATATATTACATTTAGATACAATGCAGAAATCCTAAAATTATCAAGTTATGTGATTGACTCATTCAACATTTACCTCGCGTCAAATTCATAAACATTCAAGCAGCTGTTTATTTGCATAAACACCCCTTTGAGAGTGGATTTGGAGACAGCTTTAGAGTGAGGGAGTGGCATTTACGAAGATGGAATATGTAATGCCGTACACATATTGTAAATACGCAGCTTGTGCTAAAACAAAGATTCACATTAGACGCTCTTAAATCCCATGTAGTCTATTAATCTTGTAAGAGGACGTAGGCCTGCTACGCCCTCTATGGGGGGTGAGGCGGAGTAAAGGCATCGCCAGGGTGACCAGGTGGACAGGATTACACTAACGACTGTGTTTGTACCCTGAAGGTCCTGATTGAGGCTACAAAAGAGGATCGAGGAGAGGGGAAGAGGAGACGGACGAGGGAATGATGTCTCTCTAAATAATTGGTGTAGTTGAATGAAGAACGCACTGTAAAAAAATACAGCATATTCTTTCTTTCGAGCCTCGTCTCTGTTGTTTGTTTTCTTGTGGAGCCGTCAGAGTGGAGCCGTAAAGATAGAGGTATCATACAAACGCTCACATTGGTGGAGAATGCGGGCAGGATAACTAAATTCCCCCGGACAAGGACGAAGGACGGCCGACCAACATGGACGAGGCAATCCTGAACCAGCTGGCAGCGTGCGCCGTCAAACAGACTCTGTTATTAGAGGCAATCCAACAGGGTATGGCTGAAGAAAAGCCAGAACCGCGAAGAGCCCCCCCAAGCATAAACAACCTCATCCCGAGACTGTCCAGGGAGGATGACATCGAGGCGTACCTCGTAGCGTTCGAGAGGACCGCTAGAAGGGAGGGATGGCCAGGCGACGAATGGGTAGGGCTGATCGCGCCTTTACTAACGGGACCGGCGCAGGCCGCATATTATGATTTATGTGAAGACGCTGATCTCCACTATCCCCACCTGAAAACCGAGATTCTAGCCCGGTATAACTTAACACCCCGGGAACGGGCACAGAGGTTCCACGCGTGGACCTATACAGAGGGGGAGTCACCGCAAGGGCAACTATACCAGTTAACACGGCTGGTTAAAGGCTGGTTGGGGCCGGCTCAATCAGTAGCCGCAGTGTTAGAGACTGTTGCAATCGACAAGTGCTTGAGGGAGCTACCAACGAGTTTGCTCAGAACGGTGAGTCAAAGCAACCCAAAGTCCATGGATGACCTTGTAAAGGTTATTGAGTCATGTGGTGCCACCGAAGCCCTGGTGAAAGCAGGCAGGCGAGAGAGGCCAGCGACAGTACCACCAGTCAGAAGAGACAAACGAGAAGGAAGGCCAACCGCAGACAGAGAGAAAACAGGGACTGCACCTACCCCACGGCCCTTACAGTGTTTTCAGTGTCAGGCATATGGACATATGGCTCGGAAATGCCCTATGATAGATGAGCCGATGCCAACAGAGGCCCGCACGTTGAGTCCGCCTCCCCCTCAGGCCAGAACCCCGCAGGTCCAAGGGACGTGCTGGCATA
The DNA here is from genome assembly GCF_021917145.1 of Hypomesus transpacificus. NCBI lineage: Eukaryota > Metazoa > Chordata > Actinopteri > Osmeriformes > Osmeridae > Hypomesus > Hypomesus transpacificus. The sequence goes on along the minus strand of NC_061061.1, from coordinate 6,398,103 downwards.
CAGAATTGGCACCAGCCCGGAAAACACCGGTGAAGATTGGGGGACTGGAAACATGCGCGTTCTTGGATTCAGGCAGCATGGTTTCCCTTATCCAAAAGACTATGACACAAGACGGGGCAGCGGTAGAGGGCGAGGTGGCTGTCTCATGCATACATGGGGACAAACAAATCTACCCAAGAGGGAAAGTAAGACTGATCACCCCTGTGGGACGAATCTTTATGCATATGGGGTTCTCCACTAACTTAACGGTACCTGTATTACTGGGACGGGGTTGTCCCATCTTTGACAAGCTGTGGGCGAACGCAGAGAAACATGAGAAGGAGAATAAGAAAAAACGAAGCAACCAGTTGCACATGGGTCTGGCCCATAGCCCTACGAAGCAACACAACCCAAGGGAAAAGAAAAAAAAACCAAACAGGACGCTGTGCGGGTTTCTTCGGGGAAAGAGAGGAAGAGGAAACGGCTAGGGGACGTGTTCGGAGGATCATCCAACAGACGTCCAGCGACGAGACATTCAAGGGGTTTGAAAGTTCTGAGAAAGACGAGGGAACTGGCACGTCGGAGGAGACTCAGGAGTGGGAGGAAAGAGATCAACTACGTCAGGTCTTTGAGGAAACGACGCCAGAGGAGCCATGGCCTGGTTTTGAGGCAGATCCAAATGAAGACAGTACAAGACCACCCCCTGGCCAGCCAAACAGGAGAGCAACGACCCTTTCAGAAGACCTGATGGGCCAGTTCGGCACGGCACAACAACGGGACCCCGAACTTCTGCGGTTGATGGCAAAAGTGGCAGTCATAGACAGGGTGAGACTCCAGGACGAGGGTGAGCTGAAGTTCCCTTTTTTTTCCATAAAAAACGGTCTGTTGTATTGGACACGCAAGAGAAGGGGAGTTGAATATGAACTATTGCTGATGCCTAGATCGTACAGGGACACAGTGATGCATTTAGCTCATTCCCATGTCTTGGGGGGTCACTTGGGGCGGGACAAGACAGAGGAGAGAGTGCTAGCACGGTTCTACTGGCCCGGGGTAACCAGAGACGTGGCTCGATATTGCCGCACATGTGACAAGTGTCAGCGCACTGCTCCTAAGCCCCGTTACCGAAATCCCTTGATTCCCCTGCTGATCATAGAGACGCCATTCGAACGAATAGCTATGGATCTAGTAGGGCCACTGCCACGATCAGCAAGGGGACATCAATACATATTGGTGGTAGTGGATTATGCCACTAAACACCCAGAGGCAATTCCTCTACGCAGTATGGCAACGAAAGGGATAGCAAAGGAGCTGTTTCTGTTGTTTTCAAGGGTGGGACTGCCTGCTACTATCTTGACGGACCAGGGCACTCCTTTTATGTCACGACTGATGAAAGACTTATGCAAACTGTACAACGTGGAACAACTCCGCACCAGTGTGTATCATCCCCAAACAGACGGCCTGTGCGAACGTCTGAATAAAACTATAAAGGGCATGTTAAAGAAAGTTGTGGACAAAGACGGAAAGAATTGGGACATGTTATTGCCGCATTTGATGTTCGCTCTCAGAGAGGTGCCACAAGCATCCACAGGGTTTCACCGTTTGAGCTACTGTACGGGCACCCGTGTAGGGGCATATTGGATTTGGCCAAAGAGGCCTGGGAAAATCAGCCCTGCCCATACCGGTCATTCGTAGAGCACGTCGAGTTAATGCAGGATAGGATGGCGGCTATATGGCCGGTGGTGGAAGAACACATGGCCAAAGCTCAAGCTACACAGGCCCGGGCATACAATCGGACTGCGAACCCCCGACAGTTTAAACCGGGCGATAAAGTGCTATTGTTAGTCCCATCTCCCCAGCACAAACTCCTAGCGCAATGGTTGGGTCCCTATGAGGTAAAGGAGAAAGTGTCCCCGGTAACGTACACAGTAAAACAGGCAGGGAGACGACGAGCAGAACAGCTGTACCACGTGAACTTGTTGAAAGCCTACCAGGAAAAGTCATCTGAAGTGCTGATGGGGATCAAGGGAATAGGAAAGGAGACGAAGAGGGAAGTACCTATGGGCGAAAAACTGACAGAGCATCAAAGGCGGGATATGGAGAGGCTGGTTTCACAAAACCTGAGGGTTTTCTCGACCACCCCAGGTAGTACCACTCTAATACAACACCACATACACACAGATCGAGGCGCAAAGGTGCATCTTCGCCCCTATCGGATTCCCGAGGCAAGACGGGAAGTTGCTAATGCAGAGGTTAGGGAGATGGCCCGACTAGGTGTCATTGAACCATCAACCAGTGCATGGTCTAGTCCGATCGTGTTGGTTCCGAAACCTGACGGGTCGCTAAGGGTCTGTAATGATTTCAGGGCTCTAAACGCGGTCTCTCATTTCGATGCCTACCCGATGCCACGGGTGGATGAGCTAATAGAGAGGCTAGGGAAGGCCAGATTCATCTCCACTCTTGATCTCACTAAAGGCTATTGGCAGGTTCCGCTGGCTCCTGAAGACCGCCACAAGACCGCCTTTGCCACCCCAGATGGCCTCTTCCAATACGTCCGGATGCCGTTTGGCCTGCATGGGGCGGCCGCAACGTTCCAGCGCCTGATGGATACCCTCCTGCGACCCCACCAGGCATATGCAGCCGCCTATATCGACGATGTGGTGATTCACGCAGAGGACTGGGAGGACCACTTGATGAAAGTACGGGTGGTGTTAACGAGTCTGGAGGCAGCCGGGCTAACTGCCAACCCAAAGAAATGTTATCTAGGCCTGGACGAGGCGGAGTACTTGGGGTACACTATAGGAAGCGGACTGATTAAGCCACAGAAGGCGAAAACGGAGGCGGTGAGAGAGTGGCCGAGACCAACCACAAAGAAGGCAGACCGCGCCTTCCTAGGACTGACGGGGTATTACAGGCGCTTCATCCCTAATTACGCGGCCATAGCAACCCCGCTAACAGACCTGACCAAAAACTCTATGCCAGTACGGGTGGTATGGATGGACACTACGGAAAGGGCGTTTACAACCCTGAAATCCTTGTTATGTACAAACCCGGTATTGAGAATGCCTGACTTTAACGCCCCTTTTTCCGTGTTTACAGATGCCTCGGATACGGGGATAAGGGCGGTGCTGTCGCAGGGAGAGGAGGCGCATCCCATTGTGTATATCAGTCGCAAGCTTTCCGATAGACAACGGAAGTATGCCACCGTGGAAAGGGAAGCCTTGGCTATTAAATGGGCGCTGGAATATTTGAGGTACTACCTTTTAGGAAGGAGTTTCCGCCTAGTCACGGACCACGCCCCCCTAAAGTGGATGGCGGGACAGAAGGACTCCAACAGTGGGGTTACGAGATGGTTTCTGGCGTTACAGCCGTTTAAGTTTGAGTTCGTCCATAAGCCAGGGAAGTTGCATGGGAATGCGGACGCGCTGTCTCGCCGTGACCGTTAGAGCACGGCTGGCACAAGACCCTCTGGGTCTGTCTTGGTGGGGGGGTTATGTAAGAGGACGTAGGCCTGCTACGCCCTCTATGGGGGGTGAGGCGGAGTAAAGGTGTCGCCACGGTGACCAGGTGGAGAGGATTACACTAACGACTGTGTTTGTACCCTGAAGGTCCTGATTGAGGCTACAAAAGAGGATCGAGGAGAGGGGAAGAGGAGACGGACGAGGGAATGATGTCTCTCTAAATAATTGGTGTAGTTGAATGAAAAACGCACTGTAAAAAAATACAGCATATTCTTTCTTTCGAGCCTCGTCTCTGTTGTTTGTTTTCTTGTGGAGCCGTCACAGTGGAGCCGTAAAGATAGAGGTATCATACGAGCGCTCACAATCTTTACTTGATTCATAATTAAAAACTGTGCAAATGTATCCAACAGAGTAATTTTATGATCTAAATTATGCAAATGTCTACCTTACATTTCTATATGTTGGTAAAATGGAACCGTAGTGAGAAGTAACACTTTCTAAAACAAAAGGACCTACATTATTGTGTAAGTACTTTAAATGCATAGCAGGGCAAACTCCACAGTAAGAGCACAGCCAAACAATTCCTTCACTTTTCAAGATTTTTTTTTACAAATTGGTAATAACACAAATGGACATGCACTTCAGAGCACAAGTCAAATATTGAAAAATATTGAAAAACAATCAGTGAAAAATTATATTTCAAAGCAACTATTGACCAAAAATAATGAATTGCCTGTCCGGTTATCCTTTTGCAAATCTTTACTGACAAGTCAGCCTTCCATGCCTACGTAGCTATGCTGAATTTCAAACTGTGCTATGCAGTACTGAAGCATTTGAATTAGGAAGTGAATGAAGATGATAATTAAAATCATAGCTTTAATAAGAGGTGTACCAACAGCACAGTATGGTAAAATGAGGTGTTTAATAAACTCCTCCAAAAACGTTTGGAAACTTTATTTCGGTCGATTTTTTATCCCCTTCATTAATACCAATTGGTATTGTATTTTACATCGTTGGAAAGCCTGATTAGTCACCTTTACAATGACGTACAACTTGTAAGGAACGTGCATTCCTGGAATGAGCAACACAGCTAACCGTGTGGGTAGCGGCCCCAAAAAATTGCCAAAATCCCCTGCATTATTCTTCTGTTGGTATTCACTCTCGTTTTGAGTTCAAACACTGCTGTGGGATGGCATCCCATTCCTCAACCAGGATTTGTGGCAAGTCAGCCAACATGTTTGCGTTGTTCACTTTGGCATGTACGGAACGCCAAAGCTGATCCCTTTGAGCTGAAGCTCAAAATGAGAGTGAATACCAACAGAAGAATATTGCAGGGGATTTTGGCAAAAACATTTGGGCCTCTACCCACACGGTTAGCTGTGTTGCTCATTCCACGCATTCACGCTCCTTACAAGTTGTACCTCATTGTAAAGGTGACTAATCAGGCTTTCCAACTATATAAAATACAATACCAATTCTTATTACAGAAGGGGAGGAATAATCTACCGAAATAATGTTTCCAAACTTTTTTTGAGGAGTTTATAACCCGTACTGTGCAAACTGAAGATTAATGTCTATTTAGAAAGATTTCTAACTAGCTTTCAACTTTAAGTGCTACTCATCGGCAGCGCACCTGTCGATGAGTAGGCCAAGATCCACTGGCAGCGTCTAAATTGCAGAGAATTTAACTTTTTGCTCCTCGCTAGCAGCACCATGTGGTGCTGAGAATAAAATGTACTTGCATATAGCGTGCTAGCTGTGTTATGCTAGCTAGTTTAGTTTTGACAAACAACATACTGACGTTGCTCGTCCACAAATGCTCTATTTAACACATTGAACAGGGTTCGCTTCTCTTGCCAGGCGACCTGTTTGCACTGCCAGGTTTCAAATGACTTCCATTGAAAATGAATGGGAGGCAACATTTTGGTCTACTGCCCCCCCTGAAAAAATCCAAGGGGAAACACTGACTTTAATTGCTTATCATACCATATAAAGCATTCACAAGTGAGGAGTCAAGCTTACCTTATTGGGGTCGCTGGCAGTGATGATCCACACACACTGGGAATTACTCTCGTACTGAATAGGGAAGTTAGGAGACGTAAAGGTACCAGACGGTCCTTGCAAGTTCGATCCACATGTTTTAACTGAGGAGAATACATAAGAGTGAAATAAACAGCTTCATTGAAAACAGGCAGCACAGCTTTGAGGATAAATGAAAACATGAAGTGTTCTTTGGTACTGTAATTAGGTTAGGCTAATGCAAACTAGAGCAACCCAGGAAACAAAGCTCTGCTTTTGTGTAACACTGAAGCCACTGTATCATCCATTATTAACACAGAGTCAAGATGAGCACTGCTGCTATCTGCATAAGTCCCCAGGCCAAGCCTTAATCAAATTCTTCATCAGACCCAGCCAGCTGTGTCTAGCGGTAGAAGTCTGGGTTGAAATACGCTGGGTTCGTATGTATCCCACTAGTTTCAGTTCTCACCTTTGCAGACAGGCCTGTGATCGCTCCAGGCAGCGAACACCTCAGCTACACGTTGGCAGGTGATGCTCTTGGATCCCTGGAGCACGTGGTCTTCATCACATGTAAACTGAGCAGTCGCTCCAATGCTGACATTTTTTTAAATGAAGAAACATTGAATTAATACAAAGCATGCCCATAGGTACTGCATAAAATAGTTTCATATAAACAAGCTTTTCTAAGATAATTTAACTGGATTACTATGTTATCACTTTGTATGGGGTTTAATATATATTTGTCCAACCAACCAAAACTATTGGTTTATATATGTTTAAGGAAGAGGGGTAAACTGAACAATGTATTAACATTAACCAAATTATGCCAATACCAATGGAATTAGTTATTTGACTTCAGAAATCAGAGCAAGAATGGTGAAAGTGAGTTAAAGTAACTAGATATTTAATAACATTGCAAATAAAGGAAATCAATTACAAGGCAAATATGTTACAAAATGGTTTTAAATCGGACCTACTCTCCCATTATCATTGTAAATCAGAGAGAGAAAGCAAGAGGTGAGGAAGGAGAAGGAGTAGGAGAAGCCAGAGCTGAGGATAAACCCTCAGGAGATCAATAATCCAAAGAACAATGCTTAACAGTTCCCTTTATATCCAACTATTATCTATAGAACCACCAATCAGACCACATATTCACCCTTACTTATCAACATATTACTAGCAATGCAACAAACAGTAAGTTACACAATTAGGTATGAGACCCATCAAGTACAGATTCTGTCCAGCAACTCCAGATTTGAGCATATGAGAGGTTCAGGGCAGGGTGACACCCAGCCTTACATCTTTAAGAGCACTGTCGCAGGACAGTACTTTTTTGTTCCATAAACTCCTGATCATTCCATCAGTATCAGTTGAAAGGGGAATACATCAGTGACTGTACAGCACAGCTATTGTAAATGTATGAGAGACTTGTCAGTAATATCCCAGGGGTGGACCATATAAAGACTTTTATCTGGAAACATTGGCAGATCTTTCTCTGTTATGTGCACCACTAAATCCATTTGAGGTCATCTCAGCTGGGACTGAATCTCACATTGCATCCAGAGGAGTACAACCCACATACACACACATAAAACATGTCAAGTTCCAGGTGAGCTAAAATGAATTCAGTGGTACATAGGGGAACATAGCATTTGTTTGAACTGACCCATTTAGCCAGTAAAAAAAAAGCTTTAATCTTAAATACATAAAAAATACATACAGAATTATACATTGAGTGGACATTGTTTGTGCCGTCTGTGTCAATGTTTGAACATGCACATGTGCTTACAAAATATGCATTTGTCCGTATGTACCTATTATTCCAACAACAGAGTCATCTCCCGTGAAACCAACCATCAATAACACTCACCTGAAGTCTGAACCGGTGCGTTTTCCATTTTCAGGCTCTCCTGGGTCAGGGCAGTAGTTAGACACCTGCTTGATCCCTCCCTCATTCACTGCAGAAACAAATGCAAGCATGAACATGAGGTACTTATAAGCACTCTTTTCCCTCAACCCTAAATCCCACCATATGAAAATACAGGCAATATATTGCGACCCATGGGAAAATAAGAAGATTAAGTAACATTTAAGCACACTGCATGAGCCTCATTAATCATGCACTGGTGCTCTGTAGACATACTACAGAGCAAAAGATTGCTCTTGCTGATAAGACTCGTTAGTTTTGAGTCAGACTGGTTTGGGTTGCAAAACAAACACGTTTGCATCATTTATTTATTCAGTTAATATGAATGCCCAATGTATTGGGTAGTTGAGTTTATTGTAGGCTGTTGCACTATTCATGCATTTAAGCAGCAGAGTCTATGGCTTGGAATGACTATGATAGAGATTAGAAAAGATTGCAAGATTAGAACCTGGTATAAAGATCATTGTTGAGGAACACCCCATTTGATTCCTAGATATGTTATATATGTATATATATATATATATATATATATATATATATATATATATAGAGTGTTTACTGTAGAATACATCAGCTTGTACATAAACAGGAACTTCTGAATGAGTGGTCAGTCGGCCATGACTATTTTGGACCACCTGCAGGTCATCTGGACAGTTTGGGCCCTGCAGCTCGACAGATCAAAATAAAGATTATGCTGCTATGTTCAGTGTAGCTCTGGCAAAAGCAAGCACATTTTTTCAGGGCACTGTGCCCAGGTCTGGAGGGCAATGGGCTGTCAGAAAAACAGAATACTGCACTTCTGCAAAATCTAGTACTGTATTACTGTTTACCAAATGATGCAGTAAAAACCGAGAGCCAACCCAAAACCCAAACAAACAAAAAGTCCAAACCATAAAACATTTGCATAACACAAATAAGACTTACTCAAAGAGAGTTTGTTAGTGTTGTCCTTCCCTGGTAATAATTTTACCCCTCTGGATTTGAGCTCTCCAGAGCTTTTCACTAGTTGAGAGCAATAAAAACATTACATTAGATAAAAGAAGTTACAGTATTAAATGAGAGAAGATACAGTGTGTGCTTCTTGTTGAATAATGCTTTGTCCTACAGATAATAAAAAAATGCATTTGGGATGCATCTTTCCTTTAAAAATTGTCCATTACCCTTGTTATATCATAGCAACTGCATTGATAAATTGCTAAAAACTGAATTAGTTTTTCTACTCTGTACTGTATAAACACTGTTCATGAGTTTTGCTAAAGCCTTACTAATGGACAACTTACAACTTTCAACTTTATTTATCCTTCAAAAGGAAATTAGTGTGCAGCAGGGGTCAGAAACACATACACAAACACAGAACAGCCCCAAATACCAACAACATTACACAACACAGAACACACAATACAGACACACCTTCCCCCAAACCCCATGACAGGGTCCAATTGGGACAGTAATGGCCATTGGCAGGAAATAAATAATTAATTACATTTAAAAAAACATCATGATGTCGGCCAAGTGAATTTAGGTTCCTAATAGCCACAGGAATGAAAGAATCTCTGGCACGACCAGTTCTTAACCTAGGTAGCCTAAAACGACAACCAGAAGGGAGCAAATCAAACTCTCCGAAAAGTGGGTGGTCATGGGAGTTTAAAATGTGTTTAGCCTTACCCATAACTCGTTTATCGTACAGTGCCCTCCAAAAGTATTGGAACAGTGAGGCCAATTCCTTTATTTTTGCTGTAGACTGAAAACATTTGGGCTTGACATCAAACGATGAATGTGAAACCAGAGATCAACGTTTCAGCTTTTATTTCCAGGTATTTACATCAGGATCTGATGCACAAATTAGAAAATATCACCTTTTTGTTCGAACCCACCCATTTGTCACGTGAGCAAAAGTATTGGAACATGTGACTGACAGGTGTGTTTTGTTGCCCAGGTGTGTCCTATTACATACATTATTCAATCAATAAATACCACTGAATGTCTACACTCAGGTTCAGATTGGGTAAGATAGGTTTTGTCTATGCAGACTGTATTCAGAGGTGAAAACAACATGAAAACCAGAGCGCTGTCTTTGGGTGAAAAACAAGCAATTGTGAGTCTTAGAGAAGATGGAAAATCAATCAGAGCCATTGCAGAAACATTGGCCATAGCCAGTACAACCATTTGGAATGTCCTGAAGAAGAAGAAAACTACTGGTGTACTAAGTAACAGACGTCGAACAGGTAGACCAAGGAAAACATCAGCAGTTGATGACAGAAACATTGTAAGAGCTGTAAAGAAAGACCCTAAAACAACTGTTAGTGAGATCAGCAACAACCTCCAGATGGCAGGAGTGAAGGTATCACTATCTACTGTTCGCAGAAGACTTCATGAACAAAAGTACAAGGGCTACACCAGAAGATGCAAACCACTCATTAGCAAGAAGAATAGGAAGGCCAGGCTGGAATTTGCCAAAAAGTACAGAGATGAACCTCAAAAATTCTGGGACAAAGTTTTATGGACTGATGAGACAAAGATTAACTTTTACCAAAGTGATGGAAAGGCTAAAGTTTGGAGAAAGAAAGGAACTGCTCATGATCCCAAACACACAAGCTCATCTGTGAAACACGGTGGAGGTAATGTCATGGCTTGGGCTTGCATGGCTTCTTCTGGGACGGGCTCATTAATCTTCATTGAGGATGTAACACATGATGGCAGCAGCAAAATGAACTCGGAAGTCTACAGAAACATTTTGTCTGCCAATTTAAGGAAAGATGCAACCAAACTGATTGGCAGAGCCTTCATCATGCAGCAAGATAACGACCCAAAACACACTGCCAAAACAACAAAGGAGTTCATCAGGGGCAAGAAATGGAAGGTATTAGACTGGCCAAGTCAATCTCCAGACTTAAACCCTATAGAGCATGCATTTTACCTGCTTAAGAGGAGACTGAAGGGAGGAACCCCACAAAACAAACAACAACTGAAAGAGGCTGCAGTGAAAGCCTGGGAAAGCATCAAAAAGGAAGAATGCAAAAGTTTGGTGACGTCAATGGGTCACAGACTTGCTGCAGTTATTGAAAGCAAAGGATTTGCAACTAAATATTAAGTCTTATTCACTTAAATATGTTTTAAGTATATCTGTTCCAATACTTTTGATCACATGACAAATGGGTGGATTCAAACAAAATGTGATATTTTCTTAGTTGTGCATCAGATCCTGATGTAAATACCTGGAAATAAAAGCTGAAACGTTGATCTCTGGTCTCACGTTCATTATTTGATGTCAAGCCCAAATGTTTTCAGTCTACAGCAAAAATAAAGGAATTCGCCTCACTGTTCCAATACTTTTGGAGGGCACTGTATATATCTTGCAACTGGGCTAACTGTACCCCAACCACCTTAGATGCTACATTAACCAGCTTTGTAAGCTTACGCTTGCTGATCATTGGAAGACCACTGTACCACACCACAATGCCAAATGTCAAGACAGATTCAATAAAACACTGGTAAAACAAAGTCATCAAAGTCGTGCACACCCTGAATGATTTCATCTTCCTCAAAAAGACAAGTCTCTGTTGAGACTTTTTACAGACAGCCTCAGTATTGCTCTTAAAAGATAGTTTGTTGTCAACGATGGTTCCTAAATATTTATATTCATTCATACTCTTTATATGGAGAGTGTGAGGGTGAAATATGATTGATTTTCAATTGTTCTGATGCTGTGGTTTCTGTGCACGAGAGGCATAGGAGTAGCCTAACTCACAAATATTTGATCAACAACCGCAGCTTTTATGTCAAGAGCTGAAACAATAATAAGGGCACAGCCTCGTCTGAATAAGTGTATCCATCCCATCCCCTCGCTTCTAACTCAACAGAATAAATCAAAGTGTTTGCTATTCAGTTGACAAAGATCAAAAACATACACCTCATGGCTAATCAAAGTTATCACTGTTTCTTTTTTAAATTTTATCCATGGATTCTATACTGAGCATAAATCTAATTTGGCAAATAAAATGATTATGGCTTACCTTGATATTGAGCTCGGAATCCTTTTTGTCTATGGTTATTCTCAGACACAAAATGAAGTCTCAGCCAATTTTTGTTGCTGATGATGGGTGTTGGAATATTCATTCCAGATAACCTGCAGGTGAAGACAAGGACAAAGAAAATCCCCTTCAGTGATACTACTGCACCAGTAACCGTTGTTGTCACCTCCTCAGCCACTTCCATCAATATCTACATCGATCCCCCAAAAAATATAAATCTGAACAGCATCATAAAGGGGTGTAGGCTAGTTCTGCTAGGCATAATCGTAAAAACCCAAAACAACCCATATCAGGTTGGATAAGACAATGCCCTGAAAATTAGGCAAAACTTCCCTGTCCCTAACACCCCAAAACCTCCGCTCTTCTGCGAGATCAGATGCTTTACACAGTATGTGGCCATAGCATTGAGTTGTACTCTAATCCCAAGGACTCAGAGCTGCCAGAGGCCTCTAATGTTTCTGTCTAACCAGGGCAGGCTCCCTGCCTCACCATAGTCAACAGAGAACTACAGTTTACAACTACAACTATTGAACTTCCTTTTGGACAGGCCAAGAAAACGTGCATGGTGGAAAACAAAGAAATTAAATATGAGATGTGGATTGACTTTGGGATGCCAGGTAATGGTTTTGACATTTAGGCTACCGAAACATGCACAGGAATTAATAATTCCTCCTAGATTTCCAGTCATTTGGTATTATTGGTTCTGTTGATGTGGTTTTCATTTTTCGTTAATAGGTTAATATCAATTGGTTGCATGTCTGGTACTCCAGAAAATCAAATAGATCAAGTTAGTGCTTATAGTGCGGTAAATGGCATCTGTTCTCTATCAGCCAATTAAAGATTTGTTTCATTGGTGGCCAAGCCACGAAAAGGCGAAGCCACATTAAGTGTTTCTACTTATTGGTGGCCAAGCTGCGAAGCGGCGCAGCCACCTCACGTGTTTCTACCTTTTCTTATTATGTCTAAACTTCTGCCTCTCGGTGTCGATGGCAGCCCCTATAACCGTATCAGGTCCCATAAGTTGTGAAATTTGGCACACTCTTTGGGGCCAGTCCCCCTCCAGTCCCCCTCATCAATTTCACCAAGTTTCATGTCTCCCATTCCAACCCTCTAGCGCCACCAATGGTTCCAAGTTGAAGGTGTGTTTACACACGTTAGTTTTGAACCATATGTATGCATGTTCCAAAATTAGGTACCGTTGGATTCCCTGGATCAAGACGAGTCCAACGCACTGCGTATGACGTCATACCCAGTTATATACAGTCGTATGCAAAAGTTTGAGCACCCCTGAATCTCCATTACTTTCATCTATAAATTGTTGGGCGTTTGGATGAGGAACGTCTTTGTCATATATATACACATACGTCATGGACAGTGATATTTTAGCAGTGAAATAAGAGAAAATATGCCATACGCATCAAAAGAGAATTAGACACTTGCATAAATTTGGGCACCCCAACAGAAAAATCACATTAATATTTAATAGAGCCTCCTTTTGCAAAAATAACAGCTTCTAGACACTTCTTATATCCTCTGATGAGTGTCTGGATTCTGGATTGAGGTAATTTGGACCATTCTTCCTTACAATACATCTCAAGTTCAGCAAGGTTTGATGGGTGCCTAGCGTGGACAGCCCGTTTCAAGTCACCCCATAGATTTTCTAATTATATTCAAGTCTGGGGACTGGGATGGCCATTCCAGAACATTGTAGTTGTTCCTCTGCATAAATGCCTTAGTGGATTTGGAGCAATGTTTCGGGTCGTTGTCCTGCTGGAACAACCAACTCCGCCGTAACTTCAGCTTTGTTACAGATTCTTGAACATTATTGTCCATAATTTGCTGGTACTGAGTTGAATCCATGCGACCTTCAACTTTAACTAGATTCCCAGTTCCTGCACTAGCCACACAGCCCCAGAGCATGACGGACCCCCCACCAAATTTTACTGTGGGCAGCAAGTGTTTTTCTAGGAATGCTGTGTTCTTTTGCCTCCATGCGTAACGCCTCTTGTTGTGACCGAATAACTATCTTTGTCTCATGAGTCCACAGCACTTTGTTCCAAAATGAGCCTGGCTTGTTCAAATGTAGTTTAGCAAACCTCAAGCGAGCCTGTTTGTGGCGCGTGTGCAGAAAAGACTTCTTCCGCATCACACTCCCATACAGCTGTTCTCTGTGCAATGTGCGCTGAATGGTCGAGCAATGCACAGTGACACCATCTGCAGCAAGATGACCTTGCAGGTCTTTGGAGGTGGTCTGAGGGTTGTCCTTGACCATTCTGACCATTCTTCGCCTTTGCCTCTTTGTTATTTTTCCTGGCCTGCCACTTCTGGCATTAACAAGAACTGTGCCTGTTGCCTTCCATTTCGAAATGACATTCCTCACAGTGGAAACTGATAGCTGAAACCTCCGGGATAACTTTTTGTAGCCTTCCCCTAAACCATACTGCTGAACAATCTTTGTTTTTAGATCATTTGACAGCTGTTTTGATGCCCCCATTTTGCCACTGTTCAGAGGAGAATCAAAGAGAAGCACAACTTGCAATTGGCTAACTTAAATACCTTTTCTAATGATTGAATGCACCTTTTTATGTAATTGAAGGCTTAACGAGTTAATCAGACTAACTATGTGTTGCAGTTAATCAGCATTTAGTAGGCAGAGGTATTCAAATCAAATAAATGATAAGGGTGCCCAAACTTTTGCACAGCCTTTTTTTCACATTTGATTTAATTTCACACAACTAAATACTACTACACCAAATATCTTTGTCTGCAAAACACCCCAGCAATCAGTGTTAACTAGAAAAGGAATATTACAATATTATATTGATCTTTTTTGGTGAAGACAGGAAATTATCATGCAGCCTCAGAGGGGTGCCTAAACTTTTGCACACGACTGTAGATTCTCCACCATTTTGAATGTTAAGGAAAAACGTTTTGTCGCTACTCCTCCTACAATTCTTGTCGAATCTTCTTCAAAATTGCCACAGATGATCTTCAGACCAAGCTTCATAAAAGTTCTCCCCTCGAGCTTTGTTTTTCGCAACCGTTTGTTAGTTACAGCCAATCAAATTGATGTGGCTGAATTGATGTGGCCGCAATTTTGAATGAATGAATATAACGTTTTTTCGCTACCTCTCCTATAAGGTTTGTCCAATCTTCACCAAATTTAGCACAGATCATCTTCAGACCAAGCCTCACAAAATACATCACATGGCGTTTAGATTTTCGCAACCGTTTGTTAGTTACAGCCAATCAAATTGAGCAACTGATCTGGAAAAAGGGTAGTGAGGTAATATCTTATTTTTGATGCATTGACTCCAAACTTGGTGTATGGACTCAGGGCCCTCTTATTAAGAGGTCTGAAACAGGTAGTGTCATTTGACCTCTAGGGGGCACTACAATATCCAGGATTAAGTGTTGACCAATAACTGTTGATTCCTTTGTTCAAGTTCAAGTCTTTTTTTGTCAGGTGCACAGAACAACACAAGGTTAGACTGGGCACTGAAATTCTTAAGACAAGACAACGCAAGCACCTGGCATAACATAACATGTAAGTACACGGAACAAATTTACATCTGTGCTGAGCTTAGATAAGTGAACTTCCTAAATATACAGATAGCAATAAATAAACGACTATACTAAACCTAACACTAAAACTTCACAATTACAGATAACAATAAATAGTACGCTATACTAACCCTAATGCACAAAACACCTGTTTTAACCCTATAACCTATTCTAACCTAAGTGGAGCACAGTGCAATAGTGCAAATTTGCAGATCAGTGACTATGGGAGTCAGATGGCTGAGCGGTGAGGGGGTTGGGCTAGTAATCAGAAGGTTGCCGGATCGATTCCCCGCCGCGCCACATGATGTTGTGTCCTTGGGCAAGGCACTTTACCCTACTTGCCTCGGGGGGAATGTCCCTGTACTTACTGTAAGTCGCTCTGGATAAGAGCGTCTGCTAAATGACTAAATGTAAATGTATGTCAATGACCAAACAGGAGCCTGGTGGCGAGGTACAGTAGTGCAATGTTACTGAAAGAGCAACCAGTAGCTGAAAGTGACAGTGTATAAGTGACTGGTGTGCAGTGAAAATGTCCATATCAGTGTCCATTGAGAAGCCTGATGACCCTTGGGTAGAAACTGTTGTCCAGTCTGCGTGTGCGCGACCGGATGCTGCGGTAACGCCTGCCAGAAGGCAACGGGGTAAAGAGACTGAAGGATGGGTGGGAACAGTCTCTTAGAATCCTGCTGGCTTTCCTTAGGCAACGTGTGTGGTAGGTGTCCTGTAGGGCTGGGAGCTTCCTGCCGATGATGAACTCAGCAGAACGGACCACACTTCGTAGGGCCTTGCGGTCCCGGTCTGTGCAGCTCCCATACCACACTGTGATACAACCAGTCAGAATGCTCTCTATAGTGCATCTGTAAAAGTTAGTGAGGATGACTGAGTCCATACCAAACTTCTTCAGTCTCCTCAGGAAGAAGAGGCGCTTACGGGCCGCTTTGACCACCTTGTCCGTGTGAACAGACCAGGTGAGGTCATTGCTGATGTTCACCCCGAGGAATTTGACCTCCTCCACTTCGAATCCATTGATGAATAGGGGTGCATGCTCCTCCTCCTGCCGCCTCCTATAGTCCACAATCATCTCCTTGGTCTTGCTGATGTTAAGAGAGAGGTTGTTGTCCTGACACCATGATGTCAGGGTGTCAACCTCCTCTCTGTAGGCTGACTCGTCACTGTCAGAGATGAGGCCCACGATGGTTGTGTCGTCAGCAAACTTAACGAGGAGGTTGGAGCTGTGCGTTGCGGCACAGTTGTGGGTGAACAAGGAGAACAGGAGAGGGCTGAGCACACAGCCCTGGGGGATGCCTGTGTTGGTGATCAGTACAGATGAGGTGCGGTCACCGATTCTCACCACCTGTGGCCTCCCCGTCAGGAAGTGGAAGATCCACTTGCAGAGAGAGGTGCTTAGTCCCAGGTCCACAAGCTTGGAGAACAGTCTGGAGGGGATGATGGTGTTGAATGCAGAGCTGTAGTCAATGAACAGCATCCTCACATATGTATTCCCCTTGTCCAGGTGGGAGAGAGCAGTGTGCACAGTCAGAGCGATGGCATCGTCTGTAGACCTATTGGACCGGTATGCAAACTGCATAGGGTCCAGTGTGTGGGGCAGCGAGGAGCAGATGAATGATTTGACTAGCCGCTCAAAGAACTTCATGATGACAGAGGTCAGTGCTATTGGGCGATAGTCGTTCAGACATGTGACCTTGGTGTTCTTGGGCACAGGGATGATGGTGGTCCTTTTGAAGCAGGTGGGGAGTACAGACAGGTTAAGGGAGAGGTTGAAGATGTCACTCAAGACCCCTGCCAGCTGGTCAGCGCAGCCCCTAAGGGCCCTACCTGATATGCCGTCTGGGCCAGGTGCCTTGCGAGGGTTGATCTTCTTAAAGCATATCCTCACCTCGGCTACAGTTAGTGTAGGCACACCACTGGCTTGGCCTTCAGGTAGCTCCACTGCAGGGGGGTCACTGTCCCTCTCAAAGCGAGCGTAGAAGGAGTTCAGCTCGCCTGGCAGTAGGACAGAGGACTGGGTCTCATTGTAGCCTCTCCCTTTGTAGTCTGTAATGGCTTTAAGTCCACTCCACATGCGCCTGGGGTCAGAGCCATGGTAGCTGGACTCCACCTTGGTCCTGTAAGCCCTTTTCGCTGCTTTGATGGCCTTCAGAAGGTCGTATCTTGCCTTCCTGTACTCATCAGGGTCCCCAGAATTAAAGGCGACAGTACGGGCTCTCAGCTTGGCCCGGACCGCGGCATCAACCCAGGGCTTCTGATTTGGGAAAGACCGGACAACCTTCTTGGGGACAACGTCATCAATGCAGTGCTGGATGTAGCTGGAGACAGTGTCTGAGTATTCGTTAATGTCCCCATCTGCTGCGTCCCTGAACATCAGCCAGTCAGTGGTGTCAAAGCAGTCCTGGAGGGTCGCCACACACTCGTCACTCCATAGGTGAACTGACCTCTAAACTGGTCTGACCTGTTTAAGCTTTTGTTCATATGCGGGGAGGAGAAAAATGGAGGTGTGATCAGCCTTCCCAAAAGCAGGGCGGGGGAGGGGTTTGTAACTGCCCTTGAATGTTGTATAACAATGGTCAAGGATCTGGTCTCCACGTGTGAAGAAGTCAATGTGCTGATAGTACTTGGGCAGGACTTTCTTCATGTTAGCTCTGTTGAAATCACCAACAACAATGAAGGCTGCCTCTGGGTGCACATTTTCCAGACCATTGATAATCCCATACAGTTCATCCAAAGCAGCGGCCTTGTCTACCTGGGGGGGATGTAGACTGCGCTCATGACGACCGCAGTGAATTCCCGAGGTAGATAGAAGGGTCTGATTTTTACAGTTAGCAGCTCAAGGACCGGAGAGCAGTGAGATGCTAATACCGCTACATCCGTAGCCCAGAGAGAGTTAACCATAACACAGACCCCTCCGCCCCTGCACTTCCCTGAATCAGCTGTTCTGTCCTGGCGGTTTATGGTGAATCCAACGGGGTAACCGCTGCGTCCGAGATCTCCGGAGACAGCCAGGTCTCAACGAACACCAGTACACAGCAGTTCCTGATGTCCCGTTGGAATTTACGAGCGTTAAGTTCATTCATTTTGTTGTCGATGGACTGAACGTTAGCTAGTAAGATGGTTGGAAGAGCAGGTTTGAAGCACCGTTTCCGATTTCGAACAAGGACTCCAGCACGCCGGCCACGTTTCTTCTTTCTCCGTCTTGTGGGTAAACAGAGCGGCAAAACAACAAAGGGCCAGCTGCAGTCCGAGCTCGCACTCCGAAAAGTGGAATTAAAGTTCGTAAAATGATCCTTGCCAAGTGACAACTTAATGGCCAGAAGTGTCTGCCGGTCGTACTGAATAAACGACAATATAACATTGACAAAACAAGTAACGAACACTAAAATGACAAACGGAAAGCTGGGTTT
The DNA here is from genome assembly GCF_021917145.1 of Hypomesus transpacificus. NCBI lineage: Eukaryota > Metazoa > Chordata > Actinopteri > Osmeriformes > Osmeridae > Hypomesus > Hypomesus transpacificus. The sequence continues at coordinate 6,379,706 of NC_061061.1, read as the reverse complement.
TTGCGGAGCTCTTGTCGACGCGGCCATCTCTTAGGCGCACCGGAAGTCCGATTCTTACCGCCAGTCCGATTCCTACCGGTTGCGTAGGAATAGTGGAACCGGGTTTCGGTACCCAACCCTAGGTAAGAGTCTCAGTCTAAGAATTTTCCATATAATTTTTTAATCTAAGACCATTTTACTTGAATTGCACAATTCTGTTGCAGATCATATTTTTAACGACTTGTGAACGAATACTATTCACGTCTTACTACACTAAACATAGCAGTCACTCAAAATGGAATGAGGTATCTGTTTCCGCTATTAAACCAGAACCCGTCTACGGAAAGCCTGTCCACTCCCTATTAAGGGGAGTCAGGTGGCTGAGCGGTTAGAGCTAAGGGCTAGTAATCTGAAGGTTGCCAGTTTGATTCCCGGTGTTGTGTCCTTGGGCAAGGCACTCCACCCTACTTGCCTCGGGGAGAATGTCCCTGTACTTACTGTAAGTCGCTCTGGATAAGAGCGTCTGCTAAATGACTAAATGTAAATGAACCCAAAGATACAGTCGGGAAATGAAGACTCGTACCTGATGATAGGTCACGTGAAAAAGGATCCGAAGACAATAGGTGTATTCGACTTCATGCAGCACCGCCGGCTGCAGCCGGCTGCCTTGAAGCTAACGGTGCGTTCACACTGCAGCGTGGCGGGCAGAGCGGGGCGTCGGCTTCCAATTTCGGGTAATATAATAAAAGGTTACACATGTCAACGTTTATGTCTGATGCATCTTTTTTTCCAGCCGGAACAAGACCCGTTACATAGAGTGCGGGTGGCATTTAATCTTTAGACAAGTGGGCTCCCCTTCTTTTTTCTGGTTAACAGTCTCACGAGCCCTACTTACCCAGCGTCATGGAGCCGAGCAGCTAAATACTTGTTTAGCATTGTTAGCCACTGTATCCCAGAGTTTGCGCTGTTGCTCAGCAAGTATCGTGCCGTGGTGTAGGAGGACTGATGGACAAGTGCATCATACATTTAATCAATTAAAGTCTTGCATGTACAGTAAGTACATTTACATTTAGTCATTTAGCAGACGCTCTTATCCAGAGCGACTTACAGTAAGTACAGGGACATTCCCCCCGAGGGGGGTAGGGGTGAAGTGCTTTGTCCAAGGACACAATGTCATTTGGCACGGTGGGGAATTGATCCGGCAACCTTCTGATTACTAGCCCGACTCCCTCACCGCTCAGCCATCTGACTCCCCTAAGTAACATCACATTAAATAATGTATCAAATAATGTGTGGCCAGTACCATAACAGGAAACACATGAGGCCCCCCCCCCCCCCCCCGCAGAATAACCCTACCCCCTTTGTATTTTTGTACGCCCTCTGACTTGTTAGCTCCTGCGATTACCACACAGCGGTAGTCAAGTATTTAGCTAGCTCATCTGTACAATTTATCGGGGTCAGGTCTGAATCTAGGAGCAAAACGGAGCACAGCTTGCTTCTCCACGCAGGGCTCTAAACTGAGAACAAATGGTCGATTTTAGCGTTGTAACTGACAATGATCGCTTCCAATAAACTTGTTTTGAATAAGCCATTTACCCCAAAATTAAATATGTTATTGGGTGCATATTTTCAGTTTGCAGATGATAGGCCTGTTTGAAATGCGATTCCATCTGAGATACTTCCAGTGACAACGTTGTTAGAATAAGCATGTTTCAAAGGGGGTTCTTTATTAATAAATGAATGCAATATGAGTAAATGCTTAAACATACAACTAGAAGGGAAAAACTTAAGGGACGTCTAAGTCATATAGGTTAGGACCATTATTACACAGGATTGCCCAATTTCTTCTTTTTGATGAAACTTTTCAACGATCTGAGGCTGCCATATAGCCTATCACCATTCCCTCTTGCAGGGGAAATGAGAAGAGAACCGTTTCATTCTACACTTCACTCTTATTATTTAGAAGTGTAAATGAGCAGCAACAAATGTATGCTTTTAAATTATGCAATCTTCATAATAAGTATGCATTTTTATATCAAATCTACGGAAATATCAGTTGTAAAATGTCTGTAAAAAAATGTACCCATTGGGAAACGACGCAAGCACATCCCACAATTTTCCCAGAAATTGTACTCTCTCTAGTTAGGTTCCTCCGGTAGGAGGGAACCTATTGTTATTGTTGGTATTCTTATTAGGTTCCTCCGGTAGGAGGGAACCTATTGTTATTGTTGGTATTCTTATTATTAGGTTCCTCCGGTAGGAGGGAACCTATTGTTATTGTTGGTATTCTTATTAGGTTCCTCCGGTAGAAGAGAATCTATTGTTATTGTTGGTATTTTTCTTCTTATTAGGTTCCTCCGGTAGGAGGGATCCTATTGTTATTGATGGTATTATTAGGTTCCTCCAGTAGGAGGGAACCTATTGTTATTGTTGGTATTCTTATTATTATTTTTCTTCTCCTTGCGCCCCAATATTTCAAAAAGTCCCTTGTCATAAATGTTCTAATTTGGCACATTTATACTACATCCAAATGGGTACCCCCACACCAAATATGGGCCACATCGGACCATAGGGGGCGCCACAGGCCACGCCCAAAAGTCCAATTTTCAAAGTGATGGCATTTCCACCCCATTGCTCCAATTCTTCTGAAACTTGGTGTGCATGCCTCATTTTTCATGAAGAACAAAAAAGCCTCAACGACCCATAAGGTCCGTCTGATGGATTTTCCTGTACAGTGATAATTTTGGAAAACCTTCAAAATTCCTCTTCTCTTGAACCAAAGGTCTAATTGACTTGAAATTTGGTTCAGATATGTATCATTGACGTATTGAGAAATGTTACTTAAGGCAATTGAATCAAGTACAAAATGGCTGAAAGGGGACCAAATCTAACAATACTCGCCATTGGAGAAACAGCTTTTTTTATTATCCAGTTATTGAACTTTGTGTATTCCATACCTGGGAATTGCTCAATTGGCTGAGATGTTGTGCTGGTAAGCAAAGGGTTGTAGGTTCAAAACAAGTCAGAGGCATAGTTTTTTATTTTTTATTCTGACAAAACGGTTTCTAGTCTTCCGATAAATCCTCCGGTTGTAAAACATAGCAATGCGTGTTTATTTGAGCCCATCACAACACTCCAATCGTCTGTTTAGCGAGACTGTGTAAACTACTGCAAAACAAGCCAGGTTCACCACAGTAGCTAGCTACTGGAGGTCAGATGGCTGTTAGGGAGTCGGGCTATTAATCAGAAGGTTGTTGGTTCGATTCCCGCCTGTGCCAAATGACGTTGTGTCCTTGGGCAAGGCACTTCATCCTACTTGCCTCGGGGAGAATATCCCTGTACTTACTGTAAGTCGCTCTGGATAAGAGCGTCTGCTAAAATGAATAAATGTACTTGTAGTCTACGCATGGTAGAGATAACGCTAATGGTTATCGCTAATGAAGTAAATTGATTGTTCAGGTGGATTCCTTGTCTGTTGCACAAATTCATTTCAGTAACCTAAGCCAGGACACATCCCCACTGATGCTAGGCATGATTTGAAATTCCCTTCAATGACAAGTTATGGCACTCCAAACAACCTTTTATAAAAACTATAAGTAAGTTATTCTTTACAATAGCAACCCAGTCATCCTGTTGTCCCATTTTATAGGAAATTTATAAGCAGTTTCAACTTTGGCTGAATCTAACAACGCTTACCACAGGAGAAACAGCTTACCTTTTAATACAGTAACTGAACATGACAATATTCAACACTGAGAATAGCTCAATGGGCTTGGATGGTGACCTGTAAAGTATAAGGTTGTAGGTTGGAATCCAGCCATAATCTTATGGCCTTTAGTTAAACAGGACGACATCATTCTGAAATACCCTACACAAATTCATGCAATTTCACCTTGAAATTCCTAACCTTTGTCGCAAAGCTGACCAAAGGTAATACTCTGCCCTTTCTATTCATACAATCTCAACAGTTGGTGTGTAGCAGAGAGGATAGAGACTGACTTGTAACCTTATGCTCATGAGTTCAAATCCCCATTAAGCCTATTTTTTGTTGGCCAAACATGAAGTAGTTTTGCTCTCTTGTTGTCCAACTCTCGATCTTCTACAGTGTACATGTTTATAATATTTTGCGGAGGAACCTGCATCGCTGCTTGCAGCTATATTTCTTTATTATAATTCATTTTATTCTTTTTATAAAAAGTTAAAAAGAAGTTATTTTGCATTTTCCATATCAACAATTGAAAATACAATTTATAAAGAATAGGGATAAGAAGATGAAGGTGTCAAAAGAGAAAGGAAGAAGGGTGATGGTAGTGTGTATGGCTGTGTGAAGAAAATTAATTACATTTAGGCATTGGTTCAATGAGATATTGAAAGTCTTGAGAACTTAACAACAAGTGTGGTCAGTGAACCACATCTAAAATAATAGGAAAGTTTGACCTTAATGTGGAAATATTATGCAAATGATTCTCTGCAGACAAGACTTTAAGGATTTTGTTTCTGTCCATTATCAAAACTCTTGAAAGACATGTAATCTAGAACATGCCCATTGTAGACAAAATGATTGTAAAATCACATGCAAGTAGTTGAACAGTACAGTCCAGTTTTGTTTGCTCAATGTTGCACATTGTCAGAGAAAAGAAATGTCAGAAGCTGTTCTGCAATGACTGACATGCTACCTCGCATAATTTTCAACAGTGACAGAGGGAATCAATGAACTCATTTGAAGGGATTTGATCAGGGATTGAAGGCTACCCAAAATGTTTTTGTGAGGTCAGTGAAACATTATTGTTCCATGTTTTGGACATCTTTTTGACTTTCATCTGTTGATACAGTGTGCACATGACAAGAAAATATGAATGACACTACAGGGGGATGTACAATCACATTACAGGAACACTAAGGATGAACTACTACGTCTCAGATACTGGATAGATTCTATCTAACTCAATATGTATCATACAATAGCAGACTGGTAAAGTCCTTGAGAAGAGCATACTGCTCTGCTGTCAATCTTTGTCTCTATAATCTTTTATTATTTGTTTGTGTCACATGGAAGGTACTCACTTTGACAACTATCAAATATATCAACTTATCTGTATTTTTTTTTAGTCTTCCTTTAAATATGGCATTTGATACCATTGATCACGACATCCTAATCAATAGACTGGAAAAGCTTATTGGGTTCACAGATAGTGTATTGAACTGGATGAAATCATATATCACAGGAAGGAAGTTTTATGTTAGTTTAGTACACCATAGGTCTAAGAAACATGAGAACGGCTACGGGGTTGCTCAAGGAAGCTGCTTAGGTCTATTACTTTTTTCTCTTTATATGTTACCACTCGGGGACATAATCAGAGAACATAACATAGATTTCCATAGCTATGTGGATGACACACAACTATATATATCCACTGAACCCAATGATGCACCGGCCATCAATTGCATTACCAACTGCCCGTCGGCAATAAACAAATGGATGAATGATAACTTTCTTAAATTAAATGAAGACAAAACTGAAGTCCTACTATGTGGCCCCAAATCCAAAAGAGAGATGTTTGATTTTCTGTAAAGCACCTTGAGCTGCAATTCTTGTATGAAATGTGCTATATATAAATAAAGTGTTTTTATTATCCACATAAATAATATGAAATGATAGTCAACACCACAAATTGTACAGTGCTGCATTGGGCCCTGTGCTCTGTATCTTCAGACATAGCACATGCTCTGGCAGGTTAATTGATTTTATATTCATACTTCCTATTATAATTACTGCCTGACAGGATTCCATAACCCAGAAATTATCACATTTACAGGCCTAAGCTGCATTTCCCGAAAGCTTTGTAAGCCTAAATTGATCGTCGAATCCATCGTACGACGAATCTTAGTTTTACGGGCCGCTCCCAAAGACATCGTAGCAAAAGTGCCTCTGGAAAATTAAATAGAAAGCGCATAGCTCTTGAAAGCACGTAGACTAGCCTACTCCTTACGAGCATGTTTGGGAAACGCACGTAAGAAATATCGATGGTTTAGTTTTTTGCTCAATCGCTGCTACGATCCATTGTTACCCGGAAACCCAGCCCGGGAAGATTCATTTGACCTGGGTATTTCAAGAGATGAAGTGACATTGAAAGAAGAAGGGTTATATGATACAATTATAATGTTATATTATTATATAAAAGTAGTAGGAAACAAGCCTAGCATTATACACATATTTGGGACACTGCTAATTATTTATTTGGTAGGTTTCCATTTAAAATTCCAAAACACTAATGCTTATAGTATATCTCTGCTGTTCCACAACCAATTTTTTTTAACATTTAGGCTAGGCTATTTTTGAGTGAACTAAAAGTTTCTTAACTTTTCACTTCACCTAACTCACAAAACAAGAAAAAAGAAAAGAAAAATGTGTATCATTAGGTGTGCTTTGCCTTCGGCAGGGCACAACCTTTGTTGTCTCACATATATATTTATTATTGTTTTATTATTGTTGTTATTATTATAACCCTAAGGATCACTCAATATTAGGACTACATAGACAACTATGGGTGTCAAGTTTCGTGTTGCTAGCGATTGAGTTGCTTGTATTTTTATTTACATTCCGTTGCACAGTTTAGGAGGTTACAACATTTTGGTGGCAAAAAATGTCTTCTGTCAAACTCCCCTTACCTGTTCTAAAATCATTGTAAAACACGGCCTCTTGGGGCTTAAGGCCAATTTATACTTCTGCGTTTTTAAGGACACGCACACAGGGAACGCCCTCTCCGTCAAGGAACTCCCTCTCCGTGCCCTCTCCGAGCCCCTCGGAGAACTCTACGTGTACCTCCTGATTTTCCTGACTATCCGTCCATCATTTTATGGATACCCCTTGGCTGTGATTGGTCCGTATTAAGAACCGCTTGCGTCAGGGGCGGGGTTGCCGTGACCAACAAGAGAACAGAATCCTTTGACTGCCATTGTTGTAAGTTTTTACAAATCATATTTCAGCTAAACAGTTCATGTAAATCAGCATCTGAATTAAAATATGACAAGAAATGTGGCAGTGTAGTTGCTGAAAATGTGCTTATTTTATTGATGAAAAGGCTAATTTGTACATTTGCTCCGACTTTTCGATAACCTAGCTAGCATCGCAGTGCAGCACCACCTACTGTTCTGGCGATGAATTGCTTTCAGCACGCAGAGCCGTCGGAGTAATATAAATTCGACCAATCCGTCCGACTTTGTGCGTGCGGCTGTCCGTAACAGAGTCTCAGAAGTATAAATCGGCCTTTAATGCTTAATTCTGTCAACGAAGGGTACTCAGTGCTAGCCTACGTCACTACGTCAGCACACATTAGCAACGACGCATGGATACAACATGGTAGAGACGCTCGAGCACGCAAGTTGGAGCTTGGATTATGAGTTAAAAATACCACCCCCTAAAATTCCCAACCTTTGGACTTTGTTTAGAAACCGATTTCGAGTGGAACTGCCATCTCGGATTTTGATTTAGGTTGTGAAAGTTTTTGTAATTTGAGCGAGTGCGTCGCCATGAGACCGCCAAGTCTTTTAGGCAGTAGCCATGCTAGAAAGCGTTATAGTAGTATTTTCATAATTTTATAGTTCAATTTTACACGAAAAAAACAGAAAGAGGGAAATGTTTTGACGATATGACTATTGTGAAGACAGCCATGTGGTGAGATTTTAATGTAAGTTGCTGTAAAAACCTTAATTTGTTTGCTACATGAGAGCCCCGTCAGCCGATGATTGCGGCAGCTGTTGTCGATCTGCGTCTGAGTATTTTCTTAATTTCGTACCAGGGTCAATTTTACATCAAAAGGGAGGGCAGTATTTTAAAGAAATGGCGATTGCGAAGACAGCCAGTGGGTCAGCATATTTTGTGATTTGTGTAAAACTTGGAATTTGAGTGAGACCTCGTCTTGTTGTGACGTTAGCCTCAGAATCAAACTCGGCTCGCCCACTGGCAGTGTGTAGTACTGTCTTCATTGCCACACGCATGGCTAAACTTTATTATGTCAAAAGAAAAATTATAATTTCCGGCTCTTTCAAACAATCAGTGAAGTGTGGCTAGCAACAGCAGCTAGCTTGCCACTAGCAAACTTCTTTTGAATTAGCCGTGTCCCATTAAATTCATGTCAAACTAATTTACGTTTTGGGGGGCATATTTTCAGTTAGCAGACGGTACTGTCTGAATCGCAATTCCATCTGAAATACTGCCAGTGACCACGTTGTTACAGTAGGTTGTTTCAAAGGGAAATTGTACCTTCTCTAGTTGTAAGATACAAAGATAAAAAGTTACTTTTGCAATTGACTAACCTAGATATAATATTCTATAGCATGAACTAGTGATGGGAAGTTCGGTTCTTTTTACTGATTCGGTTCTTTGAATCTCGTTCAGTAAAATGAACGAATCTTTTTTCGAGTCATTTGTTCATTTCAGGAGGGGGGGGGGGGGGGGGGTTGGGGGCTATACGTCCACTGCAAAGGACGTATAGCCCCTATACGTCCACTGTAGGTTAGTGCATGACATGTGCACCAGCAAATACTATTTCAAAATAAATTCCTGCATTAAAATAATGTATCATGAGTTTGTATGATTTGGTCATGTATTATCACACTAGCATTTAATTATCACGTCAAACACTGCACTAAACTGTAAGTGTAAATGTAGAGTGAAAATAACAAAACCAGTCAGTATGATGACTTGAGCGAATATAATTCATTCACGTCTTACTAAAACAGCGGCCACGCGAAAGGGAATAAGGAAACTGTTTCCTCTACTAAAAAATACAATGCAGGTCACGTGAAAAAAGGATCCAAAGACTCGTAGAAAGACCGAGTCGGGAAAGGAACGAATCGTTCGTTTCCTCTAGCTACAGAGCCTATGCAGGTCACGTGAAAAATGATCCAAAGACTCGTAGAAAGACCGAGTCGGGAAATGAACGAATCACTCGTTGAGAGGACTCGTTACTCCCGAGTCCTTATAAGGATTCGTTCAAAATGAACGAATCGTTCACGAACGACACATCACTAGCATGAACCACAAGGACCTTTCTGTAAACATTGGGCACATGAATGGGATATACGCTGACATTCCAGGGAGGGAGGTTCCATTTGGATCGGCTACACAACAACAAGGTCAGAAACTAAGCATGTAATCCTGACTCACCAGATATTTGGAGGTTTTGATCCCTCTACTTCCAGAGAGCCCGACTTCTCCTCCACCTGGAAGTCTGTGAATACCAGCGAGATGGTATCTCCAGGGTCGGCCAGGATGGTCCACTTACAGTCCCCGCTACTGGAGCTGTCACCTGGGAAATCAGGGCTGGAGATAATGCCGCTGGAGCCCCTGATTGTCCCACCACAAGTGTCCTCCGCTGCCAATCAAATGAAGGTACACACAATTTCACATAAGATCAATGCAATGCTGTACAGCCCAGTTGAGATACATGGCCTACAATCAGTGACAGGTATGTCATATTTAGAAGATAATTGAGTGCCGTCACAATCCTAAGAATCCTATCCTTATAATCCTATAAAAGGTTATTCAACGTTGGTTCATTTTCTCAATCTAGTAACATGAAAGTGGGTTTAAGATGCACAACATCTAAGACCTACAAGATAAGAAGCCAATATAAGTCAAATATTAAATGAACATGGGAGGCTATTATGCCAAAATGCTCATGACCTTTTCACTCTGTACACTCAAAAATAAAAGGGTGCTCAATAGACCAATTATTTGTTTGTAAACATTCGGGATGCGCGCGCAACGTGGTTGCAGAAAACCGGGAAAGGATAGCATTTTAAATGGCAAAAGGACCACATGGATAATACAAATAGTTAGATTTAAAAAGACCAAAAAGGTTGAGGACGACAGCCTTCAGAGAGAAACCGATTACCCATCGATCTCTCGCATCAGAATTTTGATTTGGGTCACGAAAGTCTTGAAATTTGAGTGAGAATGTCGCCCGGTACAGACCGCATAGTCGAGCAACCATGTCTTCACGTCATGTCACAAAGTTCATAATTTTACAGTTTTACAGTCAATTTTACATCTAAAAAGTTGAACAGGGCAGCTTTCAAGAGATATGCGAATTCTGCTTTTAGTCAGCTGGTCAGATTATTTTTCTGATTTGTTTAAACTGGCAATCTGAGTGAGACTGTCCCCGTTCAGACTCGCTCACTGGCAGTGTGCACAATGTTGTATTTAATTCCATTATACACCAGAAACGTCAGGGAGGACTGCCTAATGTAGATACGAGCCTGATGAAGATAGCCAGCTTCTCGGATTTCTTTAACCAAATCTGTTTCATTCGTCATTTGCCGGAGAAAGCGACCTCCGTTAGCCAGGCTAGTTTTGACCGATCACTTGGTCAGTCTATTTAAGGGTATCGGGGTCAAGTGACTTTTGTGCATAGATAAGTGAAACGTAAATGTATTTGTCCAAAGGCCAAGAACCTCAAAAAGTTTATATCAAGCCCTGCAATCCAGTGGCCAGAGATATATGATGACCTGATCGACACTCCAAGTGTAATAGACCAGGGAGAAGTTTGTCTTTTGCAACCGACATGCGCAGTTGAGACTGCTTGACAGTTGTGTGACGTAGGGTGATAATTGGTCTATAGAACAATAAATAGTAGAAGAACCTTTAGAGCAGGGGTGGGCAATACATTTTCCCGAAGGGCCACATGAGAAATTGGGGCTGTTGTGGCAGGCCGAACCAATAGGCTGAACTTAATTCTGCTCAAATCATTCATTTGATTACTTTATTAAAAAAAAGATATATTAACTAAAAGCATCTGCTAAATTAATAAACGTAAATGTATATGGTTTTGAGCTGCTACTGGGAATACATGTTAAAATAAGGCTATGCAAATATGTCAAAAGTGTATTTTTTTTTACATACCTTTAAACCTTCACAAAATATGTATGCTAAAGACCAGCAATTGATTTACTTTATACAAAATCAATAAGTGCTTTTGAAGTTTTTCTTTCTCAGTGAGGCAAATCCAGTCTGTCTTGGGCTTGAAGAAGTGCATTGAAGTCTGGTTATGCAAGGACAGCTGACAGGGGCGCGTGAATGGGGAGTCCGTACGCATGTGTGTGGACCTGACTGGCCTGAATGAGTATGTGTACCGTGAAAAGTATATTCTGCCAACAGTGGAGCAAAGCCTTGGAATGCTTGCTGGAGCAAAGACGTTCAGCAAACTGGACACTAACATGGGGTTCTGGCAGTGTACTAAGTACACCACATTTTTTACACCCTTTGGACGGTTCCATTTTAACCGCCAGTGGCGATTTTAGACCCTTTTTAGAGGTGCTCAAGCACCCCTAAATTTCATCTCAGCACCCCTAAAAATAATTAAATACAAATAAAATAAATAAACACAATATACAAATAAAATATTAAATACAAATAAATAAAAAAATAAATAAATACAAATTATTATTGTTTATTATCATTTGATGCTGGTAGTTCATGAACAAAGGGACAGTTTTTTTCGTTGATTCAATATTTTGCAGAAAAATACATAAATGTATTAATTGTTATCCAGTGAAATTATGGATTATATTAGCAACGGGGTTTAGCACTTTTGCAAGGCACTGTATTCATGGCACATTCTCATTGGGGGCTGAGCACCCCTAAAGGTCTGATCCTAGAATCGCCCCTGTTAACCGCCATCCTTTCGGTATCGCCTCAGGGCCTGAACCCAGCGCATGATGGCTGAGGTCATTGAGGGCTTGGTAGGTGTGGTCTGCCACATCGATGGCATACTGGTGTGGGGCCGGGACCAGGAAGAGCATGATAACCGACTCAATGCTGTGCTACAGAGATTGGAGATGGCAGGCATCACTCTGAGGGCCTCATGTACTAACGCTTTTTTTTTTTTTACTAAAAGCATGGCGAGGTATGTACAAACATGCTGCACTGAGGTAAAAGCGCAGACTACCTGTCGCACTGAAAATGGCAAATGGCGCTTTTCCTTGTCATGTATATACTGTTGTGGAAAAAACATCATACTGCTGTAATTATGAAGATGGAGAAATTATTATGGATTATATGATTGAAAATGAACCTCTTAATCACCATTATTACTTTGATATGCTATATTACTGAAAACCAGATGCAAAGCTGTTGACTGATTAGTATTACCACTAAAACATAGACGATATAAAGGCCAAATTGTGGAAGTCTGGATAAATAGGGTTTGAGTGCGAGAGAAAGGTATGTGTGTAGGCTTCTCCCATAGAAAACTACAAGGCCCTGATATCATGGGACAGATTTATGACCTTAAACTCAGTAGCCCTGTGCAGCTGTGTTTCAGGCCTCACGAAGGCCCTGGAAGGGGGAGAACATAGGAAAAGTACTGGCAATTCAAATTCTGTGGCAATTGACCAACCGGGTGTGAATACATAAATGCATCTGACCAACTATAATGCACCAATGACAAAATATCACAAAATAATGGAGTGTAAATATATAAGTGAATGTCCGGAGAAAAATTCCAGTCTGCTACAGGGAACACACTCAGTTTGTTTGAATCTCTGGTCACTCTGAATTCTAATAAACACTTTGCATCTGACCTTGTTGAGTTTCAGTGCTGTTTGAAACTTTGAGAATTGGTTGGAAACTTAGATTATTATTTCTCCGAATACATTCACGGGAGGGTCAAGGGGAAAGTGTGAGTTTCCCATAAAGTGATGGGAGGGGATGCGTAAAGTGCGCCTTATTGTGTTTTCCGTGGTATGTACAAAAAACGCCTGTGAAAGTGCGCCTCTATTTTGCGTTTTAAATGATGCGCCTCTTAAAAGCAGGTGTAAACCTGGATGCACGCGGGTTCCCTCGTATATGCCTCCTGGTGAAATGACAGCAGTAATCCGAGCAAGACAAAGACATAGGCCGAGGAGACGATCTGAAAGGATTTTTGCCACAAGGATCACACTTTTTCAGTTGAGTGAACACAAAATCATTATGCATTACAGATTTTAGCAGCCATACAATATTACAGTTACTGTCATTTGTAATTTCGGTCCAGATTGCATTTTTTGGGGGTCGATGTGGAATTCTGGCCTTGTGTAATATTTAAATGTGCTGTTGCCTCATGAAGAAGCACATACCTTTTGTTATCACTAAATCTTTGTTTTCGCTGTTGACTTTGGTGGCTGATCCATGATAGAGAAAAATAGCCCCATTTAATTGCACATTTAAATGCTCGCAATTTACGGTATAGTGGGTGGAGAAGGGCGCTGATTACCCGATGAACTGCAGGTTTCTTAAATAAAACGTAAACTGCAGTATCACAGAGTGCACAATATGCGGGTTGGTCATGGCGCTAATAACGCTACGTTTGCAAATGTACGTACATGAGGCCCTGAATGTGGACAAATACGAAATCTCCACGAGCGAGGTGGTCTTTTTGGGACACATCGTCACGTCTGAGGGCTTTCTCCCTGACCCCAAAAAGACTGAGGCTATCATGGAGATGAAGGAGCCCAAAAATGTGGGCGGGCTGAGGAGTTTTCTCAGCATGATCAATCAGCTGGGAAGGTTTATTCCCCAGCTGGCAGAAAAAGACAAACCACTCCGTGACCTCCTCTTTAGGAAAAACTGCTGGGTCTGGGGCGTGGACCAGACTGTGGCATTCAACTCGCTGAAGAGGGCTCTGACCTCTCCTCCTGTTCTCGCCATACACGACCCGAACAGAGACACAAAGTGTTGGCCGATGCCTCATCGTATGGGCTGGGGGTCATTCTTCTCCAAGAGTGGGAGAGAGAATGGAAGACTGTAGCTTATGCGTCACGTATGTGACGCATAAGTACAGGTGTATGTACAGGTGGAAATGGAGGCCCTAGGCCTCACGTGGGCCTGTGAACGGTTCAGAGACTTCCTCATAGGGAAACAGTTTTACGTAGAGACTGATCATGAACCCCTTCTCAGCCTACTTGGAGCCCAAGAACTGGATCTGCTGCCGCTGGGAATCCAGCGCTTCAGGATGAGGCTGATGCGATACTCTTACTTCATAGTGCATGTGCCAGGGAAGTCACTTTGGACAGCAGACACACTGTCACGCTCACCTGTGTCATCACACCTGTCTACAGTGGAATAAGGTCTGATGGACTAGAGCCTTCCTGTAAGTTCCATATACATGAACAATCTGAAAGAACAACTTAAGGCTGACAGTGGCCGCGTTTCCCAGATTCGTTAAGAAGCTCTTAAGCGCTAAGACCTTCTTAGGAGCACTCTTAAGAGCGCTGTGAAAGAAGGACGTGTTTCCTAGAGTCGTTCTTAGCTTAAGAAGATCTTTCACTAAGAAGGAAATGTAAGATCAGCCTGACCCACTCTTAAGAGCCTTCTTAGCGACCAAACGCTCACTGCAGCCGCATCATGGAAAGTTATATCTGACAAAGGAATACTAAAACCATGTGTGATGATAAATATGCGCCCACAGCTGCAGAACACTGACGCAAGAAAAATAATAGCATAAGAAGAAAAATAACGATATAAAAATAAATAATTGCCCATGTGTTCCTGTAGCTACATAAATAAAATGAATCATTACTATCACACATTACGTTTTCACAAACATTCGGCATCTGCATGAGTTTACATTAGATATAAAAACATCAAGAACCCTGTGGTATTTCACAGATATCAGGGAAACTGACAGGTGTAATTGAACTCGGCTGGAACCTCATCAAGAGATCGAGGCTCCACCTCAGTCTATATGTAAAGGCGTTGCTGAAGTCCACGCGAGTGAGACACCATGGCTGCAATACAGCATATTCTTGCTGCTAATCAACAGCATCGCCGTGCGCGAAGCCAGATAGTTTATATAAATGCCTATGTGCGTCAGCACTTCTCCTCACTGAATGTGCTGTCGGACCGGGCTGTCCAGTCCAAGTACCGGCTTCCCCGTATGGAGATCCAACGCCTCGTCACGCTAGTGTCACCACACATCCGGAGGGCAACCCGCTGCAATTTTGCCCTCATCCCGGAGGTGCAGCTCCTGGCCTTGCTGCGTTTTTACGCAGTGGGGAACTTCCTGGATGTGGTGGGGGACGGCACCATCCTCAGAAAGGCATCGGTTTCACGGGGTGTGGCAGCCGTGACACCGATCCTCCTGCGCCATGCCCCGACACATCCAAATGCCCACCACACGAGACAAGGTCCGCCAGGTCCACAGTGGATTTCATGCCATGGCTGGGATCCCCCGGGTAATCGGTGTCATGGATGGCACACTGATCCCAATCCACAATTCCTCCCTGGTGGATCCGTGCTGGATTGGGAGGAAACATTACGCTGCCATCAACACCCAGGTGGCAGTGGACCACGATGGCCTCATCACGGACATCGTTGCCAGGTGGCCAGGAGGCACACACGACAGCTTCGTGTGGGCCAAATCAGCTGTGGCTGAGGCTGGCAGAGGAGAGTTCGGCAGGAGCATCTTCCTCGGGGACAATGGCTACCCTCTCCGGAGTTACCTCGTTACACCGATGATCAACCCAGCAACATCACAGGAGGAGAGGTTCAATGAGGCCCACACACACACCAGGACCCACATTAAACGGGTGTTTGGCAGGTGGAAGTGTCGTTTCCAATGTATCCATCGTTCGTCGGGGGGGCTGCGCTTGTCACCTGTAAAATGTTGTTGTGATTGTTGTCACAGCCATGCTGCACAACAAAGCAGTGCGCGCTGGAGCGGATGAGCGGCCTCCTGAGGATGAAGATGGGGAATCATCGGAAGATGAAGCCCCCAACCTCGCCCCCCGCGAATCCCGAGCAGCACTCCATCAAGCTGGTGTCCAGACCAGAGAGGAGCTTGTCAATCTCTTTGATGTCTATCAGCCCCTACGCCGTCACCACCAGTCACCAAGCACGGATATCAGCACCACCCTACTCCCAACAATAAACCCACTACCACTACCATCACACAACCCATATCAACTATCATGTATAGGGCTCAAGGCCGTAGCCATAAAGTCAACATTGGGGGGTACGAATTACATTTTTTATGATAATATCGGACAGCGTGAGTCGTTGCCTGTCGTAGCGTAGCACATTCATATTTTTAAATCAATATATTGGGGGGGACATTTTGACCAGATTTGAATATTGGAATATGTATTATGATTACAGCCTTACACGGTGTTGTGTGTGATTCATGCGCTGATAAAGTGGTGGGTGATCGATTTTCCTGGCATCGATTGATTTAGTTTCAACACCACGTCTGTGGACAGCTCCCACTAAGAGCTTCTTAAGAGGTTTCTTTGGGGGGGGATCTTAAGAAGGCAGTTAAGAACGAGTCTGGGAAACACCCCAATCTTAGCGCTCCTTCTTAGCCGAACCCTTCTTAAGAGCCTTCTTAAGTCCTTAAGAACGATCGAATCTGCGAAACGCCGCCATTGTAAGTTTTTCCCTCTCGTGATATTTTCAGGCATTTAGCCTACTCATATTACATTAATTCATTAATAAAGAACCCCCTTTGAAGTTTATTTTAACGACGTTACCAGCAGTAGCTATCTCAGATGGAATCGCGATTCAAATAGTACCATCTGCAAACTGAAAATATGCCCCCAAAAATGTAAATAAGCTTGACATTTATTTAGGGGAAAATCACTTTCATAAAAATGTCAGTGGTAGCGATCATTGTCAGTAACAAGGCAAAATGCGATAAAGTCCTGCTGTGTGGAGAAGCTGCCCCAGTAAATTGTAGGCTACAACTACTACTAGACTGTCTTGGAAGCGATTGCGTTGGTTGAATTCGATTTAACGTTACTTCTGTTGTACGGTGTAGGCTGAAATTAATTATTTTCATGAACCGATTAAAGTTTAGGCTGTGGCAATGGAGTTCAGGTTAGTAGTCACTAGTCAGATAGTTTCACCTATTGAAAGACTTTTGATTTAAGTAAGGGTAGTGCCGAACATTTGACTGTCATTTGGCCGTCGTTTGACTTCCTACATAGGCTACTGTAAACAGCTGTGGAGATGTTTTTTTTTAGCTACTAGACTATGCTACAGTACAGTGTTGCAGTGAGCTACACTGGTTTGAAACCACAGGTAATGATAATTTCACAAACAAATTGTTTACTTGTAATCTAATGTCATAATAAATCCTACAACGTTAGAAATGCAAACACAATACCACATATGGCCACTATCTTGATTGGAGATGCCATGACAGCACGTGTTAAACTGGCAAAGACAGAAAATATTTGTCTTAGCAACACATCTGTCGAGGAACTGTCGTCAGAGGTACAAACAATCCTCAATAATAAACCAAACAAACCTAAGATTATCATCCACACTGGCTCATTTGATATCCTACACAAGAAAACTGGCACTGAGATACTTAACAAACATTTCACCCAGCTACTGAACACACTCAACAGATATCAAGATGTATTCATCAGTGGACCGATTGCATGCTTTCGCAGAGGAAAAGAAGCCTTCAGTCGACTACTATCTTTCAACACATGGTTGGCATCTGTCTGTCTGGCACACAAACTGAGATTTATCGATAATTTCAATGTGTTCTGGAACTGTGCAGACCGTTTTCAAGCGGACGGACTCCACCCAAACCGTAGAGGATCTCGACTACTAACAGCTCAGTGACATAGACTTTCCCAAAGAAAAGCTACGCTAGGACAGCCACCATGCTATTTCATTAGACATACCGGTCATCATCACAAACAGAAAATGGCATGGTAAAATGCATGGTTACAAACCTGAAACTAGTGTTAGAAGTCACAGAGCTATCCATATTCTTCCAACAGATTTATCAACCCCAGTTTTATCTGTTAATACCCCACAGATGAAACTGGCCCTTCTAAATGTTAGATCACTAAATAACAAAACATTTCTAGTTAATGATCTGATCAAAGAAAACAACTTAGACTGCATCTGTCTAACTGAAACCTGGCTAAACAATGACACGGCAACAGCAACTCTGATGGAAGCGTGTCCGCCCGATTACAGCTTTCACCAAGTTTCTAGGAAATCAAAAAAAGGTGGAGTCGCAGCAATTTTCTCCTCTAAACTGCTGTTCAAAATTACTGAACTAGGTGAATTCACATCATATGAATATCTTGCTATAGAGCTTAAAACCAAATCAATACTTTTTGTTATTATATATCGGCCACCCAAGCACTCGCCAATATTCATACAAGAATTCTCTGAACTATTATCACTAAGTGTCACTAGATATGACAAAGTAGTTTTAAACGGAGACTTACATATCCAAGTAAATAAAAAAGCAGACCCAAGAACTATTGAGCTCTTAAATCTCCTCGACAGTTTCGATCTTACTCAACACATAACAGACCCAACACACCAGCACGGAAACACAGATTGTTAGATCTAGTGATAACAACTGGACTAAATATCAATGATATTTCGATAACTGATCTACCCCTCTCAGACCATCATTATATACTTTTTTTTTTCGACATCCTTATCAATAGACTGGAAAAGCTTATTGGGTTCACGGATAGTGGATAAAATATATTATATGGATAAAATCATATATCACAGGAAGGAAGTTTTATGTTAGTTTAGGAGACCATAGGTCCAAGAAACATGAGAACTGCTATGGGGTTGCTCAAGGAAGTTGCTTAGGTCCATTACTTTTTTCTCTTTATATGTTACCACTCGGCGACATAATCAGAGAACATAACATAGATTTCCATAGCTATGCAGATGACACACAACTATATATATCCACTGAACCCAACGATACAACGGCCATCAATTCCATTACCAACTGCCTGTTGGCAATAAACAAATGGATGAATGATAACTTTCTTAAATTAAATGAAGACAAAACCGAAGTCCTACTATGTGGCCCCAAATCCTAAAGATAGATGCTTACTAAGAATCTAGGAGGCTTAACCCCTTGTCTTAAACCAGAGGTGACGAGTCTCTGTGTAATCCTGGACTCAGATTTGAATTTCAACTCTCACATAAATAAAGTGACCAAAACAGCTTTCTTTCACCTGAGGAAAATAGCAAAGGTACGACCATTCATGAACCAAAATGATGCAGAGAAGTTAATTCATGCTTTTATATCCAGCCGGCTGGACTACTGTAACGCACTTTTCACTAGTCTTCCCAAGAAAACCCAATGAAAGACTACAGCTCCTTCAAAATTCTGCAGCTAGATTATTAACCAAAACTAAAAGGAGAGAACACATTAGTCCTGTCCTAGCTACTTTACACTGGCTCCCTGTTACCTTCAGAATTGACTTTAAGGTCCTTTTCCTCATATACAAAGCTCTACACGGACAAGGACCTAGCTACATTGCTAACTCCCTTATAAACTACACACCAGCTAGAACACTCCGATCATCAAATGCAGGCCTATTAGAGGTCACCAGAAGCAGTCATAAGAAGATTGGTGATTCGGCCGTTGCTAATTATGCCCCAAAACTATGGAACAAATTACCCATAAATATTAGGGAAGCAAACACGGTAGACATTTTTAAAAGACAGCTTAAAACCTACCTTTTTACCGAAGCATTTAAGTAATTTTATCTCAGAAGGGTTTTACTACTTTTATTAGTTATATTATTGTTGCTATTTTAATTATTACTTTTATCACTTGTATTATTGTCTTTATTGATTTTATCTAAAGCACCTTGAGCTACAATTCTTGTATGAAATGTGCTATATAAATAAAGTCTTACTTACTTACAACGAAAATGTATTTGTGAGGAATGTTTATTTTAACGATTGAAAACAGATGCATCATAGACCGCTGTAGTATGTGTTGCCCGGGCAACAGAGGCTAATGTCATGATGCTAATGCTTCAGTGAAATAGTAAACTACTGTCTCTGAAAGTAGATGTAACTACTTCCTTATATCAGCTTATATTGTACATTACACTTCACAATTGTGTTTCATATCACAAAGTAAAATGAGTAAATAGTTATCATCACCCAGGCCTATTTGCTTGTGGCGTTTCTGCAGCTCCCTTGCAGTAAAGCAGTTTGCCTAGCTATCTCCCAGAAGTTAACAAGCTAAACTAATGTTCTGCTAGAGGTAGTCACGCGATATTTCGTGACAATCTTTCGACCAGTGTGTTAGCAGCAGCTTGTCTTGTTGAAGCCAGAAGGATAAAGCTAACCTGCCCACATAATGGGACCGTGCTAGTTTATCCTAGTACCAGCAGGCTAGCAACTCAGAAGTGATATTAACTGGTAATAAGTAGGCCTATATGATCCCTTGGATAGTAATATCCCTATCCCTGTAATATCGACCAATGTCAGTAGTCAACTAAGCATGGTTAGCGTCTAATGAATTACTGTGCAGGAAAAACAGCACCCTGAAGATACAGATGTAGAGCAGGTTGGTGATGAATCAGCATCAGGGGATCAGGTGAGAAGTTGAATTGTCCATTTTGGTAAATACTGCATTAAATTGCAGTTTTATAAGGGATGTTTAGACAATGTTACCCATGAATGTTATCATTCACACTTATACTTGTAGATAGTAAAAAGGTGCTTTAAATTGGGATGCCCAAATGTATGCATCATATATGATTTCATTTCCCAAAAGTCCAGTACAGATGATGTAGGCCTAGTACAGCTCTATTAAACCTGAACCAATTACCAACATATAAAAAAAGAATTCTGAACAAACAAGTGTCCCTACCAAAGCTGAGACCAAACCTACGCCCTTGTTACAGGCGCCCCAAAAAAGGAACAATTTTACATTTAAACACGAATGGCTTGATGAAATTGCTCAAACGGACACAAGCGAGGGTCCAGGTAGGCTGATGAAGCTTTCTGATCAATTTTGCTACGAAGAAGCTAGCGAAGTTCTCTGCAAACTTCGCTAAGAGTACTGAGGTTTGCGCTCAGACAGTTTTCTATTTGCTCAGTGCGGACAAAAATCAGAGGGAACATTGCTGGCCGTGCCTTTGGTTATTTCCCTTGTCCCTGTTTCCCCAGTGTTTTTTGTTGGTGTCTGTGTCTATGGTGTAGGCGTGTCTATCTCTCTCCCTGTAATTTAAAAAAAAAAATGTCTGTACTGTACAATGAATGTCTTTTAATAGTGGTTGAACTGTTATCTCCTTTGTTCATTGTTAAGGAACATCCTGAGACCAGCTTACAGTTGGCAGAAAAGGAGTTAACATATTTGTCGGAAATAAAACAGCGGTTTATACCCTGATTTGACATTTTTCTTGCGGTGGTGCGGTATATATTTCAAAGCAGCTTATAGCACGTTTTTATAACAAAACAGCAGTAGAAACACTTTTTTTGTGAATGCTGTTTAACCTGTTAAGGAATAGCGTCTCACATGTGATCGTTCGAATGCGGGTCTCACAGCGAAATATCGCATATATGCGATTTCGAACATTCTAACTGAATATTTTCCGATGGACAAAAACTATGCCACAAACGCTTTAATATGGCTCCAAAATGTACTAATGAGAAGGCTAACAACAGGGTGGCCGCGGGTCCTTATAAAGTCTTAAATCACTTTTCCAAAAAATAAGGCCTTAAAAAGTATTAAATTGTCTTAAATTCAGATTGGATAGGTCGTAAAAGTTTTGTGTCATGTCACTGCGAGAATGCAGGCAATCTATTCTGCCAGGTCGAATTTTTTTTGTAGGCTATATGCGCTACGTTATCTATGGTAAGGTCAGAGCGTAGCCTACAGCGCAGATTTTGATGACGTAAAGCATCGGCAATACAGGTAATACAGCAATGGTTGATAGCCACTCAACTTAGAAACATGGGGAAATGAAAGTTCAATTACAAATGGCTTGAAAATAACGAGTAGTCATAAGGTTGGTGCCTGGAAATGCTTATGAAGCGAACTGCGTGTCAGAAGAATTTCAAACTTGGGACAATGGGGATCAGGGCTGGGTTTCCCGATAGCGATGGATCGTAGCAACTATCGAGCAAAAAACAAAACCATCAATATTACAATTATCTTACGTGCGTTTCCCAAACATGCTCCTAAGGTGTAGGCTAATCTATGCGCTTTCAAAAGTTACGAATTTTCAAGAGACACTTTAGCTACGATTTCTTTGGGAACGGCCTGTAAAACTAGGATTCGTCCTACGATGGATTCTACGATCAATTTAGGCTCACAACGCTTTCGGGAAACGCAGCCCAGAGCGATGGAATTGCACGTGCATAGCAAAAAACAGAGACTATGTAAAGGCACGCCAGCAGCCAGCAATCACTAGTTTCTGCTCCACCATTTCCACCGCTAGCAACGATGTCAACCATGGCCGCGGGAACTAAGGTGCTGAGTGTGCTGCAGCACCCGCTGACAGCACAAGCATTTAAATTGATATGACTTAAAAATCCACCACTGTGGCACAGCTCCGCAGTAGCGGACTGGCCATCGGTAGCACCAGGAGCAGAATAACAATGGAAAACCAGGCTAAGAAACGTAGGGTGGGGCTGAAAAATTCAGAAACAAAGAAATCACCTTCACTAGACAAGGTTTTACCAATTGAAAAACGGTTATGTTTATTTTACATAAAGCTCAACAATTTTGCGCTCAAATAAAGGCCAAAAAATTTGGCTTGCGCGCTACGCGCGCTCGCATTAAGGATAGAACTCCCAAACTTACATCACATCGAACACTAAATATGCTTGCATTAACAGGGCAGCTGTGGTGGCGTATATGGGGGCCAGTTCTGGTGGGCCGGTCTGGATCAAAGTCCAGGGCAGTACGTCCCTGCCGCCCCGCAACAGTAAGCCCCCCCAGCACCCCCTTGATAAAATATGTTCCCGCGGCTATGATGTCAACCCTACAACGCTAGATGATACAATAGGAAATCCAGAGCCAACAATGCCATCTGACAAAGCAATTACACACATTAAGTCAATGTTCTTAAACTCAACCGATTATTGTCAGTTTACTATACTGTTCATTTTGAACAGACATCAGTGATTTTATTTGGAAAGATGACTGTATATTTTGATTTGAATTTCCATTGTAAGTTTGGTCCTAAATTTCATTTAGAAGTGGTATTAAAGGTCTTAAAAAGTCCTAAATGTAACTTGTTCATACCTGTAGACACCCTGAACAAGTAACACTATTATGGTAGTAGCATTGCTACGAGTATTATGCTAGCTAACTTAGCCCGGAAGCTAACTAAAGCTAGCTAGCTACCAGAAAAATAACTTAAGCTTTTGGGACCGAAGGAAATATTTAGAACTCGCAGGTCTATAGGTAAATATTAGTTCATTCCCGGGCAATAGAAAACATACATTACGCACTTACTTAACCTACTTTTGTTTTCGAAGTGTGTTACACAACGGCATGCTGTAAGATCGCCTATACTCGTGCATTACTTGGTATCATTGTTCCTGTATCAAGTGTGGAATATATTCCAGTGCAGTTTATACTCAGATTTACAAACACAAGGCTCCCATTCTGGTGGAGTTTATAGAAAATGCGTCTTATTTTCCCAAAAATACGGTAGGTCAAGAGGGGGTGAAGGATTTAGAGGTATGTCAGTTTGACCTAAGGTGCTGACCACCCTGCAGGACTGTAGATTCTTTGGGGTGGGTGGGCACTTCCTACATCCTTCCAATCTATATTTATGACCTAAGGGGAAGTTCTTGAAAGGGTCAGTTGGAGACGTAAAGCAATGTGCTAATGAAGTAAGCTGTTGAGACCTTTTGCTGTTGAGACCTTTTGTTATATACAATAATTTCTGTAGGAGAATGTGATGTTTATATTGATTGATTGTTGTTTAGAGACCAGATGCTTGACAATTCCAGGGCACTCCTTTAAATATCGAAGCTGAAGATGGCCAGGGTATCAGAACTTGCTAGATGCTGTTTGGGGTGTGCTACTTCTGATCCCATCTGACACCTGTCCAGGGCATCAGGACTTGTGAGATGCTGTTTGGGTGTGCGCTACTTTTGATCATCTGATTCATGACCAGGTGGTTTTGTGTTATTGTCTTATGTTTGTGTGTCGATGATGGTTACATTGGTATAGTTTGGTAAATATTATTATATTACGTTATACTTCAAATAAATATAAACTTTATACTTCACCCTACTCAGTTTAACGATTGATTCTCAAAAATTTTCCTTAAAGCAGATATTGATTGCAAAACCGATTTTACCTTGTCATAGTTGAATAACGACAGTTCGGTGGGTAAAATGGACTAACAGTAAACCTCAAAGTCAATTTACACCTCTTTCCTATCTACATCTCACAACTTGAAACTGCAGCTGTAAAACGATCAGTTTTGAAAAAGCTGTATTTGTGACGTCACAAATATAGCATCACCTTTGTCATGCCCCATCATTTACATACAGACCAGCTCTCTGGTGTTCTAGCCCAGGATCTCAGACACTAGTTTAGCTGCGGGCTGCTCTGTGTACTTCCACGCAAACAACAAAGGAGAAAGTTTGAACGTTTTTAAAGTATATTGAAAATGGACCATCGTAAATGCAGTGTTTCAGACTTTACTTTTCATTATCTTCCCAAGGAACCAGACACTCGACGGGCATGGCTGATGTTTTTCTGTGAGAAAATCCCTGTGAAGTTCAACACTTATTTATTCATTTGCTCGAACCATTTCACCAAAGACAGTTTTTAATGAAAACCTTGGACAATTTCAAGAAGGATTTGCTAAGCCGCTGTTGCTGAAAAGAGGTTCTGTTCAAACCGTATGCTCATCACAAATGCAAGCTGTAAGTATGATTTTGTCGCTAACAGTTAGCCTATTAGCAATGCTAACGTCTCCTGTGTCTTAGCATAGGTAGAATGCTAAATACATTTTAAAACACATCAACATACCTTACTTAGCAAATGACTCTAGCTAGACTAGCTGTAGTCGGCATTAGAAGGGAAGCTTCCGAAAAAACAGCCAGGAAACGAATAGCAGTCTAGCCTATTGCTATCGCCTGTCTAGATTATCTATTTGAAAGAACTGGAGCGAGGCAGTAGCTAGATACAGGATGCGTTAGCATTGCTAATAACTGTTACCGACAAACAAACAAAATGTTGTGAAGAACATAAGGTCGGAACTCACCTCTTTTCAGCAACAGCTTCATAGCAAATCCTTCAGTACATTGTCCCAGGTTTTTAAAACCATCCTTGGTGAAATGGTTCGAGCAAATGTGTGATTGAGGGTCAAACTGCACAGGGATCTTCTGCGCTACGATATAGACAAACATCAGCCATGCCCGTCGAGTCAATGTTAGCTAGCTCATCTGCTTTTTATTAACGCTGATTTGCAAGGAATGCAAGAAAAACACAGAGACTGTAGGCATCTAAACTAGCTTAGCTTGCTAATGCAAAACCATAGGAAGAATGTGTGATGATTTAGCCTAGTTTATTGGCAATGGGGCTAACCCGTTATTTCTTGTTCCTGACCAGTGTCGTCATGTAAATCTACAATTCAAGATGCATGTTTGTCCAGATCTTTGTCAGGTTATTTTTTATTTTATTTTTCAGCAAGATATCTAGCTAACTGAAGCTGAGTTGAATCACGATATAGTTTGGTTGCTAAACTGTAACGTTACCCACCTAAGTCGATCCCGTTTGCTTCAACAACAGGAATGGAAATCATTATCATTTCAAATGATATCTAGTCAGTCTGTTGAAAATAGTGTTGTGTCGACACAATAGATTTTAGAGGTGTGAATTGACACTAATCTCCCGATTCGATTTGTTTACGATTATCATGTCAGTGATTCGATTCGATTACTCGATGCATCATGATGCATCACAATGCGTCAAATAAATGTTTCTATTAAAGCCATGTAGGATATTTGACTTGATAGAATGCATTAAGATACTGTATAGTTCAGTATAATACAGTTTTCTATATTACTTATTTCTATATTAATTATTGACAAAACTCTGTGACGACATGCCACGCTTAAAGACTGACTAACATGCACAATTCATAAGAATTTCATAAAGGCAAAAGGTTAACATAATAATCATAGTTTTGGCTCCAACAGTTATATTTTCATCCAAAAATACAAGTACGTTGTAGTAAGATATAAATCATCTTTATTATTTAACAAAGTCAAAGACGACAGACAGCATTTTTACAGTTAATTAAAATTTACGAGCGACATCATTGCGTTATAATCGAATATGGTCGGCCACTGCATCGATGCAGCATCGTCCATGTCCGCATCGCGATGCATTGATTATTCGATTAATTTCAACACGTCTAATAGATTGATTTGAATTTTTTTATTTCAAGTCTCCACCTTTGATGTTTTAGTGAGTGCTGTTGGCCGTGTTGCGTTTTTGCTCCGCAGCTTCACTTGTTGAAAACCAACCAATCAGCGCGCAGCTCATCCATCTATTTATAAGCATACCATAAAAGGATTAAAATATTTAATCGCGATTAATCGCATTAATGTCATAGTTAACTCGCAATTAATCGCACATTAATCGCACATTTTCATCTATTCGAAAAGTGGATCAGATTGCTTAGTGCAAGGGGGCGGAGAATTCGCATCAACTGTGTGCTTGGCCATCAAGTGGTATTTCAGACTGGACGTGCTGCTATGATAGCTAAGTTCACAACGACAAAACACACAGATCAATTTGGTCATGTCAATGGAACCATTTGGCAACTTTTTTTAAGTAAACTTTCCATTCAGAATCTTATTGGCATCCATTTTGGCGTCTTGCGCTCGCCATCCACTCAAAACGTAAAGTTAGCCTATTACTCTTTAGCCGGCTCGCAAGTCCAAACAAGTGTGTGTGGCGTGCCTGTTGTTTTGTTTCCGGTCTAGCTAGATCCGGTGTGGTGTTGTAGTTTTTCTAATGTCAGTAGTTGTTGCAATAGCATGTGATAAAAAACTACAAAGTTTGCTAGGCCAAAAAGAACGTTAAACTTGTGATTTCTTTTTTGACCCCGTTAAAATGGGTTTGCGTTACCGCCGTTAATAACGCGTCTAACTGACAGCACTATAAATACGTAACTTATGAGTTACATAATTTTTTTACAAAATGTAGAATAAAAGTAATTTAATAAATCAACAACTGAGAATAACCTAAGACAATAATAACAGCTAACAAAAACCTAACAATATGTACATGTAAGGAGTGTAAAGTGATTTCCATCATTTCGGTCAGATGGAGTTCTGTGGAGTGCAGTGGGTAGGGAAGCAGATACTTTAAGGGGCGGGGGACAGGGGTGAGGAGTGGCTGGATGTGGTATAGTTCGGTAGGGGGTGTACAATATACAAGGAAGCTAGGTACATCACCGCATTTTGGGAAGACTATTGAGTCACTATATCTAGATCTGGTGTGGTGTTGTAGTTTTTCTAACGTCAGTAGTTGTTGCAACAGCATGTGGAAAAAAAAAAAAGTTTGGCTAGGCCAAAAAGAACGTTAATCGCGCGTTAAAAACATTGACGCCCTTAATTTGGGTTTGCGTTAACGCCGTTAATAACACGTTAAACTGACAGCACTAATAAAATGTGAGGATATTAAAATCCACCCAAGACCCTCTTAGTTAGCTTGACAAATAAAAAAATATATAGCAAACTACTGTAATCATGGGTATATGTTGAATCGCAGAGGCAACGGGGTACTATTTACACACTACACACTGTTTACACACTATTGTCATGTGACAAATGGAATACTCAAAATGGGCATTCATTTTTATTGCTGGTGCACTTTACTTGTAAGTCGGTGGGACTGTGTTGATCAAATGGGTGGAATTATTGAATCGTTTGGGGAGCAAGAATGCACAACAAATATGCACAAATATACAACTTCAAGCACAATCTCACCAATTTCACGATTGATCACAGCACTTGTTATTTATTGGGGTGGCACTAATATATATATTTTTTTTCCTGATGACTAATTACATCTGTCAAGCTCTGATAAAAAGCTTTTACACATTTTCCATTAAGAAACATATTCAGCCAAGAGAACATTTGTTGGACGAAAAATGAGAACATCTATATTGCAACACTCTTTAAAACAAAATTTGCTTTTGCTACTGCATGAAACTTTGTGTAGGCTTTGCAAAACAAACCTGTGGTGGCATAAAAAATATCTAATGTCAGCAGGGTTAGCTCTTTGATAGCTGTAGGAGGCAAGAACACTAGCAAGATAAGCCTGCTATCTTAGTGTCTTCAACCTTATATACAGACTAGTTTATAATGAATACATTTAAATAAAATGTAAACACACCGAAAATGACTGCTTATGAATTTGAGTCTATAATTCTTATACAGTGCCCTCCAAAAGTATTGGAACAGTGAGGCGAATTCCTTTATTTTTGCTGTAGACTGAAAACATTTGGGCTTGACATCAAATAATGAACGTGAGACCAGAGATCAACGTTTCAGCTTTTATTTCCAGGAATTTACATCAGGATCTGATGCACAACTAAGAAAATATCACATTTTGTTTGAATCCACCCATTTGTCATGTGATCAAAAGTATTGGAACAGATATACTTAAAACATATTTAAGTGAATAAGACTTAATATTTAGTTGCAAATCCTTTGCTTTCAATAACTGCAGCAAGTCTGTGACCCATTGACGTCACCAAACTTTTGCATTCTTCCTTTTTGATGCTTTCCCAGGCTTTCACTGCAGCCTCTTTCAGTTGTTGTTTGTTTTGTGGGGTTCCTCCCTTCAGTCTCCTCTTAAGCAGGTAAAATGCATGCTCTATAGGGTTTAAGTCTGGAGATTGACTTGGCCAGTCTAATACCTTCCATTTCTTGCCCCTGATGAACTCCTTTGTTGTTTTGGCAGTGTGTTTTGGGTCGTTATCTTGCTGCATGATGAAGGCTCTGCCAATCAGTTTGGTTGCATCTTTCCTTAAATTGGCAGACAAAATGTTTCTGTAGACTTCCGAGTTCATTTTGCTGCTGCCATCATGTGTTACATCCTCAATGAAGATTAATGAGCCCGTCCCACAAGAAGCCATGCAAGCCCAAGCCATGACATTACCTCCACCGTGTTTCACAGATGAGCTTGTGTGTTTGGGATCATGAGCAGTTCCTTTCTTTCTCCAAACTTTAGCCTTTCCATCACTTTGGTAAAAGTTAATCTTTGTCTCATCAGTCCATAAAACTTTGTCCCAGAATTTTTGAGGTTCATCTCTGTACTTTTTGGCAAATTCCAGCCTGGCCTTCCTATTCTTCTTGCTAATGAGTGGTTTGCATCTTCTGGTGTAGCCCTTGTACTTTTGTTCATGAAGTCTTCTGCGAACAGTAGATAGTGATACCTTCACTCCTGCCATCTGGAGGTTGTTGCTGATCTCACTAACAGTTGTTTTAGGGTCTTTCTTTACAGCTCTCACAATGTTTCTGTCATCAACTGCTGATGTTTTCCTTGGTCTACCTGTTCGACGTCTGTTACTTAGTACACCAGTAGTTTTCTTCTTCTTCAGGACATTCCAAATGGTTGTACTGGCTATGGCCAATGTTTCTGCAATGGCTCTGATTGATTTTCCATCTTCTCTAAGACTCACAATTGCTTGTTTTTCACCCAAAGACAGCGCTCTGGTTTTCATGTTGTTTTCACCTCTGAATACAGTCTGCATAGACAAAACCTATCTTACCCAATCTGAACCTGAGTGTAGACATTCAGTGGTATTTATTGATTGAATAATGTATGTAATAGGACACACCTGGGCAACAAAACACACCTGTCAGTCACATGTTCCAATACTTTTGCTCACGTGACAAATGGGTGGGTTCGAACAAAAAGGTGATATTTTCTAATTTGTGCATCAGATCCTGATGTAAATACCTGGAAATAAAAGCTGAAACGTTGATCTCTGGTTTCACATTCATCGTTTGATGTCAAGCCCAAATGTTTTCAGTCTACAGCAAAAATAAAGGAATTGGCCTCACTGTTCCAATACTTTTGGAGGGCACTGTATATCTCTCACCTCTGCAGATGGGGACGGGAAAGTCCCAAACAGCCACGTTGGCCCCATTAGTGAGGCAGGTGAGGTGCGAGTGTCCATCCAGGACATAGCCCGTCACACACCTGTAGCAAATCTTGTCCCCTATGTTGAACTGTGTCCCGTTCAGAATGCCTTTATTAGGAACCCCTGGGTTCCCACAAGAATTGCTCTTCAGCTCTGCGGAGGGAAGACAAAAAAAGGTAAACTACAGGTACTTTTCGACTAGAGGTGTATCTATATATTGTACCACAAACCATCGCAATGCAAAAGAAAATCTTCAATATGACGTCTGTTTTATCCTATTGGTTTAACTACCAACACGTGACCTATTCTGCACCTTTTCACGCGTGCATTCACTGCATTCACAGAAATGGCTTGATCTGAGTTAATTAAGCTGTATGTACAAAGAAAGTTACAAAAAATGTTTTGGAAATAAATCTGTTATTTGACTTAAATTTGTTTATGTTGTTCAAAATATCGTGATGCGTATCGTATTGTGAAGCCAGTATTGTGATACATATTGAATCTAACAGTTATTTCAATAAATGGCCTGCTGCATTCTGTCAACAGAATTATCCTCTGGTATGATGAAACAAACGTATTGCTGAACATGCTTTGCAATATTATATATATCAGCAAATATAAATATTTAAGGAGATGAAGAAAAAAAAAAATTTCATAGTACTATAGTATACTGAAGACTTGTTTGGGCTACCACCACACTAGGATTGGCCTAATCTCATAATGTATAAACAAAACAAAGAAGATGTAATGCCTTTAAAAGGAAATTACATTCTGTCAATCAATTCGATCTGGTCATATGCACTCAATTGTATGTATGATCATGGTCTGTACCATCTGGCTTTTAGCTAATGACTCTCCTGGAACTAAAACAAAAAACTGTTTTCCTTGATGATGATGTATGTTTGTATATGATTGTGTGTTTCTATGTGTAACAAAGGGAACTTAATAAGAAAGCTCCTTGATATTTACAGGCATAGTTTGACATCAGTTAGCTGACTGCTCTTATCATTCCCAGTATTCATCAAGTCCGATTAACAGATACTTATGCTATGTCATGGGTTGTCTTTGATTAATGCCAATAATTACAGTATACAAAGTGGACTAGTCTGCTAGAAATATTGTGTGCATATTTAGGATTGTTTACCTGTCTCATGAGATACACATAGGGTGAATTTGGGTACTCTCGGACATTGGGTAATGTGGGACCCCTAAACTCAAGAGCGTTTTCTTCCCTGCCATGACAATGTCTAGTAGTCCCTAGAACTTTGACTCTAGGTTTAGTATGGATGTCTTTGCAGGGCTGCCAACTCTCACTCATTGGCCGTGAGACACATGCATTTCAACCAGTTCACCCGCTCTCACGCTGAGAAGGAAAATGCATTTCCCAGATTACCTGAATTCACCCTACTTTTATATGACAGGAAATTTTACTTTGTTTTCTGTCCCTGCTATCAGAAACATATTTCAAAGGTGGGGCCATTTTTTTTCGAAGGTTTGAAAACAAATTTGTGGGTTCAATGTTGGGTACCCAAGCACAAAATATCTATGAACCTATTTATTTTGGATTTCAGCAAACTAATTCTGAATTCAGATTAGCATTGAACTCATTTAAATACACATGGAGTAGCATAAAGCATTTGCAAACACCATAAGTTGAATTGGCAACGAGTTACTCAAATACTCTGCGAATCAGCTCCCATTGAAACAATAAACATGCCCATTTTTTTGGTCATGCTTCTAAACTAAAGTGATGGAAGTAGTTTTCTGTAAATTAACTGTTGTAAAAATAAATCATGCAGTGCATTGGAAGTCTTTTATACATGCTTCCATTCTTTATTCCACACTGCATCTAAGTTAGCTACATCTGCTTCTGACAAAGCTAGATTGCAGAAACTTGAGTCTACTATTTTTACACATAAGGCACCGATACACTCATTTACATTTAGTCATTTAGCAGACGCTCTTATCCAGAGCGACTTACAGTAAGTACAGGGACATTCCCCCGAGCCAAGTAGGGTGAAGTGCCTTGCCCAAGGACACGCCATTTGGCACGGCGGGGAATCGATCCGGCAACCTTCTGATTACTAGCCCGACTCCCTCACCGCTCAGCCATCTGACTCCCTACACTCACTTCGAGATGAGTCTGTACTGCAGCCCCCAAATAGTTTGTGACAGACTGCACACGGTTGCGGTCCTGTGTCCGGCTTTCTGTGTCTTACTCTGTGCTGCCGACCTGTGTTCCTCAGAGAACGACAGTTGCTAGCTTGTGACTCTTCAGAGTCGAGGGGCTCCCTTCCACACCACCTCTCGCCAACCTAGAGTGAGCCTGGGCCCTTTCAGGTCCACGCCTCATAGATCTGCCACCGGGATGCACTCGTCTTCCCTCGCTCGAGCAGTTCCTGCTCGTGCAACTTCAGAGACTTTTGATGCAGCGATTGGCTCATTCGCAGCCATCTTTAGCAAAAGGCAATCTACCGACAATTTTGCTCCTTGCTAGCAAGTATGCACCAAAACATTCCCGGCCCTTTCGAGCTGACCCCACCTTGGGCCGTGATACCCAGAGGGTGTCTGGCGGCGGCTGGGGTATCTAAGAATTACAGTTGCTTCCTGTCTCAGACCCGCACTGAGAGCGATTGCCCTCTCTCGCTATTCCATTCTAAATGGAAGGCAGACTGTGTGCTTAAAAAGTGTCTGGACATGACACTGAGAGATGGTTACACTCTACAGTTTGTCAGAGCCCCACCTCCCTTCGAGGGAGTGAAATGGACGGTGTTGTCCTGCCCAGTCAAGGCATGCCCTCTCCGTAAAGAGATCACAAGCCTCCTGCGCAGAGGAGTAGTCTCCCTGGTTTCAAAGGAACCCCGACACAAAGGCCTATACTCCCCATTCTTCCTTGTTCCAAAGAAGATGTGATCTTGGACCTCCAACTCTTGAACGTGAGCATCGCCAAGCATCCATTTTTCATGCTGAAAAACGAAGCAACTCTTGACTTAAGTATAAGACAGCAACTTTGGCACCAGCATAGACTTGAAGGACACATATTTCCATGTGCCCATCAAGCCGTCGCACCAAAAATGACCCTTTGAGGGTCAGGTGTACGAACATTCTTGCTTGCCGTTCGGCTATGATCTGGCTCCCAGGACATTCTCCAAGTGTGTAGAGATGGCCCTGAAGCCCTTGCACTGGGTTTGGGAATATGCATCCTCGAGTATCTCAACGATCTCTTAATCCTGGCTAGGCCTCTTGACACAGCAATCCAGAACACAATCTCGCTGCTGAATCACCTCACCCAGCTGGGTTTTGTTGTCAACTGAGCGAAGAGTGCCCCATGGCCTTTGACAGTTCTCGTACCTGGGGCTTCAATTAAATACTGTCGGGATGAGAGCCAAGCTTGCGGAGCCGTGGAGGGCCCTCCATCACCTTCAGATAATTCCCACAGAGTCTCTGCACTATCGGTGATGTCTCTTTTGGAGCTAATGGCGGCAGCCCATGTTGTAGTGCCTCTCAGCTTACTTCACATGCGCCAGCTTTAAATGGTGGTTCGCTCGCCTGCTCCTGGACCCTGTCAAGCGTTGTCGTAGGCGACTAGTGATCTCACGTTCAGTCTAATCTGACCCGGACCATTGGAGGGACTCAATAATGATTGAGTCACCTAAGCACAATAGAGGATGTACTTCCAATGGCAGCTGAAGAAATTCAACCTGCCAAAGACAATGATGGTGCACTTCTACACAGCCATAATTGAGTCCTTCCTCACCTCCTCCCTCACCATCTGGTACGCTGCTGCCACTGCCAAGGACAAGAGCAGACTGCAGTGTATCATCCGCGCTGCTGAGAAGGTGATAGGCTGCAATCTGCCTACCCTCGAGGACCTGCACACCTCAAGGACCCTGAGGCGAGTGAGGAAGATTGTGGCCGACTCCTCCCACCCTGGACACTCTCTGTTCCAGCTACTCTCCTCTGGCAGAAGGCTGCGGTTTATCAGGACCAAAACCTCACGCCACAAGTAGTTTCTTTCCATCCGCTACTGGCCTCTTCAACAAGGTCAAGGACTTCCACTGAAATTTAACTATTATCTATTATTAATCCATCCAACACCTGTTGGACTACGCACAAGCCACCTTATTTGCACTATTCTGATTTCTCGGAGAGTCTGCATGGGCAGAGTGACCTCCCATTATCCATTCTTCACGCATGGGTTCCTGACCGGATGGGGTGGTATCTGTCAAGGGGGCTGGATTGGAGGTAGGTGGGACTTGTCGGAGACTCGTTACATCAACCTCTTAGAGCATGAAGCAGTGCGTAGTTCACTGCTCCACTTCGCTCTGGTCGTGAAGGATCAGAATGTTCTTCTTCGATCCGACAACAGGGTTGCAGTGGCCTATTTCAACCGTCAGGGAGGTGTTTGTTCCCCATCTCTCTAGTGACTTGGATGTGATTTTGGAACGTTTTGTGAAAAGGGACCCAGTGGTGGGGGCGGATCGAGACCAGGAAGTCCCAGTCTCCGCAGGGAACAATCACCTGCCATGGGCCGTGACGGCTCAAGACAGCAGACGGAATTTGTCTCCAAATGTCAGAGGGGTGAATGCTTCAGCATCCTCCCCTGCTGGACGCAGCAGTGGCCAAAGCTGCGGCTTTGATGATTGATGCAGCCTGGGATGAGAATCTCTCTATGGCTCTGAATTGACCAATCTCTTAGCCCCGCCCCTCTTAGTTACTGTTGCTCTGTCGGACAAGCGTTCGCTGACATCTTATTGAAGGTTATGGCAAAAATATACATTTATGAATTGCCACAGCAGGTAATAGACCAGTTTTTTAGGATGGAAAAAAAAATCAAGAAGCAGGCAGAAAGGTTTACAGTTTGCCAAGGAGTGGTATGTTCATTTCGAGAAAAAAAATCTAAAATAAAATATAAGAATCAAGGCCAATGTCTACCGCTCGCAATGGAAAGATTAGAAACCCCATAAGCTCAGCATCGATGTTCCTGATGACAATGCCATCAAAGACCACTGTTGTTCGTGCACTGCAGGTTAAATCATTATTCTGCCACATTACAACGAGGGTTCTATATTAACACCCGCCAAATGTGGGTTAAAATTCATTTTGGTGGGTGTTATTAAAATCTCACTAGCCAGTTTGGCCGGTGATACATGAGGCATTACATGAATGATACATAAGGCTCTGTTCTCGGCATGGTTCTCGGTCATTTAACCCCCTTGCAGTACGTCCTAAGTTTCCCATGAACACTGTGCCGTAATGCTACGTGATAACGATTCATAAGCCCATTGGCTGCGCGCAGTTTGAAGTGAAACAAGCGCGAGAAAACGTGGAAACGAACGGAGAGTCCACCAGAAAACACAAGGAAGAAGTCAAACGAGGCACAGAGGATCATTGGAGGTAATAAGAGCTAGCTAGAGTAGTAAAGTAAAAAGTTAACTTAATGCGGCGGTGGTTAGGACAAACTTCTGGGAGCGAGAAGAGGAACGAAGCAGGGGATGAGGATATTGATAGCACTAGATAAACAAAGAAAAGAAAATGTAATACCAAATGGCTGACGGGTCAGGGATGGCTTGTGTTTGACAATGAAAATGTTGTCATGTTTTGTAAGGATTGCTGCACGTAGTCTGCGCGAAAGAAAAATTATGTTGCTTACTGACCAGTGGCGGCTGCTGGTCTTTCAAATAGGGGAAGCTAATTTTCGGCTTACTTCATTTACATTTTCAGTTCACTGGCTAGTTCACCCCTACGACACTAGCCTAGCCTACTGTATGAATGAATGAACGAACTAAAGAAAAATATTAAACCTGAAGGAAATGTGGGAATTAGGTTAAACTAAAAC
Source organism: Hypomesus transpacificus (assembly GCF_021917145.1). NCBI lineage: Eukaryota > Metazoa > Chordata > Actinopteri > Osmeriformes > Osmeridae > Hypomesus > Hypomesus transpacificus. The sequence continues at coordinate 6,343,969 of NC_061061.1, read as the reverse complement.
AAGGAATGTGATGTATAATTGTATGAAATGTATGATGAAAATTAACTAGCAATTTCGCCAAGCAAATACCAAGAAATAGGTTGCTGCAGTTTGTCTTTCAACTACAGTTGCAAAATCCGTGATGAGACTGAGCTTGAATAGCTTCGGCGAGTTTTATAGTACAAAATAGCCGTCAATCAAAAGGAGATGCAGTCTTTCGACAGACCCTCCAATCATCACGCGGAAACCCAGCGTCCAGGCCAGCCCACTCCTCCATTTACCCCCAGAGACGCTGAGCGTCCAGGGGCGGGACTTATCTACGGTGGCCCTGAAGTGCAAAACACACCCCCTAATATCAGTCAACTCCCCCCAAATCAGATGACTTGTTCACCTCCCCCCCAATACAAAAACACGCTCCCCCAAATGGAAAACGACATTACATTAACTCAAAAACACATTACATTAACTCTGAACGGAAAGGGTAGGTACTACACTTTAGCGCTGATTGGATGCAGTAGGCTAACTAACAAGAAATATGAAATTGATTGACAAAAGTACAAAATGCAATGGCCTGGCAGAGTTACGTGCACCAGAACATTTGTTTGGCTATCGAAGAATGTAGCAAATAGTAGGCTACTTAGGCAAAAGTCTTTTGTGTTAAATGTAAAAATTAATAGCCAAACAACTATCCTGGTCAACGTTACTCTGTCATTGTGGCATTTCGTTCTTCTGTAGTGGACTATTCGTTTTTTCTTCTGAAAAGTCCTGCTTAACTGCGTTTTTAGCGTGCACATAGGCTACTTATATTGTGTAACGTTAACAGCATATCTAAGATTATTTCATAGGAATGACCCTGATTAAAATAAAGAGGAGTGTCATGACTCTAAATTGTTAACACAAATGTTTCCTCTTTCCTTCCAACCAAAACAATCAAGTTCATGATAATGACAGAGTTACGTGGACTAATTGTTTGTTTACGTTCAACACGCAATTTATGCTTTTGCATACGTAGCCTATGCTACATGCTTCGATACACAAATAAATGTCCTGGTGCACGTAACTCTGCCAGACTATTGCATTTTGTACTTCTGTCGATCAATTTCTTGATAGTTAGCCTACTGCATCCAATCAGCGCTGAAGTGTAGTACCTACCCTTTCCGTTCAGAGTTAATGTAATGTGTTTTTGAGTTAGTGTAATGTCGTTTTCCGGGAAGCGTGTTTTTATATTGGGGGGAGGTGAACAAGTCATCCGATTTGAGGGGAGTTGACTTGTATTGGGGGGAATGTTTTCATTTGGGGGATGTACTCATATTAGGGGGTGTGCACTTCAGGGCCACCGTACTTATCCAATGAAAGTATAGTTTCGAAGCACTGAAAACAACTATTCACAGCAGCCCCATTGAAGTCCAAGGGAAATGCACTGTGGCTCTACGGGAATGTATGAGAATTTTATCTACAGCTGGCTATATGAATTTTACGAATTTTATCTACAGCTGGCTATATGAAATAGCGTACTACTATTAACAATTGATATGTGGTGGTTGAAATATGAAAGAATGCAGGATTTTCATCAATTTACCAGCTAACTTGCTTCGGACCCCTTAATCTGCCATTCATTGTTGCTAGCTCTACTAACTAGGCTTATAAGAGAAGACTAACTGTATGCCAACGAACAACAATAACTAGAACTAATTTGACAGACTATAAACCAACGGACTACTGGTTATGATACATGTGCTCTTTACCTAGCTACAGTAAAAGTGTTGCTTAGCTGTACGTTAGACACTAGACTTACAGTCTAGCTCTAACTGCATTTAGGATCTAACAAGCTATAATCTTACGAACATTTTTATCAAAAGTTGGCTATATGAAATACTACTAATAACAATTGATATGTGGTGGTTAAAATATGAACAAACGCATGATTTTCATCAATTTACCAGCTATCTTTCTTCGGAGACACTCAAAATGAGTGGGGTTCAATGGTGTCGCTTTACTTCCGCATCCCTCGATAACAATGGGAGTCTATGGCTGTTTATCAATCCACGTTCTTTTCCGTTCTTGTGTTCTTGCGAACTCGTTTGACGTCATCTTTCATTGCCCAAGTACGGTTCCAATCCAAAGAACACAAGTCACCAAGAACGCCAAAAATACCCGGAAATGTTCTTGATCCGCCCCTTTTATCGAGGATGCATCGGATGGTGACTTGACCAGCGAGAACGCTTCTGATTCCCCAGAAGTCATTGCAAGATATCAAGCGAGGCGGACAAACTTCACAACTGTAATTTTTTACTTTTCATATTTCAGCTAAACGGTACATGTAAATCAGCATCTGAATTAAAATGTGACGAGAAATAGGCAGTGTTGTCACTGAAAATGTTCTTATTTTATTGATGAAACGGCTAATTTGTAAATTTGCTTCGGCTTTTCGATAACCTAGCTAGCATCTCAGTGCAGACACTAGTCAACATTAGGTACTGTAAGTTAGCAAGGGCTACAGAAAACGTAAAATTACAGGTAGAGGGACCATTTTTTAGCTTTTTGTAGTTAGTCAGTGTTATCATAATGCTGCGAGTCCAGGAAAACCCTAAACATCTCAATTCATTCTCCGTCCTTGCGTCCTTGCAAGACCATTCTTGCAAGAACGCTTGCAAGAACGTTCTTCAAAAGAATGTACTTGCGTTCTCAGCGTTCTTCGGATTTATAAATAGCCTATGGAAGTGTCGCAACTCTCTTTTTCTATGGCTTTGGTCCGGTCCAGGCCAGCCCACTCCTCCATTCACCCCCAGAGATGCTGAGCGTCCAGGGCGGGACATAATTGCAGCATTTATCCAATGAACGTATAGTTTCGAAGCACTGAAAACAACTGTTCACAGCAGCCCCATTGAAGTCCATTGAAGCTGAGCTTCCCTCAGGGAAATGCATTGTGGTGCTATGGGAATGTATGAGACGGAAATCAGTCAGTCGACCTGCTAATATATGTAATTGATTCTGAACGAACTCGTCTTCGATATGAATGTGTTCTAACGCTAACGGTAATCTAACGGTAAAATAAACATGCAGTGAATATCAAAGTCCATTGACACCTCTTTCCTATGCAAATCTCAAAAAGAAAGAAATTGCCTGTAAAACGCTAGCTTTTCAACAAAGCCACCCGTGTGACATAGGACAGGGGACCGCCCTTTTTGGCTCTGGTCTGTATCTTTGTCACACCCCAAAATGTACATCCAGACCAGCCCGAGGTAGCGTCTATCTCCGATACTAGTTTAGCTGCGCGCTGCTTTGTGTAGGCTACTTATAAGGAATTACAAAGAAGAACGTTTTGAATTATAACAAGGATATTGAAAATGGACCAAGGTCGTAAATGCTGTGTTCCAGGCTGTACAGGGAAGGCTAACACTCACAGTCTTCCCAAGGAGCTAAACATTCAACAGGTATGGCTGCTGTTGTCAGTGTTGAAGTTCGACACTGAATCATTCATTTGCTCTGAACATTTCACCTAAGACAGTTTTGACAACCTTGGACAATTTCAAGCAGGATTTGCTAGGAAGCTGAACCTGGAAAGAGGTGTTGTTCCGACCGTATGGTCATTGCAACCGCAAGCTATAAGGACAGTATGATGTTGTGCTAACAGTTATTAGCAATGCTAACGTTTCCTGTATATAGCATACCAGGTTGAATGCTAAACACGTTTTTACACACTTCGGCCGAATCCCAATACTCCCCCTTACCCCTTCCCCTTAATTTACCCTTGGCCCTCGAAAGTAAGGGGTAAGGGCTACATAGCCCTAGGAAATGGGACGCCACTTGGTTACAGGTACGTCATCTAGCACGTATCGATATCTCCAAAGCAAGTAGTGTTATGCACTGATATTAAACGAAATTCGCTGCTAATGGAGTTTACTTAGAACTGTAGACATGCTTGTCAAAGAAATGCGGGACTGTTGTGCAATTCAGAACTGTAACATTAGCGTACCAAACTAGCGATTTTTTGAAACGTTTCAATTAGGAAAATGGTTGCAAATATATATGTTCATGACTGTATATAACACAAAACAAGACAGTCATAATTTTTTTATCAGTTAATTAAGCTGAAAATATTACATTTATCGGACTCTCTGGATGATTTGGTCGCCATTGTTGCCGGTCGCGCAGTTTTCACATAGCCCTAGGTTTCAAGTAAGCTCCAGATCTTACTTGGTTTTAAGGGGTGTATACCCCTTAGTCTTAGCCCTTCCCCTAGCTCCAAAAGAGTATTGGGACACCACTAGCTCTCACGGGAACGCGCAAAACTAAGGGGAAGGGGTAAGGGGTAAGGGGGAGTATTGGGATTCGGCCTTCAAATGACTCTGGCTAGACTAACTGTAGTCGGCATTAGAAGGGAAGCTTCCGAAAAAATTGCCAGAAAACAAACAGCTGTCTGGCTTATTGCTAACGCCTGTCTAGATAATCTATTTGAGAGAACTGGAGAAAGGCAGGTGCTAGATACAGGATACGTTAGCATGGCTAGTAACTGTTATTAGTAACACCTAGACTGTAGGCATGTAAACAAGTTTAGCTTGCTAACGCAAGAGTAACCTTGATTCATGTTCCTGACTGTGTTTCATTCAAATAAATAACCTGTGTAATGTAAATCTACAATTCACGATGCATGTTTGTCCAGATCTTTGTCATGTTATTTTTCAGCAAGATATCTAGAGCTAGCTAGCTAACTGAAGCCGAGTAGAATCACGATATAGTTTGGTTGCTAAGCTGTAGCCTAACGTTCTACCCAAGTCAATCCAGTTTGCTTCAACAACAGAAGTGGAAACAAGTAATGTTATCATTTCAAATGATATGTAGTCAATCTGTTGAAAACAGTGTTGTGTAGACACAATAGATTTATTTGCACGTTTTTATTTCAAGTCTCCAACTTCGGTGTTTCAGCGAGTGCTGCTGTTGACCGTGTTGCGTTTTTGCTTCCCAGCTTCACTCGTTGAGAACCAACCAATCAGCGCACAGCTTATCTAAATATTAATGAGCATACCATAAAAGGAGAAAAGCTAGTGTTTTTTCCCTGGAACATTTCAGAGGATCTATCAGGGGGCATAGAACAGCACCCGGGCCATTTTCAACCCAACCAATATTACATACCCTATTCGGAGACCTTAAGGAACAGTGTGAAATACCCAAAAAACCTAGTCAATCGCCCCTTTAAAGAAATCGCCACTGTTACTGACACAATCTTCTGTAATGAAAATACACTGTTCTTATTAAAGAGTATATTAGGTCGGTTTAATTAATGCCTGTTTAGGACAAAAACGTTACTGTAAATGCATGGGCAGGAGTCAATCTCATGACGTGAATGGACGTTTTAGCTATTTACAATAAATTGTGTCCTTACTTAGTCACGTGTTGGTGATATCACATACCCTTGCATCATACTTCTGTGCTTCATTTTACTTCATTTTATGTGTTTTCCATGGCAACAATATTAATAAAATGATCAAATGCATTCGGTGAAACTCATAATTGTTCTAATTTTCAGCTGAAAGAATTTGGCTAGTGGAAATTCTGATTTGCTGGTAACTTTTAAATTACCAGCCATATCGCTGGTGATCAAAAAAGTTAATTTAGAACCCTGGTCTTTATAATATTTAGTAAAATAATTTACTAATATTTTTGATTCATATCAAATCAAAAGAGCTTTGAACCAAATAATAATGATACATTTAGGTGTAACAAATGTAATGTAATGTTGGTCCAAAGAAACACACAACTTTGTACCAGGCACTTAATTGGTTATAAGCACCAGCCACTTACTCAAAACAATAGAGTTAGTGTGTTAGCTGGTACTCCATAAGACCCTCTCTGTAGTCAAAGTTATACACATTTTGGTAGAAATATTTTTGATTTATATCAAATCTAATCGCTCTGGATAAGAGCGTTTGCTAAAATGACTAAATGTAAATCAAAAGACCTTTGAACCAAATCATAAAGATACATTTAGGTGTAACAAATGTAATGTTGGTCCAAAGAAACACTACTTTTCACACAACCCTTTTGTACCAGGCACTTAATTGGTTATAGGCACCAGCCACTTACTCAAAACAATAGAGTTAGTGTGTTTGCTGGTACTCTGGAGCATAAGACCCTCTCTGTAGTCAAAGTTATACACATTTTGGAAGCCAACGTATGTGTTCACATGTTCATACATGTTCATGGTCTTGTACCCCCCCACTCAAGCTCGTTGCTGTCACCCCCGCAATGAAAAAACCTGGTCTTGACCCCGACATCCCCAACAACTACCGGCCCATCTCCTACCTCCCCTACCTGTCCAAAGTCCTTGAGAGAGCTGTTTTGCCCTACAAAAGCAAAAGACCGTAACTCGCCGAAGTGTAGAACAGAGAAAAACGACTTCAAAGTTTTTGCACTTTCAAAGCAGTTGTCCTGCCAAATGTATTTTAGGTAGGACACTGGAAATCTATCAGTTTGATGTTTTAATGATTACACATTATCTAAATAATTTTGTTGAAAATGTCGATCTTAAACTGCACTTTTGACCCCTATTTTGAAGTTACGGTAGTATACTATAGTCTATAGTAAGTGGTCATGCCAAGGCAAAATACAGTAACTTCCGTTTCTTCCCTCACTTAGTTGCTTATTTAAGCAATAAGCCCCAAGAGGCCGTGGTTTTTGCTGATTTTAGAACAGGTAAGGGGAGTTGTTAGGCACGACGCGAAGCGGAGTGCTGAAACCCCCCTTACCTGTTATAAAATCAGCGTAAACCACAGACTCGCGGGGCTTATTGCTTTTCTAAAACTGTTGCTACAAATATTTGATATGGTTTCATCAATAAAAACAATTAGAAACAAAATAGTTTAATAATAAACCGTCATTCTTCCGCTACTACAAAGTATAGTTCCTATATAAATTGTTGCCACGCAACAGCCAGATGGACATCGTTGCCGTCTTTTTCAATTTGAAATGTTCGATGCGCAGTAATATGGAATGTTAAAGAATGTTATGAGGACAACCTGTGAGGTTATGCTGGATTTTACAACGGCATGGAATGCGATATAGCCAATCACAATCAAGGATGGGAACAACCAGTTTTAGAACACGATATAAACTCTGTATATTATAAGCCAATGTAACATACACGTGGTTACCTGTCACAAGACTCACAATTTGTTTTTGATTTAACTGCCAGGGAAGGATACTTATAAACGACTCATGTTTGGGATGTTTTGTGTTGAACGCCAGCGAGTAGGCTAGGCTAATGCTAGATGTGTTTGTTGTTGCTAGGTTACGTATTAGTTATAGTGAAACCGTACTCCATTTGAACATTTTTGAGGGCCGCAAAACAAAGGCAAAGGACCGTAACTGATGTTACGGCATTCTGCATCGGCTTTCTAAAGCCAAAGCAGGCTTTTAGAAGTTACGGTCAAGACAATAACCTATTTTCTCTGTAAAAAAGACGAGTTGATTTAAGATATTTGGCCACATGATAAAGTAGACCTTAACTGTTCTGAAAATTGAAAAATATAATTTTTGACAAAATTGAAGTTACGGTCTTTTGCCTTTGCACGGCAGTGTTGGCTTACAACTCAAGTCCTACCTCAACCTTCATAACCTCTATGAACCCTTCCAGTCTGGCTTCCGTTCCAAACACAGTACAGATACTGCCCTACTGAAAGTCACAAACGACATACTCCTCTCTGCTGATGATGATGATGATGATGATGATTTACTTTATTGATCCCCAATGGGGAAACTGGTTTGCCACCACAGTCTGTACAACATACAAAACAGGAATACAGTAACAACATAAAACAAGCATAGACACTTGTTAGTCAGGGGAGTGTGGTCCACTACCACAGTAAAAATAGAAGGTTAAAACAGGGAATACATAACAATATAACAATACTATGATGTTTAAATGAGCAATGTGCAGTAATACAATCAAATCAAATCAAATCAAATCAGCAGTCATGATTAAAAAGCCTAGCTGCTGCAGGAACAAAAGACCTCCTGAATCTCTCTGTAGAGCACTTTGGTAACAGGAGACGTTTGCTCCTTCCACTTCTAACAAAAGTGCAGTGCAGGGGGTGGTCGTCATGTGACAGGACAGTCCTAAGCTTCCTCCTGGTTCTCTGCTCCGTGATGACCTCCAGAGAATCAGGGCTCATACCAATAATGGATCCTGCCTTTTTTATCAGTTTGTTGACCCTGTTCCTGTCCTCTACTGTCAAGCTGCCACCCCAACAAACAACAGCATAAAAAAGGACACTTGCAACAATACCGTGATAAAAAACATTAAGAAGTGATCTGCTGATTTCAAATGACCTGAGTTTCCTTAAAAAAAAACAATCTGGACTGGGCCTTTTTAAAAATGACACTGGTGTTCAATTTCCAGTCAAGTGTACTGTCCAGATGTACACCAAGATATTTGTACGAGGGGACCACCTCAACTGACTGTCCCCTAATGAGGATGGGGGTTGCCTGTGCTTTTTTCTTTCTAAAATCAATAATGAGCTCCTTCGTCTTATCAATATGAAGAATCAGGTGGGCATCCTCACACCAACTGACAAAGCTATTAACTTCTCTTTGGTAAGCCGTATTGGCATCTTTAGTTATATAGCCAACTAGGGCAGAGTCATCCGAAAATGTTTGTAAATGACAAAGTTCACTGCTATGCCTGTGGTCAGAGGTGTACATAGAAAATAAAAACGGAGATAGAACCGTACCTTGTGGGGCCCCAGTATTTGTGGTAATAATGCCAGAGCTAGTACCATGAAGCCGTACAAACTGGGGTCTACTAGTGAGGTAGTCTGTGACCCATGCAACAGTGGAGCTGTTGAGGTTAAAATTTAAAAGCTTGCTGGCTAAAATATGTGGCTGCAGTGTGTTAAAAGCACTAGAAAAATCAAAAAACATTATTCGTACAGATGCATAGGTTTGCTCCAGATGGCTGTATACTCTGTGCAACAGGTAGAGGAGGGCATCGTCCACACCCAGCCCTTCTCTATAGGCAAACTGTAGTGGGTCCTGAAAGGCACAGACCTGCTTCTTTAAGTGCCCTAGTACAGTCCTTTCAAAACATTTCATTAAGTGAGAGGTTAAGGCAATAGGTCTCATGTCTTTAAGTGCTCTGGCGTTAGGTTTCTTAGGCACGGGCACAATACATGAGGTTTTCCATGAAACTGGAATTTTAGACAGGGACAGAGACAAAGAAAATATAAAATGCAATACTGTACACAGCTGATCAGCACATACTTTTAAAACTCGTGGCATGACCCCATCCGGACCAGGTGCCTTATTTACATTGAGCCTTAAAAGCTGTGAGCGTACTTCATCCACTGTGACCGTTATAGGGGGACAGGGGCTGAGGCTACCCCTCGACTCCCCCAGGGTGGAGTGGGTTGCCATGTCCACAGCTGGGAGGTCCATGGTTTCAAACCGGGCAAAGAATTGGTTGGCCTCATCCGGTGTGAAAGTACCCTCCTTGAGGTGAGAACTGGCAGTGCCATAACCTGTTATTGACTTAAGGCCCCTCCATAGACCTTTAGTGTCGCACTCCTCAAGTTTATTTTCCACCTTTACCTTAAAATCCCTCTTACCCTGCCTTATGACCTGTTTAAGATGTTTGTGCTGATTTAATTTTTTCCCTATCTCTGCTCATGAAGGCAGCCTTTTTGTTGTTAATAGCACTCTTTATTTCCTTAGTGACCCACGGCTTGTTGTTTGTGAAGAGTTTGATGGTTTTACATGGGATGATCATGTCAGTACAGAACTTTATATAATCAGAAACACAATCAGCCACACTGTCAATCCGGTTAAAACTATCAAAATTGTCCTCGTCCTTAAACACAGACCAGTCTGTGCTTTCGAAGCAGGCCTTTAATTCTTCACATGCCTCCGTAGACCACACACGAACTGATTTGGTGGATGTGGGTTGTTTTCGGGCCTGTGTGGTGTATTTGGTTGAAAGCAGCACTAGGTTATGGTCAGAGCTGCCAAGTGGTGGCAGAGCAGTGGATGTGTAACTGTCTGACTCTGGCTTCTTCACCATCCTCATCCTCCTTGACCTCAGCGCCGCATTTGACACCATCAACCACTCCATCCTCCTCTCGCGTCTCCAGCACTCCCTTGGCATAACTGGCACTCTCCTGGTTCACCTCCTATCTTTCAGACGAACGTCAATTCATTTCCGTAAACAACTGTAAATCCTCCACCTCACCAGTCACCCATGGTGTTCCCCAAGGTTCCGTGCTTGGTCCTCTCCTTTTCATCATTGACATCCTTCCCCTTGGACAAATCATCCGTCGCCACGGCCTCGACTTTCACAGCTACGCTGACGACACCCAACTCTACCTCTCCGTCACCTCAGTCACCTAAGACCGTCACCTCAGTCACCCACTCCACTCTCACCATCTGCCTTGCTGATATAAAATCATGGATGCAACAAAATGTTCTCAAACTTAACTGCAATAAATCTGAAATACTCATTATCGGCCCTAAACACCTCACCCATTCAGCCCAGACTTTCTCCCTCAACATTGACGGCTCCACCATCACCCCCTCCACCCAGGCCCGTAACCTTGGTATCATTTTAAATCCCACCCTCTCTTTCTTACCCCACGCCAATCACATCACCAAAATTGCCTTCTTCCACCGCAAGAACATTGCACACCTCCCGCCTTCTCTGTCCTTTACCACCACCCAAACTCTAATTCACGCACTCATAACCTCCAGACTGGACTACTGCAACAGCATCTTATATGGCTCTCCAAACACTGTCCTCTGCTGCTCGTCTGCTCAACGCCACCCGCCGCTATGAACACATCACCCCGGTCCTCCAAAACCTCCACTGGCTCCCGGTCAAACACAGGATAAACTTCAAAATACTACTCACCACCTACAAAGACCTAAATAACCTGGCCCCTACCTACCTTTCTGACCTCCTCCCCCTTCATGCCCCTACCCGTTGCCTCAGGTCCGCCGGCACAAACACCCTAAAAACCATCAGGACTAAGCACCGGACCTGGGGTGACAGGGCCTTCTCGGCTGCTGCACCCTCCCTCTGGAATGACCTCCTTCTCCCTATCCGTCTGGCTCCCAATATAGCACTATTCAAACAATCCCTCAAAACTCACCTTTTCGCCTTCACCTGAACATCCCCTGCTCCCTCCACTACTAGACTTATATGCTAGTTTTCTTTATAATATTATGTTGTCTGTTTTGTTCAATCCTTTGTCTTAATATTTTACTTTGTCTTGTTTTGCTGTACTCATACATGTAAAGCAACTTTGAGTATTAGAAAAGCACTATAAAAATATATATATATATTATTATTATACATTTGACACCAGGATTGATGAATTTAGGCGTCTTTTTAACTTTTCAATCTTAAATCTATTCTGAATTTAACTGTAGTTAGTGGTTCTTTAAATGCATATTTAACAACAACATGCTGCGACTTGAATTCTCATAGAGTTAATCCTGCTTTTCAGAAACAAGGGAAGCAAGACTAATTCCAAAAAACAAAAGAAAATCTGTAACTTTTGATGAATTCATCCAGACCCGGTCCTTAGTCTCTAAATAGTAACATTGTCCTTTGTGAATTGGTTACACCATCGCTGTTTAGAAGTGAAGTATTTCATCACAATGACAGACATGTGGCATGTGCCATAAAATGATAATTACGTAGCAGAAACCTTGCTGTGCCTCTGGGGACCAGAACACACACCGGCATTTAATCCCCCCCAACAGCACTGACTGAAAAGCATAAACAAATATCCACTTTTTTGTGGATTAATCACGTGTTGGTGATTTCACATACCCTTGCATCATACTTCTGTGCTTCATTTTACTTAATTTTATTGTTTTTCATGGCAACAATATTAATAAAATGATCAAATGCATTCAGTGAAACTCATAATTGTTCTTATTTTCAACGGAAATAATTTGGCTAGTGGAAATTCTGATTGGCTGGTGATCAAAAAGTCAATTTAGAACCCTGATTACAACATTAAATTCCTAAAGACAGTCATGTGAAGTGATAAGCAACTGTCCAGACGCCAGCCTTGAACTAGCCTACTGAGCAGCTAACTAGCTAGCTAGAATGTACTTGGTTGAACAAGGGTAGGATCATATCAGATATATTGTCATATAAACATCTTTGAGGAAAAAAGTAAATACATGGACAAAAGTGGACTACTGTTTCCGAAAGTAGATGTTGTAATAATGTCAGCGTATATCGCATTGTATATTACATTTCACAATTGTGTTTTTTATCACAATGTTAAATTAGCAAATAATTATCACCCTGGATTTTGCGTGTGGCGTTTCTGCATCTATTTTGCAGTTTTAGGTATTTAGCTATCTCCCAGAAGTTAATGAGCGCACGGGTTTGGGACATTGTGACATTTGTGACTGTGGCTAGGATACAAGCATCGCAATCGTTACCAAGACGAACATTTTCTGTGGAGTGCAAAAATTGACGGAAGAGTTATGATGGAAAAATAAATAATAAATATATTATAAATTATATAATTTATTTTTATTTATAATAAATTATAAATATGAGAGACAATATGGGTTGTGCCTTGTAAGAGCAGACACCCCATAAATACGAAATAAATATATTTTATCGAGAATATAGGTTGTGCCCAATATTTATTGGTAATCAATTGGTATTGATTGGTATTGGTGATAGTAATCATAATAAAAATGATACATAGATAAATCTATGCATAGATGCAGAATTTTTTTCCATAGTTTGGTACACATTTAAGAATTTATGGAACCGAAGATGTCAGAATAAACCCGAAACACAGGTCATGGTTGTCGTGTGTGAGTCTGGCCAATCATGAATTGGCTGTGTCCTCATCCGAGATTGTGCAGCCGCTCTGGGGAAGCTGTGCTGGCTGAGTCAGCCGGCTGCTCTCAAATCGCTCTTGGTGTACTTTGATGACATATGTCACAGTGACGAGGCGTCGGACACAAATTATAACCGGCATGCACTGCTTCAAGTCAGCCGCCGATCTGTCTGCATAGCATCGCATGAAGTCAAAGACACCTAGTATCTCTGACCAATAATGTAGAGTGAGTTGTGTGCTTCCGAAATACCTTTTAGTTTTTCTGTTCCAACATTGTTTCTTTCGTTGATTAAATAGCATGACTTGTAGCTAGTTAATAGTGCTGTCTCTGTCTCCTGAATTGTTTGTCTCCGCCCTGTGTCTCTGTGTCTTGTCATACTAGCTAATTATGAATAGCGAGTGAGTCCAAACAGTCGCGTGTTCAGGGAGTGGCCTAGGGTGGCACGGGCCACCCCTGAAATCTGATTGGCCACCCCAATATCTTAAAATATGATTGGCTATATGCCCAGCCACCCCTTGTGCCACCCCTATCAAAAATGTCTGGACACGACCCTGAGTCCAAAGCTAAGAACTTTTAGCTTGACAAAAGAGTGCTACATTACGAGAAACAATCTGATTTGCTGCTGATGTTGAACATGCAAAAACTACAATCAAATCTGAGATTTCTCAACAACAATCAGGTGAAAGAGACAAATGTAGCCGTTCAGCTTCATAGACTCCCATTCATTTTGCACTCGACCACGATCACTCCCAGTGGAACTCTGGTGGAACTGCAACAAAAGTCGGTACAATGGGGCTTAATAGGGAGTGGGCAGGCTCTCCTTAAACAGGCTCTGGTATAGTTTTGAAGCACTGAAAACAACTGTTCACAGCAGCCCCATTGAATTCCATGGAAGCTGAGCTTCCTTAAGGAAATGCCCTGTGGCACTACGGGAATGAATGAGACGGAAATCAGTCAGTCGATCTGCTAATGTAGCTGAATCTGAACGAACTGATATGAATGTGTTCTAACGCAGTTAAAATAGTAAAATATATGAGTAAATATTTGACCGTGAATTTTTGGAAATGTTAGGGGCAGCTGAGCTTCCCTTGCAGTCTTAAAGAAATCGCCACTGAAGAACAGGGGTATTATTTGAACAAGGGTGTATAGTATGCAGTATTGGAACAAAAAATATGGATTTGTTAAACCTTTATGTAGGAAAAAAGACTAAATTTCTTATTGCTTCACAGAAAGAGTATTTCCACCTACAGCACCATCACATTCACCACTGTGGCAGCAGAATTGCCCTTAACCCTTTCCTGCTGGACCATTCAAATATGGGAAATAAGATTCCCATGGTTCCCGCCTTAATATCTTTGCCGTCCAATCACCGATTTTATTTCTGAAGACTGCCAGATACTCATGACAACTTAAGCTCAAAGCACATTTCATTGGTTAAGGGGTTACTGGGAGGGGGAAATAAATGTATCGTCAGCAACGGCAGCCATTGTTTTCCGAGGCGGAGCCAGAGCGGATACCATGGCAGAATGCCTACAGTGTTAATGCCGATTTATACTTCTCCGACTCCGTTACGGACAGACGCACGCACAGAGTCGGATGGATTGGTTGAATTTATACTACTCTGACGGCACTGCGTGCTGAAAGCAATTCACCTCCAGAACAGTAGATAGCGCTGCACTGCGATGCTAGCTAGGTTATCGAAAAGTCGGAGCAAATTTGAGCCGTTTCAAATGAGCCGTTTCGTCAATAAAATAAGCACATTTTCAGCAACTACACTGCCCATTTCTCGTCACATTTGAATTCAGATGCTGATTTACATGTACTGTTTAGCTGAAATATGAATTGTAAAAACGTACAACAATGGCGGTCAAAGGATTTTGTTCTCTTGTTGGTCACGGCAACCCCGCCCCCGCCCCTGACTCAAGCAGTTCTTAATACGGACCAATCGCAGCCAAGGGGTATCCGTAAAATGACGGATACTCAGGAAAATCAGGAGGTTCATGCAGAGCTCTGAGAGGGGCTCGGAGAGGGCACAGAGAAGGAGTTCCTTGACGGAGAGGGCGTTCCCTGTGTGCGTGTCCGTAAAAACGCAGAAGTATAAATTGGCCTTTAGATTTACAGCTTTGAATTGAAATCGGAGACGATATTATGAGTAAAGACAAGTGTCTTAATATGTGTTGTCAATATTGTCAATTAAAAGTCTCAACCTTTTACTTACGAAGAATGTGTTTGTGGGAGTGACGCAAGTTTTTTCAGGAAAGAATTACGTGTCCGGCTTGGCCGTTTGTGACAGGCAGCTATGATGGTAGTAGCATTGTTTAGCTTCGATTTGAGCAGATTTCTAAAAAACTGAAAAACAACATTAACTAGGTAGATTATGTACACTGTAAGCTAAATGTACATGCCTTGTTTAGCCAATTCGGTCGATTGTGGAAGAATCTCAAACGTTTTTTAGTTATCGAGAGGAGTATCCAGCCATAGCGCTAGCTACTTTTGTGGGAGGATAATTCCGTTTTCCCCTATGTCTCCACAAGTCACTAGAATGGTCATAACTTTTAATCAAAATATGATATTTCTAATCTGTCTTCTGTTCTACATTGCACACAGATTTGTGAATAGTCCACCTACTCAAAGTATTTATCCATTTTGTAATTAAAGTGGTTAAAAATGTAGTTGTCTGATGAGGTATGGTGGATGGAGAAGTTTTTGTAAAAAATGGCTGCCTGAAACCACCTTGATAAAATATGATTTGCCTTAAGTAATCATATATTTATTCATATCATAAAAATCCCCTAGTTCTCCTCTTCAATGTGGTATAACAGTTAAGGTGTATGATTTAATATGACAATTCATAAAATATGAATATGAATATCCTATTTCAACAGCATATGGAATGTTCAGAATTTTGGTTCAGGCAGTAAAGGGTTGCTGGTAGTGTTGAGTTATGTGAACAGCTAAATGAGGCAGTTGGCTGGCTCAATCTCTCTGGGACTGGGCTATTTATTTCCTCAGTATATCTAATGAATGTGTAGCCTTCGAAGAAGATGGAAGTTTGACGGGGTGGCAGTGTTTATGTGCTCAGCATCCCCTCCCAGCGGAGCCAAGGCTGGGTATTCATACGGGCAGAAATACTGAACCCACATCACAGGAAACTTGTAAATACAACAGAAGTTAAGATTCCCTCAACAGGCTATCTGTAGGGAATGGAAGGATTAATAAAGTATTACAGGGCAGAGCTAGAGTGGCTTTGCGGGTCATCTGTGATACTTTAACATGTACTTGCTAGAAGATAGGAGCTGGTATATCCAATAGACGAAACAAGCATTGCACAGTTTGAATCACAACCAACCACATGCAAGCAGGTCAAGCAGGGTTCCAGTATCTCCGGTACATATAAATAGGAACGTTCACAGATTGTGGGGACAAAAAGGAAAATGGCAAAGTTGTTTAGCATTCATTAGCATTCATTATATAGGATTGTGTGTTTTCTACATTCCGGACAACTATGAATGCAGTAAAACAGTGAGTGTTGTCTGAGTGTGTTTGACTCGGAGACCGAGGTTTAAAAGTAGAGCTTGGAAGTTTCTCTATGTTTTGATAACTGACACTTATGACGGTGACATAAAGACTTTGTGCATTGAAATAATCCTCTGATATTATCCCCATATGAGAATAGTCTCTCTGGTTTGTATAACTCTCTGTTGTAAACTGTTAAAAAATGGGAGATATCTGGACCTTTTATGTATAAGTATGAGATTAACATTAAAATAAGCATAAAACTTAATTAAGGCCAAAGGGAGGAAGACCGAGAGTCTCAAGTTGATGGCCATGTCTCTACATCCTCTCTGGATAGTGGAGAGGAGCAGATGGAGAGGTCTGGGCTGGCCGGCTCAGAGAGTAGACAGGCGGAGCTGTGAAGGGAGTAGGAGGATGGGTATGAAGAAATGGTTTTGCAGAACGGAGAGGGAGGGAGGAGGTAGTTTGCGGAAGTAAAGGAATTGAGAGTGAAGTCTAAGGAGGGTAGAGTAACATAGGCAGGTGGATGTGAGGTTAGCAAAATGAGGGAGGGTTGATGGGTGAGGGGGAGATTGGGAGTTGACATGGTAAAAGCAAGTTATGGAGTGGGCAGGTAGCTCGGACAGAGGGAGAGAGTAGGGAGTAGGAGAGAAAGCTGGATATGGGGAGGTGAGAGCAGTTTGAAGAGGAGAGAAGCAGCTACAGACAGGTGGGGCAGAGAGGCAGAGGGGGGCAGAGAGATGAAAGGGGGAGATGGACACAGAAGGATAGTTCATATTTAGACAGGCCCCTGCTGCACCCCACTCAACTTCGACACCAATAAATTAGCACATTCATAAGCTTGACTAATTCCCTCCACCATCTGGTGTGTGATTTATGATGCACCTCTGAAAGGGAAGAAGTAAATAATTTGAGGAGAAAAATGATTTTAATAGATTAGTTTGTATGCTTGGGATCTAAGAACAGAGGGACTCTTAAGTTTGTGGTCTGTTTGTTCAATAAGTATAAAGTCAATGTTAATGTCTTTCTCATTTTCTTTAAGTAAGGTTTGGAAGGTTTATTTGCTGTCTAATAATATATAACATATATTATATATATATAACAAATAGTTGAACAAATGACACATTGACTAACAGAACAGAAAAACAGGAAATAGCATTTTTTCCTCACCTTCATAAGCGATTTTGAATCCATGAGCGCTAACTGCAAAGTCACTGGTAAGCTGCAGTGAAAAAATAGACCCAGTACTTGTCACGGGAGAAGGAATTTGAAATCCAGTTAACCTGTTGAGAAAAGACAGAGTCTGCGGTCAAAGCAAAACACAATACCTCTGCAATCCCACTTAGCCTAAGAACCATCGTCAGAGAACATTCTCCATTGTGTGAAAGATGTTTGAGTCAGAAAGCTCCATCGTAACAGGCTGCTTCACAGGCTAAGACCAATAAACTGTTTTTATTATGTTGTAAAGATGATGTGTTGCTGACCATTCCTCAGTGGCAATTTTGCATTGACTGTCTGAGTCGTATAAGCCAGCAGGGCCTTATGGTGAGAGAGTGTTGGACAAACACAGCATTGTTGCCTCGTATAGAGAAAGATATGTGACTGTTACAATATACTGTAAGCTAAAATAAAATAATAGTAACTAGAGGGTACAATTTCTGGGGAAATTGTAGGGCATGCTTGCTTGCGTCGGTTGCAGGTGGGTCCGTTTTCCCTTTTAGTGATATTTTCAAGCATTTAGCCTACTCACAGGGGTGAAAGTAAGCCGGTACTGGCCGGTACGCCGTACCGGGAAGAAATTACGACACACACACAGGCCCGTCGCGACACGGCAAGCAAAACAAGCAATTGCTTGGGGCGCCGAGCTGGCTTAGGGCCCCAAGACAACGACTGGTTAAGAATAAAATGCAACGACAAACTGTGTGAGCGCTTCTTTGATAGTCAATGCAGTAAAGTGCAATGACAGTGTTATCGGGATCCCCCTCAAGGGGCCCCTCTCATGATCTGTGCTGCTGGCAAAATACAAAAACTCGTTGGGTCCTAAATATGAATATACAGGTGGGTTAAAGAGTGATACTAGAGTGATAAGAAGTCCTAGTGAATGCTTGATAAGTAGACTATAATACAGTAAATAAACAAATAATAAATAATTAGGCTAAGTGAAATTTTCGGCGCGCGTTGTGCGCGCATTAAACCTGTATATAGTACCACCAAGAAATAAAAACTACTTTCACCCCTGCCTACTCATATTGCATAATTCATTAAGAACACCCTTTGAAACAAGGAACCCCCTTTGAAAAAAGCTACTGTAACAACGTTGTCACTGGCAGTATTTCAGATGGAATTGCGATTCAAATAGTACCGTCTGCTAACTGAAAATAAGCCCCCCAAAACGTAAATAAGTTCGATATGAATTTAGGGGGACATGGCTAATTCAAAAGCAGTTTGCTAGAGGCAACCTAGCTGCTGTTGCTATCCACACGTCACTGATTGTTTGAAAGCGCCGGAAATGAGAAAGTTTCTTTTGTAATGGATAATGTATAGAACGCCGGTCATTATTGGGAAAATAAGCCCCTTCAGGGCGAAACAAAACGCCTTCGCTTCGCGTCGGGGTGCTGTTGGGGCTTATTTTCCCAATAATGACCGGCGTTCTATACATTATCCCACTTATTACACGGCTACTTGCCAACAAAAATAACTTAACACAGTGTGTCTTTTTACAATGTATTTGTTACCATTCGTATTGTTGATCAGCAGAGAAATAGTTCGCCAAAGACGTTGAACTTCATAGACTTTGAACAATCTTTAGGCTTCAAATCAGCTGACGTCGCTAAGCCACAGAGTACGCTGGGGTTGAAAAGTTACCGGACTACTTGCGGAGTGCTACGAAAGACGTGAATCCGAGGGAAAAAGGCCACTTCCCTTGACAGCGGTCAAATATGCATAGCAACGGTCAAATATGAGAAAATTGTTCACCGCAGAATGTTGGGAAGCCCCATTCAAGTGAATGGAGCATTCTACAGCATTAAGAACAGCCGTGTAATAAGACATAATAAAATGTAGCCATGGCTGTGGCATTGAAGACAGTACTGTAGCCATGGGCGTCAGCAGCATTTTGAGAGCGGGGGGGACATATAATGCGGGGGGTCTGGGGGTTTCTCCCCTAGATTTTTTTTTAAGACAATTTCCCGCATTCTGGTGCACTTACCACAACTGTTTACCATAGTTGTTATACATATACTGAGGGGCTGGACATTAAAATATTTTGAAAACTAAACTTCCCAATAAGCAATGGGACATCTTCAACTACCTCACCTTTCAGCACTCACCTCAGCAACAGAGCTGTCTCCACTGCCCCTGCATGCTGCCCCTGCCTCTGACGCACTCTCAATCTCTACCACCTATATCAGGAGACATGGAGATGCATTGAGCATTCTTTCATATTGATAATAATAAGCTTAGTGTCGATTTTTCATATGAAGATTTCTGAGATGTAAATCATGTTAACAGCATATAAAATTCCCAATTGGTATAGGTTTAGTAGCCTAATAATTATGTAGGCTACATAAAAAAATAGCATCTCCCTAAAGCATGATTGGACAGTTCAGAAATGATCAAATTTGTGTTCAAACCTGTAGTCCTTTCCACAGATCACATCCTCAGGATGTAAGCTTTCAGAAAATACATGGTTTAGGTGGTTGAATCAGTTTCCCTAAATGGCACAGCACAAAAAAGTATCAGCCATATAGCCTACTCCATTTACCAATACCAAATTTATTATGCATGGGCAGCATACTAATATGGAGAGATGGACGTGTCTCTTGTCTCATTAGATAACATCCCGAGGGTATAAGCTTTCAGAGGATATATGGTTTTAATGGTTGAATCAGTTTTGCCTTCATGTTACAGACTAACATGTAGTAATACAATTCTGCAAATTGCCAAAATTACAAGTTGAGCAACCTCATTTAAATTGGAAGACAATTCTTTTCTTTTTTTCAGTCATTAGAAAAACTAGCATGTTGGCTAAGGTTAACTCCAGATTAGCTCACGGTTGTTATGGCAATAAAAAAAACACCAGCAATTTATTTTGTAGCTCCTTGGAAAAAACATCCTTGTCATCTCTTTCTGCCTGAAACAGACGCCTAGGTCTGAACACGGCCAAAAGCACAACATATTTCAGACCCAGATTAAGAAATCAACAAATGCTGTTCCACTTGTAATGGGTAAATAAAGTATGGTATTGCCTAGTGCTAGATGTAGGTTAAAAGCTTGCTTATCTAGCTAGCAGTAATCATAATATTTGCAGAAGGATCTTTGTGACTTAACTAATGTTATTATAGTCAGAGACTGTGTCATAAGGGTGCTTTGGCCACTGAAGGGAAAACTGGGCAACTTTGACTTACTTTCCTCTTCCTCGAAAAAACTCCTTATGTCCATCTCGTCTGTGGAACAGTCATGTCTGAAGTGCTAGCTACAAGCGCGATGCGTCGATCAAAGAGTATGGGAGTTGAATCTGCGTGCGTGATACTGTTTTTCGGTTGGGATTCTTGGGGGGTGGTATTTTTCACTCGTAATCCAAGCTCCAATTTGCGTGCTAGAACGTCTCTATCACGTTGTATCCATGCGTCGTTGCTAACGTGTGTTGACGTGGTGACGTAGTTAGCACAGATTACCCTTCGTCGACTAAAGGCACTTTTCGCCACAAAAACGTTGTAACCTCCTAAACTGTGCAACGAAACGTAAATCCCAATACAAGCAACTCAATCGCTAGCAAGACGTAACTTTTGACACCTACGTTGTCTATGTAGTCCAAATATTGCCGGATCCTTAGGGGTGGGAAAAGAAATAAGTTTCAAAAGGCCTGAAATGTATGTTATAAAGGACCTGCAGCAAGATGAAGGCAGAAAATTACAGAAAAGAGAAGAAAAATGCAAAAGTACTGGCAGTTGGAAGGTACTGCTGTGAAAGGTATTTTTGAAAGGACCTGGAGCAAGATGAAGGCAGAAAACAGAAGAAAAGAAGAAGAAAAATGCAAAACAAAAAGGGGAAAATTTCAGAAAGTTGAGCTGCAGGAAAATGTGAAAATTGAGCAGAAAACCTGGAGCCGAGTGCACCAGCTGGGCGTAAAACAGTTGGTCTTAATTCTTACGTCGGTCTTAGCTACGTCCGACTTTGTGATTTGAATTTACACCAAGTGCACCAAGCTTGACGTAGCTACGTCTGGTCTTAAGATGCGCGTCTTTGTGAAAATGCGAAAGCATCTATCGTTGCCAAGCAACACATTTAAGAGCCTATCAGAGCCAGTCCACGGGCTTATTAGACATTCTCTGAGCCTATCCGAAGCGCACTTTAAAGCTAGCCTATCTCCCTTCAAAACAAGCCATGGATAAAGAAAAACAAAAGAAAAGGAAAATACATTTTACTGATAGAGAAATTAGAAAACATATAGTTTGTATACTGAGAATAGAAGCGTGTTCACGGGGAAATGTATAATAATATCAACACAAACAAACAGAAACAATCAGCTGGAAATCGATCAACAAAAAAATTAACAGAAGTAACATTTCTGCTACCACGGACGACTTTCTTGCCTTAATGCCCTTTCCATGTTGCCTATTAACAAGACGCGCTGCATGTGCGATCAAACTAGTGTTAGCCCTAATTAGGCTACCATGGATAGGATATTGGTCCGATTTTCCAACTTACACCTGCTCCCCACTAGGCGTAAAATGTACACCCAGGTGCAGCACATAAAGGGCTTAAGTCTAACTGGTGCACTAGTCGTAACTTTCAATTCTACGTCGGACGTAGCGTACGTCCAGGCGTACGCCCAGCTGGTGCACTCGGCTCCAGTTGCTGAAGTCTGGGTTGAACGAATTTGAAGGTAAAAGGACAACACTGGAATGACTTGAACTTGCTGGAAAAAGGTAGCAACCGTTGGTCATTGGCAACAGACTGGCAACATTTCTAACCTAGAATCTAGGTTTCAGGTTCAAGACGGAGGAGAAACTAATCATGCGGAACTGCACACCCAGTCCTGTTCAGACACTTTAAGATGATATCAAAATAATTATTCATAGTGCAGGGTTGCCGATGTTGTCGTTGTCCCTGGTGAGTTTTTTATACGTAAATAACAAGATCATGATACATCTAAGCAGCGGATCATTTCTTGCAAGTGTTTCCAAGGGGTATGTATTAATAGCCTGGTCCTAACCAGACCCTCGTACATTTCATTTGTACAGAGGGTCTGGGATGTCTCGATTGACAAACGTTAACTTCCTTGAAGGCGGGTCCTCTGTTGAAGTTTAAAACTATTGGATTCACCCAGAGCCATTCTGATTTGCCATAACCAATCGCAAGCGTTCGCCTTAGCCAACTCCTTCACCACTACTGTAACGGTGCTAGCTGCCGTAGCTGGAAAATCAAACTTTTCCCGAACCCCGTGGGGAGGAGGGCCACAACATCATGGCCACCAACAAAACTCAGCAAGGAATGTTCTTGCTCCGGCTTTAACCTGTATTCGGCAGCGTTGCCACAACGGCAGAATAGTTTAGATCGCATCTTTCTCCGCCGCCATTACTGAACTACTCAAACAAGTGCACGACATTAACGTCATCGTTCTCAGCCACTCCCTCTGTTCGCTGATTGGACCTACGGTTTTTGAAAACCGACTTCAGAACCGACATCCCAGACCTAGTACAGAAGCAAAATCCAAAAAAAGCCATCGCGCTAGCTCGATTATGAGAAATGTGGCTAGAATCCACACATCAAACAAGTTAACCTAGACGCGAAACTGTACATCCAATCCCAAAAAATAAGGATATTTTCCGAGACCCAAGACTCTGCCGAAACCATTGATATCCTTTATGTGTCTGTGCGGTCAGAAGTACAACTCTTTTGGCAGTTTCCAAAACGTCATACAATTCTGCTTTCATGGTGCGTGTCTGTTTGGTTGCCACCGTGATGGCGCAGCTGTGATCGCTAACGAGCTGGGCAGAGAGAAAAAACAAATTTAGTTGGAATCCACACCTCAAACAAGTTAACCTAGAAGCAAAACTATACGTCCAATCCAAAAAATGAGGATATTTTCCGAGACCCAAGACTCTGCCAAAACCAGACATGTCCTTTATATGTCTGTGCGTTCAAAAATACGACTCTACCGGCAGTTTAAAAACACGTCTACTTTCAAAATTCTCTGACGAATTTTACCCACCTCTCCATTGAAGTTAGTGAGAGAATTTGAAAGGCTGCTCTCGCTTCAAGGCTCAAAGCTGAAAATCTGTAAATGTGAGCTCTTTAGTAGTTAAACTGGCTGAAAGAGGACAAGTTTTCCTACATTTTAAGGTAAAACTTGTTTCTGTAAGTTAAACTATATGAACGTCAGAGGAATTTGTTTGACAATTTAGTTGAATATCAGAAAAAGAGTGGCACACTCTGCTGGCTGCTCAATCATAAAAATCAAGAAGGAGCTAAATTTTGCATGTATTTCAAACTGTCACGATTCAGAATTGGCTGAATATTTGAAAAAGCTGAATCATTTGGGAATAGCTGAATGTCTTGTGAACATTTTAAAGGTTGAATGGTGTCTCTAGCTGAAAGTATGCTGAAGCAGTTAAGTTTGAAAGAGGAGGAATATTTTTAATGATTTGAAAGGATTTACCATCACTTTTAATGGGACAATAATTTGCAAAAAAAGTGAGAAATACCAGAAGTCATAGCCATCATCTCCTGAAGGAGCTGAACGTTTGGATACAAAAATTGTAGGAATCGGTGAAAGTATGCAGGACTAGTTAAAGGCCAAAAAACGTCCGAAGGCAAGCACACCCCAATAAACATCCTAATATACAAAGATTGTATGCAATATACAATAATACACATTATACACTAATACACGTAATGACCTATACTAACTTTATCGACCGATACTAACCTAAAACAAGACCTATACTAGCCTAGGACAACCTATACTAACCTGAATTGAATTGATGTTTATTTGCCATGAAAGTTTGCACAAACACAGAATTAACTTTGGCAGGAGAGCATACCTAGGCAGCCATTTGCGGCGCCAACTAGAAAGGTTACAGCATAGCATAACATGAGGAGAGAGGAGGAGAGAAAAAGGCAACCCCCATACAATGCTCCTAGAGGAGTACAGTGTGGGAACAGGCAAAAACCTCAGCACATAAGCTCACAACAATTACAAAGACACTTGCGGAGGGGAGTGGGGGGGGGGGGGTAGACAAACAGCATCTGGACCTGCAGCCATGGTAGGTGCTGGACACAGACCCGCCAGCCACCCAGGGGAAACAAGCAGTCGAAGGCGTTGGATTGGGGGTGGGGGGGTGGTGATATCTGTAGTAGGTGAAAGTTAATGTGTGAGTAGGTCTGGGTTGGCATCCTCGACCTAGGCCAAAATCAGTCAGATTCTCCCTATGCAGATTGTGTTGGCAAGGAGACATCCTTGGTCATGACCCGGCTAGAGACCAAGCCACCTAAGACAAGTGGGGTACAGTTAGCGCATTAGTGAGCTGAAAGTGACAGTTTGTTAAATGACTAGAGAGAAATGTATCAATGTAAAGTGACCATTGAGAAATGTATGTCCATATCGGTGTCCATTCAGAAGCCTGATGACCCTTGGATAGAAAATATTGTCCAGTCTGCTTGTGCGAGACCGAGTGCTATGGTCTCTAGCCTGCCAGAAGGCAACGGGATAAAAAGACTGACGGATGGGTGGTAACAGTCTCTTAGGATCCTGCCTGCTTTCCTGAGGCATAGGTGTGTTAGGTGTCTTGAAGGGCTGGGAACTTCCTGCCAATGATGAATTCAACAGACGAGACCACACTACGTAGGGCCTTGCAGTCCCTGTCTGTGCAGTTCCCTCGTGCATCTGTAAAAGTTAGTGAGGATGACCGAGTCCATGCCAAACTTCTTCAATCTCCTCAAGAAGAAGAGGCGTTTCCGAGCCGCTTTGACCACCTTGTCCGTGTGAGTAGACCAGGTGAAATCATTGCTGATGTTCACCCCTAGGAGCTGACCTTTTCCACTTCGGATACGTTGATGTGAAGGGGTGCAGCATGCTCCTCCTCCTACCGCCTCCTATAGTACACAATGATCTCCTTGGTCTTACTGACGTTGAGAGAGAGGTTATGTCCTGACACCTTGATATCAGGGTATCAACCTCCTCTCTGTAGGCTGACTCATCACTGCCACTGATGAGGCCCACAATGGTTGTGTTGTCAGCAAACTTAACAAGGAGGTTGGAACTGTGCAGTCGTGCGTGAACATGGAGAACAGGAGAAAGCTGAGCACACAGCCCGGGGGGTGCCTGTGTTGGTGATCAGTGTGGATGAGGTGCGATCACCAATTCGCACCACCTGTGGCCTCCCCGTCAGGAAGTTGAGGATCAATTTGCAGAGGGAGGCGCTTAGTCCCATGTCCACAAGCTTGGAGACCAGTCTGGAGGGGATGATGGTGTTGAATGCTGAGCTGTACTCAATGAACAGCATCCTCGTATACGTATTCCCAGAGAATGTCTAATATGGGGAGAACTGTCACTCTCGGGAAACTTCTGAACTGGTTGCAGTTCCACTCTGGTTCCATATGAGAGCACTCACCAGTGAGTGCAGAATGAATGGAGGTCTATGGAGCTATACCCCTCAAAATCCACTTTTCTCAGGATATAATTTTTTGTCTAGTACTTGAATGTTGCATTTGAAAAGGGAAGCAAAGAAAATTCACACTGCTGGGTGTTAGATTTTTTAATTTACTTTTTTGTTCTAAAAAATCTGCATTCATTAGCAGAATTCTAGCGTGTTATGGGCAACAACGACTCACCCTGTAAGAAATCGAAAGGACATAAGTACTCGTTCATCCAACTTTCGACCTATAATCCATGTTGAACTTGCAAAAACTACAATAAAATCTGAGATTTCTCAACAACAATCAGGCGAAAGAGACTAATTTAGCCGTCTATCTCCATAGACTCCCATTCATTTTGCACTCATTGCCTCATGCCGGCGATCACCCCCAGTGGAACTCTGGTGGAACTGCAACCAAATTTGGTACAGTGGAGCTTAATAGGGAGTGGACAGGCTCTCCCTAGACGGGCTCTGGTATTCCCTTTGTCCAGGTGGGAGAGAGCGGTGTGCATTGTCAGGGTAATGGCATTGGCTGTAGACCTGTTAGACCTGTGTGCAAACTGCATAGGGTCCAGGGTAGGAGGTAGCGAGGAGCTGATGATTGATTTGAATAGCCACTCGAAGCACTTCATGACGACAGAGGTCAGTGCTATCGGGCGATAGTCATTCATGCAGGTGACCTTGGTGTTCTTGGGCACAGGGACAATGGTGGTCGTCTTGAAGCAGGCGGGGAGTACAGACAGGCTGAGGGTTGAAGATGTCACTGAAGACCCCAGCTAGCTGGTCAGCACAGCCCTTGAGGGCCCTACCTGATATGGTGTCTGTTCCAGGTGCCTTGCGAGGGTTGATCTTTTTGAAGCAGTGCTTCACCTCAGCTACAGTTAATGTTGGCACGCCACTGGCTAGGCCTTCAGGTAGCTCCACTACAGGGGGGTCACAGTCCCCCTAAAAGCGAGCGTAAAAGGCATTCAGCTTGTCTGGCAGTAGGACAGAGGACTGGGTCTCATTATAGCCTGTCCCTTTGTAGTCTGTAATGGCTTCAAGTCCACTACTCATGCGCCTGGTGTCAAAGCCATGGTAGCTGGACTCCACCTTGGTCCTGTAAGCCCTTTTCGCTGCTTTGATGGCCTTCAGAAGGTCATATCTGGCCTTCCTGTACTGATCAGGGTCCCCAGAGTTAAAGGCAACAGACCGGGCTCTCAGCTTGGACCAGACCGTGGCATCGACCCAGGGCTTCTGATTGGGGAAAGCCCGGACAACCTTCTTGGGCACGATGTTGTCATGATGATGTCAATGCAGTGATAAATGTAGCTGGAAACAGTGCCTGTGTATTCGTTTATGTCTCCTTCTGCTGCCTCCCGGAACATCTGTAGTGTCGAAACAGTCCTGGAGGGTCGACACAGTCTCGTCACTCCATAGGTGGACTGACCTCAAAACCGGTCTGACCTGTTTAAGCTTTTGTTTTCTATGCGGGGAGCAGAAGAATGGAGGTGTGATCAGCTTTACCAAAAGCAGGGCGGGGGAGGGGTTTGTAGCTGCCCCGGAATGTTGTGTAACAAGGATCCAATTTCTGGTCTCCACGTGTGAAGAAGTCAATGTGCTGATAGAATTTGGGCAGGACCTTCTTCATGTTGGCTCTGTTGAAATTTCTAACAACAATGGAAGCTGCCTCTGGGTGCACATTCTCCAGACCATTGATAATCTCATACAGTTCATCCAAAGCAGTGGCCTTATCTGCCTGGGGGGGGGGGGGGGTGTAGACTGCACTCATGCCGACTGAAGTAAACTCCCGAGCCAGATAAAAGGGTCTGATTTTTACAGTTAATAGTTCAAGGACAGGAGAGCAGTGAGATGCTAGTACCGCTACATCTGTGGCCCATAGAAAGTTACCATAACACAGACCCCTCCGCCCCTGCGCTTGCCTGAATCAGCTGTCCTGTCCTGATGGTATATGCAGGGATCTAGAGTGCAACCATTTTACAATTTTTGTAGTCATTTATGCATTTATGCATATGCAACCAACATTTTTACGGGTGCGACTAAAATTGTTCCTAGGTCGCACCAGTGCACCTAACCTCCGCTGCCTCTCCAGGAACGAAGCGTTTGTTTCTTCATTGACGGAACTCACACTCATGGTTGGATCATATCGTGGTCTAAACTAATCAGAGACGGGCGGGTCTTTGCCTCTGATTGGCTGTGGTCCAGATATTCCTGTAGGCCTACACTGCTCCGTGCTGCGTGATTGAAATTACAACCTGAGCACCAGAGAATCAGTTATGGCAGACCTGGGCATTGTACGGCCCGCAGGCCACAACCGGGCCACAACCGGCCCACAGGCTGTCCAAATCCAGCCCGCGTGAGGTAAATCAAAAATTTAAATAAATAAATGTGTTGAGCTGTAGTAAATATGTAGTCCTGAAAGACTAGTGATCAGGTGATTTACTAATGTGCACTTGCGCAATCTCACCGACAGGAGAGTTAGCTGTTGGTTAGCCCTCGAAAATGAAAAACGAAAGGTTGATACAGAATGTAGAGTTTTTAACAAGACATGGGCTTCTAAGTATCTGTTTCCTGAGGTCAAAGTCAAATCTGTGTTCTTGGTTTTGGAGAACAGGTCGCTGTGTTGAAGGATTATAATTTGAATCGGCACTAAGGAACAATAAAAAAAAACTAACGCGGACATAATAAGAACTTGACTGATTCAGTGGGCGCGGGCTGATGGTTTGCTAGTTAAATTGCAGACCCGGATCATCACCTGTCAACTGACCTTCGCAAATCCACCTCAGACATTCAGCCAGATTTTGATGCACTTGTTCAAGCCCACTGGATTCCTCTCACAGAACAAAATTAACTGGAAAAAAAGTATTGGTTTTTGTATTAAGTTGATCAATTACATATCTTTAACATGGTGACGGAGTTCCTAAACACAGCTAATTATCCTGGACCCATCTGCAGCCTTCGACACAGTTAACAGTTGACTAGCTAAGGTCCACAGTGTGTGGGTTGCTCAAGTATCTGCTGCCAACATAACGTGTCTCAGATCCTCCAGCCATACATTTACATTTAGCAGACGCTCTTATCCAGAGCGACTTACCATAAGTACAGGGACATTCCCCCTAGGTAAGTAGGGTAAAGTGTCTTGCCCAATGACACAACGTCATTTAGCACTGCCGGGAATCAAACCGGCAACCTTCTGATTGATAGCCCAATTCCCTAACCCCTCAGCCACCGCTCAGCCACCTGACTCCCATTTTGCACTACTGTACTGTACTCCACCTAGGTTAGAATAGGTTATAGAGTTGTAATGGGTATTATGTGCATTTAGGGTTGGTAAAGTGTATTATTTATTGTTATAAATGTAGGTATATATTTAGGAATATTTAGTATATTTAGGAAGTTTTAGTATTAGGGTTAGTATAGTCGATTATTTATTGCTATCTGTATATTTAGGAAGTTTCACTTATTTAAGCTCAGCATAGATGTAAATTATGTTCTGTGCACTTATATGTTATGCCAGGTGCTTGCGTTGTCTTGTCTTAAGAATTTCAGTGCCTAGTCTGACCTTGTGTTGTTCCGTGTACCTGACAAATAAAAGACTTGTCTTGAATTTACAGATATAGAAAGAGGAGGGAACTGATATGCATATTTTCTCTACATATGTGAGGTTGTCTCTTGCTGTGGTCAAGAGGTCACGCAGTGAGCCTCTGACAATACACATATAGATTGGAGAATGTGCTACTTTTACCTTTGGAAAGAGCAACATGCAAAAAATAGTATAAATAATGAGCTATGACCACATCACCTGTTTGTTGTTTTCTCTGTGCATTAAGTTGTGGAATGTGTACTGTTTAAGGACATGTTTTGGTGGTTACTATTTTTGTACTGTCCAGCTCATGTATATAATGTCCATCTGAGAGACACTCATGCTAGCCACTCTGTTGTGGATTGGTGACATGATCTGACGTCGTTGCCAATAAATTAAGCCAAACCTTTCCTAATCGTCGTGCCTCTGTCCGCTCTACCTGTTAAGAGATTTCATCCTTACAGTAGTTAACAACACATTCTTCTGTGCTGTGATGAACTTAAAACTCAATTTCAATTCCACTTTACAGGATCTTTAAGTACACACATTAATATATGTGACAAAATTCACTGATCTATACTGAAAGCAAGCTCTTACTAAATTGCAATTTGCCCTGTGGAACAGACCATCTAATAGCTACACACTGAATGCTCACTTTATACTGTCTTAAAGGCAGGGTAGATAAGGTTGTTGAAAAGCACTTTTTGTCATATTTGCAAAAATAAACTTCACATCCTGATAACAACCAATAAATCTAAAGGCTTGAAAGTCAAATTAAATCAATCCAATATCTGTGGGTATTGAACGACTGTAATCAACACGACCAATCATTAAGGTTGGACCGGCCCTACCTATTGGACAGCATTCAGACCAAATGCAATTATTGGACAAGCTACTTGTCTGTCTACTTTCCCACAACAGTTATCAGGCACTGCGTTCATGTGTTTTGGATGCTGGGGACACACTACAGGTTAATCGGGCCGATTTCGCCCCTTCCGACAATCCTCTGTAACATCCCGATTATCTTGATGGTTCTACAGATTATTTTATCAGATGTTCCCTTGGTGTGCGGTGTGTCAAGAGTGACCGAATCTGCTCAGAAGGACGTCGGAGGTGCCCCGATTGCGAATCCTAAATATTTAACATGTTGAATATTTGTGATCAGAAATCCTGATGTGTGGGGGGGAACCCCGAGGACAAACCCAGAGTTTATCACGTGAAACGAAACAATATCCAATCAGAAAGCAAGCTGAGAGAAGACGAAAGCATAACAAACGGAGTCACGGCGCAACACAAAGTTACATGGAATTGATTTGTGGCAACAGCAAACCCTTTTCTTTTATCCGTGAATTTTCTGTGGAAATTATTCCAAACACTATCATCGCAATTTCTTCCTGCATATAGTCTGCCATGCTTATTCTTAAATCTCGAGATTTCTGTGATATTTCTTGTGTTAACAGTCGGGACACTGGTTGGAAATCTGTGTGTGTGGTGTGCTGTCTTTGTCAAATCATGGCACACCACACACTGTAGGAGCAAAACGGCTAAATCTAGGATTTTTGTCCTCATGTTTGTGGTCTTTCACAGTTTGAAAATCTTATAAGGTTAAAAAAATCGTTTAGTGTGTACCCAGCATTAGAAAGGAGGGGAGTGATATTTTGGTTTGAATCCTTTCTAACTCTAGATAAAATAGCTGGGTTCGCAAAAATTACCGATCCTGCCTTTAATTCAATTTAACCATAAGTGTAGTGGGACTTATAATACCTTGAAATATTTATCCTTTAAACAATGTAGCAGAGGCCTCTGGTCTACTACAGCAACTGTGGATCTCCCAATGTGATCGGAATGGCCGAAAATAAAAAGCTTGATTAATAATGATCATATAACATGTAAAGTAATCAATAATATTTTCTACTGAGAATTTTCTTATCTATTGCTAGAAACCTCAAAGTCACAGACAGACTTTCTGCAGGAGAACTGGTAGCGTTCCAATTAGTTGTCTTAGACATTTGATATGTGGAGTCACCAGACCCAGCAACCAGTAGCTCCCTCACTAAATCGTTACCACTGTGTACTTGCCGCCTCACTATGAATTTTATCTTTCTTTTTGGACATGTCCAGCGCTGGCACTGTCTACAGCGTTTTATCAATTGAAAAAAGCTGCCAATGCGAGAAGCAACTGCTCAAAATTTCTGCCTCAACACTGGTGACAGTTGATACACTGTATCTTGAGCTAGTTGAACTAGCTAGCTCAGGGGTTCTTAACCTTTTTGACCTTGAGGCCCAATTTTTATAGTACAAAGTGGCCCGGGGCCCATTAAATATTAACTATGTTTAGGTTTAATTGACTTCACTCTTGGTTTGATTTGTATTCAATAATAAACCAAATCCACTTATTGTTTAACAAGCAAAAACCTTGTCAAATAAAATTACATGATAAAATGGGATCATCACAAAGACTTTTATTAAACGTTTATGTAAACCTGCTGTATCCATACTGTATCAAGACACCAAACAGGCTGATAATTCATGGACCAAATCAAGCTGTGACAAGAAAAAAGTTCAAGGATCAAGTCATGCTTTTTAATAATAATAAAAAAGACCAATAGTAGGATTTTACTTCAAATTAATTAAAAAAAAATATATATATAAATCATTCAAATTAAAAAAAACAGGTTGATAAAATAAATGCATTCAAAAAATATAAATCTATAAATATAAAACTGTAAATGAAATTGAAATTAAGTGCAAATGAAACTATAGCCTTATAATATGCAAAGCCATTTGAAAATTGCTTCAGCAGTCTCCATTTTTGCATGGCAGAACCAGAAGAATCTTTATATCTGTGACAAATGAACAATGACACAAATAATAACAACAATTATACAACTCCCTTTTCATCTTCACCTCTTAATGAGACACTTGGGCCTGCCTCTGAGACATAATTAGATCCAGTCTTGGTGGAATGGGAGAAAGGCTCACTCTCAGAGTAGCCTCCAGTATTGCTCTGAGTCTGTTTCGGGCTTTGGTCTTAGTTGTGGCTACAATAGAGAATCCTAATTCACACAGGTATGTAGTTGTGAATGGGATAAGGAGTTTCACAGCTCTCAGTGCAAGACATGGGTATTCCTTTGAGACTTTGAGCCCAGGTCCAGTTTGCCCCACTGCAGCTTTAAAGTGCTGTCAGTGGAAACTTCCAGAAGCTGTGATTCCAGGTGTGAGGGCAGAGCAACATCATTTGCAGTGGCATCCACTGAAAATGGGTCCAAAATCCACATGTTTCCCTCTCTGGGATCCTCAGGAAAGTAGTCACCAAATTTCTCTGCCAGTTGTGAGAGGTGCTGGCAGACTGAGTCACTGATCTTCACCTGAGGGGAGTTTTCCAAAATGTCAGACAAAAGTGGAAACATGTCCATCCTCTTTTCCTGGGCCCTCTTGGTCCACAAAGCAAGTTTCCTCTTGAAAGCTTCAACTTTGTCTGCAACACAAAAGATGTTGCTGTTTCTTCCTTGAAGTGAGGTGTTCAGTTGGTTCAGTAAGGAAAAAATGTCACAGAGGTAGGCAAGTTTTGCTGTGAACATTGTGTCAGCATAGTAATGTGCAAGATGAGATTTTTTCTCAGTGAGAAAAGAGAACACCTCATTCCTCAGTTCAAACAAACGATTGAGGACCAGTCCTCTTGGGAGCCATCTCACTTCACTGTGATATAGCAGCTGGACATGATCTGCTTCTATGTCCTCACAAAGCTTAGCAAAACATCTGGAGTTCACAGCATTGTTTTTAATAAAGTTTATGGTTTTTACACTTACATCCATCACCTGGTGGAGATCTGGTGACATCTTTTTTGCTGCAAGGCTTTCACGGTGGAGAAAACAGTGTGTCCATTTAGCTTCGGGTGCACGATCAAGTATCTGTCTAATGACACCATGATGCTTGCCAGTCATTGATGCTGCACCATCACTGCACACCCCGACACAGTTCTGCCAGTACAGGCCGTTCTCAGTGAAGTAGTTATCTATGCAGCGGAAACATTCCTGAGCCGTAGTTCGTGTTGGTAGCTCTCCACAAAACAGTATGTCTTCGTGCAAACTACTGTCCCAGCGATAGCGAACAAAAACTAGCAGCAGCGCAGCATTTGTGACATCTGTCGACTCGTCTAATTGCAAAGAAAAAAACGGGCTACTTTTTATTCTTTCTGTAAGTTGATGCTGTATGTCTGAGGCCATCTCGGCGATACGGTTACTCACAGTGTCGTTTGAGAGTGGGATGGTCAGCAGCTTTTTTGCACCGGCCTCTCCGATTAGCTCATGGCACATATCAACAGCGGCAGGCAGAACCAACTCCTCCGCTATGGTGAATGCTTTCTTACTCTGTGCCACACGTCTGGCTACGAGGTAGCTGGCTTTCAATGCACATTTAGAGTTGCTTATCAGTGACACGACAGACCTTTTCTGCATCTGCAGCCCACTTTCCTTCCTCTTAAAATATTCCACAGGCTTTCCCACGAGCATCGGGTGCTTGGTCTCTAGATGCCGCTGTAGTTTTGAGGGCTTGAAGGCTTCGTTGGACAGCATTAGCCCACACTCCACACACTGTGCTTTTGGCACTGCCTCTGTTCCTCCATTTACAAAACCGTATTTAATGAAGTCGAGATTGTATTTCCGCAAAAACGTTGTCTTTTGGGTGGGGGTGTCGGCAGGACGTTCGTCTTCATTTTTTCTTTTTAAAAACTTCTCCATTTCTTCTCTGTGTATTGGCGCTTTTTAAACAACTGATTGCTTTACCGCCTCCACATGGTCGAAAGCTGCACGCAGTCTCGCGGCCCACAAGTGCAAAACTGAAAGTTTTTTGCGGCCCAAGTTTGGGCCGCGGCCCTATGGTTAAGAAACCCAAACTTCCCAATTTTGAACAAAACTGAAACATTCATGTTATTATAATGTTAAACATTATTCATTTTTTTTTGTAATTGAATGAATGCAAAATATGTCAAACAAAAAGAAAGGAAACTGATGAGCCTTTACTAGTAATCAAATTTGTGTCGGTCCACATGTATTTATTTTTCCTATTTTGTTAGTTTGCTTTGGAATCTGGAAAGTCAACATTACAAAATATGAAGCCATCAGATGAGAAGAGTCCAGGGCCCTATTCGTCGTAAGGGTTGAAACTAAGTTAAACAATTGTCCCTTTAGCCCGTTAACATTAGCGAGCTAATTGAGAACAGCAAATATCGGTTCACCAATGGCTGATCCGCATCCAAATCATGTGGTTAATTTCTATCAGGCTAAACTCATCAGGGCAATTGCACGTGCACGTCCTACTCCAAAAGGCAGGAAAGGTCGATCACCAAAACCGTGATTTTCTAATGGTATGACGGCGGAAAAGACGAAAGACAGAGCAGTGATATTCTCGCCATCCGAGCAAACAAATATAATGAGTCTCTACAAAGACAATAAGCATATTATCATGGCTAGGTCAAACACCGCTGCCAGAGCAAGACAGGCAGCTTGGCAAAAAATTGCCGATAAGCTAAATGCGCAAGTTTTGGGAAAATGCATTGGCTCATCTTAAGTGCGTCATTACCCCAATCAATCAGATCACATTTCTTTAAATGTGCCTGCTGGCAGTAGGTTTAATGTAAATTAATCATGGAATGAGATCTTGCTAGCAAAAATAATGATCTCAACTCTTTCAGAATAAGTAGATAAAAACAAGGCCAAAGAGTATCTAATTGATACAAATTCATAGACACTTAAGAGGATATGTACTGAAAGCGCTTATATCATGTACTATATATGTGTATATGCATGGGCGTTGCCGCAATGTAACTTGGGGGGGTCACGTCCCCCTCACTTAAGAAAAAAGTTGTTTGGACCCCCCCACATTTGCGATCAAAATATTAGTGCATGACTGGGGGGTATTCCAGGTAGCGGGTTTAACAAACTCTGAGATTAACCCTGAACTCTGAGTTGAGTTAGTCTAACATGGGAAACTCTGAAAATTCGGTTCCAGAAAAGCTGATATGAATTTGTTAACTCAACTCAGAGTACGTCAACTCAGAGTTAAGCGCGGGCATGAGAACTATTGATAGCCAACATCAATGGAGCTCCGATTCTAGGATCCACCATGGCACACGGCGAAAAAAACGTTGCATACTCCACCAAACTTCAGATACAAGTTTTATTTCGTGTTTATGGTCGAGCACATATTCCAGGAAAAAAGCATCAAGGCTGTAGCAGCGTATACAAGTGGCGTGAGAGACAATTGCTGCCGAGTCAATGCATACATTTGAAGGCAATAGCCAGTCCATAAATTGAAAATTTAACCCCACTGTTTGTTAATATTACAGGAGAAAAAGTGTTCAATGTTTTATAAAATGTAAAAACATACTATGAACCGGTAACGCATATTTTGCTTAGGCTATACTCTTGTGATTGTAGCCTCGACGTCACCTTAGTTTTAATCATATTCGACATGATACTAAGTAAATATCAATTGGTGCCTATTTCAATTTGTAGTAGCAGTTTCCCCCAACATAACGTTTTTCATCAAAAGATGATGATGATGATGATTAAGATGACGAAGAGACATTGACTGCTGCCGCAGAAATGGATGCAGAGAACTATGTATGTAGCTACTGGTAGTTCTCTCAAAATCTACTTGTATTTACAGGCTTGTACGGAATTGTCAGTTACACTGACATTGTGAGAATAATTAATATTAAAAAAATGATTTGCACATTCTGATCCTGTTGAACCGAGGATGGATGCTGTATACAGTGAGATGTTCATTTAATGGCAAGTGAATTTTGCATGTGGAACTGTGAAATGTAGCTAATGTAATCTCATGTATACCCAGTTACAAGTAAAGGAGTTGTACAAATTGCACCTCGTGAAGAAAGTGCCAAAAACTGACCAAGAGATGGTGTAGGCCTACTTAAAGTAGAAGAATAAAGGCTAATCTCCAAAAAGATTTACTGGAACACCAGTTACGGGAGGATGCATGGTCACAGGTGATGTTGATTGTAGGAACAATAACCTACATTAATATTAATTGTTGAATTTGCTGAATTTCTATTTTGACCAAGAGATGTTGTACATAGGGCAGAAGAATAAAGGCTGATCTTGTAAGGCTATCCACCTGCCCCCACCTTTCATATGGTAAAATATGGAGTTATTGGATGGAGTCTCAACTGGATGGCTCTCACATCTTTGTAACTTACTGTAGCATTGCTAGACATGTTGATAAGTAAGGGTCAAGATTCTGGTGTGATTGTAGTTGTTCTTGGGTATAAAAGGAATTGTGAAGCATTGTTCTGTGGATTCTTGATCTCCTGAGACCTTCTCCTCAGCTCTGGCTTGGCCTAGGACTACTCCTTCTTCCTCACCTCATGCTTTCTATCTCTGGTTTACAATAATCATGGTAGAGTAGGCATAAGAGTTAACTTAATTGATTGCATTCATTTGCAATATGATAAAATGATCATATTATTTAACCTTAATTTGACCATTCTTGCTCTGATTTAACCCAAAGAGTCAAATAACTGTAATTCCATTGGTATTGGCATTATTTGGTCAATGTTAATACACTGTTCAGTTTCCCATCTTACTTCAAACCATAGGGGAATTAGTTTCGGTTGTTTGGCCAATATATTGACCCCCAACAATGTTGAAATAGATTTGCTGAAATAACAGTTACAGGACGGTAGCCTACATCATGTAAATTGTAGGAATCATATGAATCATGTAAATTGTAGGAACAATAGCCGATAGAAATAGGCTACTCATTGTTGGATTTCTATTTGTAGGCAATAAAGAAGACCAAATATAATGTCAATTATTTTTCTTTATTTCAGTGGCAAAAGGTATTTGGTCAATTCTGAGTGCAAATCCACGGCGAGTAACACTATCGATGAAGACCCAAGGGCTGAGAATGTTGCTAAAATAAATTACAGATTGTGACAGGAAACGGTGACGTTAACTTAGGTATTTATGTAAGGGATAATGCCCGACGAGGTGTCCAATATCATCTGATAATGGACGATGCGGAGGGCATTATCCCGCTTATACCATGGTCACTTGCCAACGATTTTTTTGCGAACATTAATTTATGTTTTAAGGCGTTTTGCAATAGAAATCTAACGTTTTTCAACGTTAGCCAACTCTGATATTTATAGTCCGCTAAGCTCATAGAACCAACATCGGCTTTCCTTTGGCTGAGCTATTAGCCCAAAAGTTAACGTTATGCTAGCAAGATTTAAAGGCAATAACATTGTGTACGGTTGACAAACAGTAAAAATAATTTTACTGTATGTTTGACAATAAGATTTGCTAGCTAACCAGCCATGTCACTGTCCCAAAATCAATATCAAGATTTTCACGAACAATATCGGCCATATAGCCTAGGTACTAGTACTAGGCTACAGTATGGCCGCAGCCTGTGGAGCGAGTTGAATAGCAAATGGATGTGAGATGATCGCATCAAAGTTGACATTTTCTCCAATCAGTGATTATAATTTGACAGTATGTTTAACAACAAGACTAGCCAGCTATCAAGCCATGTTATTGTCCCCAAATAAAATCAAGATTTTTAAGAAGAAAATAATCGGCCATGTGTAGAGTTGCTGCTAGCCGCAGACTGTCTGAAGTAGATTGACTAGCGAGGTGAATAGCGAATGGGATGTGAGATGAGCGGTTACGTGACACTGACACACTACATTCAGAAAAGAAACATTTTCAAATAGGTTAAAATAAGTATTGAAGTCACTCATTGTTGTAATGTAATGGAAATTTTGGTCATATGCATAGATGTATGTGTATGAAATCTATAATATTCTGTTCATTGGTAAGAGACAGGAAGGAAACATAATTAAGTTGAGTTCAAAGGAATGTGAGGTGCTGATGGCTCTGTGGGCAGCTTGCCCTGGGGGATGGGTGAAGCATCTTATATGGCCTTCTGTCCTCTGGTTACTGTAAGGGGTCAATGAGACAGTTGCTCTGAACTTTGGCTAGAAGGACTGTGTCCTGTTTCATTGTTTGTGTTAATTAAAAGTATTGTTTGAAGATGGTCACACAAAGGACAGTTGACCATTTGACTGGTAAACCCCTGTGGCTTTATTATCTACTGCTCTGGAGAGAGCTGTGACATCAAAGAACTTTGGGACACAAGGCAGTGCATGTGTGATGGTTCGCCATCACTCCTGCAAACGACCTGTGTGGATGGCACCTCCTTCGTTGAGACTGATCAGCAAAGCTTTGTTTATGTAAATGTATAGTCTAAATAAATTGTATTGAAACCATATCCCTTGACTATTCAGATCTACACAGTGCCACTCGAATTCTTCCTTAGCAGTAAATACAAGTTAGCTTGTTAAAGTCTTTCACTTATTGTAAATGGAGGCTTTGACTACGTCACTGTTGTTATGGTTACATATTTTGTACAGGCTCCTGTGTAGCCAGCGGAATATTTAGAACGGTGAAAAGACAGTTTTTCTGCAATGACGCAGTAGGTGTCCGTTATCACCCTATAATGTACACCCCTGCAGCCAATCAGAATTGAGTATTCACCCAGACCATGGTATAACAGGGAATTAAAGTACATCAAACCGCAGTCTTAAAATCGTCTCCTCGCGTATAACTAAGCGAATTAAATTTTGTTCGAGATCGCTCGGCTGAACCAGGAAATAATATGCCGTGTCTGCCAACACTATCAGGCTAAGAAAGTAGGGGCGGATCGGTTGAAAGCAGAGTTCGGCATGGAAAACCTGCTATCGAGCAGGTTAGTTTCAAGGAGTAAGTCCTGATGTACTGGACAGAGCAGTAGATGTAGTTAATTTCATAAAGGCACGCCCACTGAAGAGCTGTCTGTTTTCGATTTTGTGCGAGGAAATGGGAGCGGAATATCAGAGTTAGTTGCTACATACAGCCGTTCGGTGGCTGTCATGCGGCAAGGTTTTGGCACGACTATGAACTGAGGGAAGATTTAAACACGTTTCTCAGTCAAGAGAAGTCAGAATCAGAGTTGTTTGCAGACATGGAATGGTGTTCAAAACTTGCATATCTCGCCGATGTCGTTAAGCATCTCAATGACCTCAACACAAAAATGCAAGGCAAAGTGGTTAATTTTCTCACTTCTAGCGGGAAATTGCGAGGCTTCAGGTCCAAGCTCGCACTCTGGCGTTCTTTTGTTGAACAGGTCCAACTTGATATGTTTCCCTTGTGCAATGCACACTCAAACAGCAAACTCCCTGGGTTTATCACCCAGCATCTGAAAGTCCTGGAGGAGAGGTTCAACTTTTTTTTTTCAGCTGAGACTTCTGCTGAGTTTGACTGGGTCCTTGATCCTTGGAGTTCATCAGGACTGGAAAGTTCAAAAGGAATGCCACTACAAGCACAAGTACAACTCGCAGACCTAAGGGAAGATAGCAGTTTAAAAATGAAATTTCAAGACATGGCTTCACAACTGTAAAGAAAGAATATCCAGCTGTTGCAAATAGTGCCGTTGATGTTCTGATTCCCTTTTCTACAACCTATTTGTGCAAATTTAGTTTTTCTAGCCTGACATAAAGAATAAGTACAAAGAACTTCTGAGAACGGTGGATCAGGAGCTTCGTGTCTTTCTCTCATCCATTCCTGCCAGAATTGATAGGCTGTGTGCATCATCTCAGGCTCAGATTTCCCACTGAAAGTAGGCCTAAGTCCTTTAAAAAAGGACAACATTTTTTGTTAAAAAACATGAACAATTTGGCTGCAGTGTTTGGTGGTGTTGGTTGTTATTGTCGGGTTGTAATCCATCAAGACGGTGGAACTTCACAGATGGGGGGGGGGGGGCACAAAATTTAGATTTTTTTTCTAAGGGTGCCATGACTGAAAAAAGGTTGGGAAACACTGTTCTAGACAAACAGCATCACGCACACAGATTCAACTCCCATACTCTTTGTCGACGCATCGCGCTTGCAGCTAGCACTTCAGACATGACTGTTCCACAGACGAGATGGACATAAGGAGGGTTTTTTCGAGAAAAAGGAAAGTAAGTCAGAGTTGCCCAAGTTTTCCCTTCAGTGGCCAAAGCACCCTTATGAGACATTCTCGGACTATACTAGCATTAGTTAAGTCACAAAGATCCTTCTGCAAATATTATGATTACTGCTAGCTAGATAAGCAAGCTTTTAACCTACATCTAGCACTAGGCAATACCATACTTTATTTACCCATTACAAGTGGAACAGCAATTGTTGATTTCTTAATCTGGGTCTGAAATATGTTGTGCTTTTGGCCGTGTTCAGACCTAGGCGTCTGTTTCAGGCAGAAAGAGATGACAAGGATGTTTTTTCCAAGTAGCTACAAAATAAATTGCTGGTGTTTTTTTTATTGTCATAACAACCGTGAGCTAATCTAGAGTTAACCTTAGCTAACAAGCTAGCTTTTCTAACGACTGAAAAAAAGAAGAAAGAAAAACCTTTTATTTCAGAATTGTCTTCCAAATTAAACAAGGTTGCTCAATTAGTAATTTTGGCAATTTGCAGAATTTCATTGCTACATGTTAGTCTGTAACATGAAGGCAAAACTGATTCAACCATTAAAACCATATATCCTCTGAAAGCTTATAACCTCAGGATGTTATCTAATGAGACAAGAGACACTTCCTTCTCTCCATATTAGTATGCATAATACATTTGGTATTGGTAAATGAAGTATATGGCTGATACTTTTTTCGGCTGTGCCATTTAGGGGAACTGATTCGACCACCTAAACCATGTATTTTCTGAAAGCTTACATCCTAAGGATGTGATCTGTGGAAAAGACTACAGGTTTGAACACACATTTGACCATTTCTGAACTGTCCAGTCATGCTTTAGGGAGAAGCAAATTTTTACGTAGCCTACATAATTATTAGGCTACTAAACCTATACCAATTGTGAATTTGATATGCTGATAACATGATTTACATCTCTGAAATCTTCATATGAAAAATCTACATTAAGCTTATTTCAATTATCAATAGGGAGTCAGATGGCTAAGCGGTGAGGGAGTCGGGCTGGTAATCAGAAGGTTGCCGGATCGATTCCCCACCATGCCAAATGACGTTGTGTTCTTGGGTAAGGCACTTCACCCTACTTGCCTTGGGGGGAATGTCCCTGTACTTACTGTAAGTCGCTCTGGATAGGTTGAGATTGAGAGTGAGTCAGAGGCAGGTGCAGGA
Organism: Hypomesus transpacificus; assembly: GCF_021917145.1. Taxonomy (NCBI): domain Eukaryota; kingdom Metazoa; phylum Chordata; class Actinopteri; order Osmeriformes; family Osmeridae; genus Hypomesus; species Hypomesus transpacificus. The sequence continues at coordinate 6,302,188 of NC_061061.1, read as the reverse complement.
GAGTGGAGACAGCTCTGTTGCTGAGATGAGTGCTGAAAGGTGACAGGTAGTTGAAGATGTCCCATTGCTTATTGGAAAGTTTAGTTTAAAAAATATTTTAATGTCCAGCCCCTCAGTATATGTATAACAACTATGGTAAATAGTTGTGGTAAATGCAGCGGAATGTGGGAAATTGTATTTACATCTTAAAATTCTGGGGGAGAAACCCACAGACCCCCCCGCTAAATATGTGTCCCCCACTCTCAAAATGCTGCTGACGCCCATGTGTATATGCATGTAGGCCTATGTGTAAATCCCTCTTTGCTTTCATTGACTGGGACATGGCCAGGGAATATGATTAATTGATTCATCAGCTGGTTAAGCGCCAAGTACACTTTTCTTACAGCAATGCACGCTGCGGCTTTGCCAATGTGTTCTGCATCGCCTATAGGCTATTGTAAAAAACAATTCCTGACGCAAAAAACCTCAAGGCTATGCAGAGAGTCTGAAGCACAGTTAAAGTTTCAAGTTTGTTTTGAGTACGTTGCTGGTGTATCCACCTTTTTCCTGGTTAGCGAATTTACCCATGATTCATAACGGGTTTCAACCGGAAGCCGGTTATCGTTTTCCGGTTTGAAGCTTGTGTACGTTTGATAACTCGTAGATTACTATCTTGTTTGCTGTAAAATCCGGTGTTTCTCCATGGATGAAGCACAATTGGACAAAAAACGGAGGTGGATACACCCCGTGGATGTTTTAACAAGTCGTGACAACAGTACCGTAACAGTCCCTCTTCCATCCCGTCTGACGGAGTGGTGCTATGGAAGAATTCGAGTGGCACTGTGTAGATCTGAATAGTCAAGGGATATGGTTTTAATACAATTCATTTAGACTATACAATTACATATGATTAAACAAAGCTTTGCTGATCAGTCATTAACGAAGGAGGTGCCATCCACACAGATCGTTCGTAAGAGTGATAGAGAACTATCACACATGAACTGCCTTATATAAACCTAAGATCAAATGGCATTCTATAAGGTCAATCAATCAATGCAGCAAACTCTGTGATTGGCTAACTCAACTTAGTGACAGTTTAAAACAATACCAAATGTCCCAAAGTTCTTTGATGTGGCATCTCTCTCCAGGGCAGTAGATAATAAAGCCACAGGAGTTGACCAGTCAAATGGTCAACTGTCCTTTGTGTGACCATCTTCAAACAACACTTTTAATTAACACAAACAATGAAACAGGACACAGTCCTTCTCCAGCCAAAGTTCAGAGCAACTGCCTCATTTACCCCCTTTCCACCAAAGTGAACCGGGAGCTAGTTCGGAGCTGGTGCTAGAGCCAGGTTGGAGCTGGTTCAAGAACGGAGCTTACTAAGACCCGGTTTGCTTTTCCACGGACGAGAGCCACCACAGAGCCATGTCATTACGTCACTGTATACGTCTCATATTTCCCAGCAACGCTAGCGCGGTAGCGCCAAACACAACATCAACAATGGCGGACGTTTTGTTGCTGTTGTTGCTCATGGTTTTGCGAACTTACATCGGCATCCAAACACGGCACTCGCCATTTGTATAGACCAATTATCACCCTACGTCACACAACTGTCAAGCAGTCTTAACTGCGCATGTCGGTTGTAAAAGACAAACTTCTCCCCGGTCTATTACACTTGAAGTGTCGATCAGATCATCATATATCTCTGGCCACTGGATTGCAGGGCTTGATATTAACTTTTTGAGGCTCTTGGCCCTTGGACAAATACATTTACGTTTCACTTGTCTATGCACAAAAGTCACTTGACCCCGATACCCTTAAATAGCCTGACCAAGTGATCGGCCAAAACTAGCCTAGCTAACGGAGGTCGCTTTTGTCAGGCAAATGACGAATTAAACAGGCTTGGTTAAAGAAATCCGAGATGCTGGCTATCTTCATCAGGCTCGTATTTACATAAGGCAGTCCTCCCTGACGTTTCTGGTGTAAAATTGAGTGAATCACAACATTGTGCACACTGCCAGTGAGCGAGTCTGACTGAGGCTAACGTCAAAACAGTGTAACGGGGACCCAGTCTCACTCAGATTTCCAGTTTGAACAAATCAGAAAAACAATCGGACCAGCTGGATAAAAGCAGAATTCCCATATCTCTTGAAAGCTGTCCTTCTCGACTTTTAAAATGTAAAATTGACAGTAAAACTGTAAAATTATGAACTTTGTGACATGACGAAGACATGGTTGCCGCTCGACTATGCGGTCTGTACCGGGCGACATTCTCACTCAAATTTCAAGACTTTCGTGACCCAAATCTAAATTCTGATGCGACAGGTCAATGGGTAATCGCTTTCTCTTTTAAAGGCTGTCCTCCTCGACCTTTTTTGTCTTTTTAAATTTAACTATTTGTATTATCCGTGTGGTCCTTTTGCCATTAAAAATGCTATCCTTTCCCGGTTTTCTGCAGCCACATTGCGCGCGCATCCCGAATGTTATAATTACAATCGAGAATAAAAAAAGTCTGAGCAAATTTACAAATTAGCAGTTTCATCAATAAAATAAGCACATTTTCAGCAACTACACTGCCCCCTTCTCAATACATTTTCATTCAGATTCTGATTTACAAATACCGTTTAGCTGAAATATAAATTGTAAAAACTTAGAGCAATGGCGGCCAAAGCGTTTTGTTGGTCACGGTAACCTCGCCCCAAGCGGTTCTTTATTGGTTCGTAAACTAGACCAGCTCCGAAGTGGTGCTCGTTGCGAACCACGTACAAACCACTTTTCCGATGCTTCACCCATCCCCCAGGGCAAGCTGCCCACAGAGCCATCAGCACCTCACATTCCTTTGAACTCAACTTAATTATCTATCCTTCCTGTCTCTTACCAATGAACATAGAATCTTATAGATTTCATACACATACTTCTATGCATATGACCAACATTTCTACAACATTCCACTCTTATTTTTTATTTTTTTTAACAACACCATAACCCAAACAGTACATTAAGAAAAATTATAATCAAACATCAACATAAGTATGCAAGTCAACTCAGTAAAAAAGCATCCATACCGAATACAAACATACACAAAGCAAATGTATTCCCATCAATCTAAACATACCCTTATATTCAGAACATCAGAAGCAAACACATTAATATCTTCTTCTGTAAATCTGATTTCATACTATCATTCACATAGACCTCTTCTTCCATCTTCAGTTGACTATAGGCAATCTTCTTTCAGGCAGTGTAGTCTAGTCGAACCAATTGCAAACAACGATCAAATAGCTCACAGCAACTTTCAATGACACCGCACTTCGCGTAAGATCGGAAATGTTCTTGGTACTACGCAGAACGCGCATCCTCTCCTTCCGTCTCAAGGCAAGGTGCACGCTCACAATGGTTAGCGTGCATCCACGTTGCTGTCCCCTCGATCTTAACCGCCAAATTAGTCGTCAGGAGAATCTGGTATGGCACCAGTTTAATTCTTTAAAAAGTATAAAAGTGAGAAATACCAAAAGTCATAGCCAACATTTCCTGAAGGAGCTGAACGTTTTGATACCAAAATTGTAGGAATCTGTGAAAGTATGCAGGACTAGTCAAAGGCCAAAAAACCTACGGAAGAGCTAAGAAGTTGGAATAATGATAATTATAAAGAGAAACAGGAAACAATCGTGAGAACGCTTACCAGCATTTCCTCTCAGTGAAACTCATAATTGTTCTTATTTTCAATGGAAAGAATTTGGCTAGTGGAAATTCTGACTATAAAAGGTTACCAGCCACATTGGCTGGTGATCAAAAAGTTAATTTAGAACCCTGCTGACAACCATTAAATTTTTTAGAGAAGTAGCATACAGGGTGAACCAGAGGCGTTGTTAGACATAAAACTGTACTGGGGCACAGGCCCCTATTCATATCCCTTTTTTTTCTTTCAAGCTTGCTGCGCACAATGCACTACTAGGCTATAGAAACTCCCCTTACTTAACCCACTATACAACAATTCAGGGATGCAATTTTTATATCATATTTTTTCGCATTCATTTGAGCCTTTTTTTTTGCTTCGTTTAAAATCGTTTTTATGTTTTAGTCAAAATAAGATGATCAGTAGGCCTATCATTTACAAACAATTTTTCGAGCATATAGCGTCCTGCTGAAGTGAACATTGAGACCGCCGCATTGACTGCGAGTGATCAAGGCTGTTGTTTAATATTGAGTTTAACCAAACCCTAGTCTCATTGGAAGAGCTTAAGGGATAGCAGTTAGATAGCAGTTAGAGAACTAGTTTACACTGGTCAAAGAGTAGCTAGCCAGTGAGTCAGTTTCGGTGGCAAAGTAGCCTACTCAGGGTCGTCTTTTATTTGACAGTAATTGGGGGCGTTGTAGATTCTAGGTTTAAAAGCGGCAGTCACCTGGAATCAGCCGAGAGCGTATAGCGTCCTGCTGAAGTGAACATCGAGACCGCCGCATTGACTGCGAGTGATCAAGGCTGTTGTTTAATATTGAGTTTAGACAAACCCTAGTCTCATCGGAGGAGCTTAAGGGACAGCAGTTAGATAACTAGTTTACACTGGTCAAAGAGTACCTTCTCCACCCTTCTTAACCCACCTCCCCCACCCCCTGCCTCCACCCTAACAGCAGATGACTTCTCCTCCTTCTTTGAGAAAAAAGTTGCAGACATTAGCAGTCGGTTCCCTAAACCCACCTTTCCTGCCCTCTCACCCTCCATGACTGACCCAATTAAATGTCTAAACTCTTTCTCTCCCCTGTCCGAGGCAGAGATCTCTGACCTCATTCTCTCTTATCGCCCCACCTCCTGTCCCCTTGATCCTATCCCCTCCCCTCTCTTTCAAACCATCTCCCCATCCATCATAACTTTTCTTCTCCATGTCCTAAACTCCTCTCTTACCTCCGGCACCTTTCCCTCTGCCTTCAAACAGGCCAGAGTTACCCCTCTACTCAAAAAACCCTCCCTTAACCCTGCCGTCCTCCAGAACTACAGACCGGCATCACTATACCCTTCTTTTCAAAAACAATTGAACGTGCTGTATCTAACCAACTGTCAAACTTCCTCTCTCAGAACAACCTGCTTGACCCCAACCAATCGGGCTTCAAGACTCCGCCACTCCACAGAGACTGCCCTCCTTTCAGTCACCACTGCCCTCCAGTCTGACAGAGCAGCTTCCAGGTCATCCGTCATCATTCTGCCGGTCCTTTCTGCAGCATTTGATACGGTTAACCACCAGATCCTGCTCTCCAGACTTTCTGAGATGGGCATCACTGGCACTGCTCTCCAGTGGATCTCATCCCACCTGTCGGGAAGATCCTACCAGGTCTCCTGGGGAGGCAAACTGTCAGGCCCTCGCCAGCTCTCCACTGGTGTCCCACAGGGCTCCGTCCTTGTTCCTCTCCTCTTCTCTCTGTACACCACCTCGCTTGGACCAATCATCACCTCCCATGGCTTCTCCTACCATTGCTAGGCTGACGACACGCAGCTGTACCTGTCGTTCCCCCCGACAGATCCAGGGATCTCAGCTAGGATTGAGGCCTGCCTCACAGACATCTCCGCCTAGATGACCGAGCACCACCTCCAGCTGAACCTCGCCAAAACAGAACTTCTCATCATCCCGGCCAAACCCTCCATCTCCCACGATCTCTCAATCACCCTGGGATCTGCGACGGTGACCCCTTCATCCTCTGCCAGTGTGACGGTATGTAACGGACGTGGCCACACTCCGTCACTACAAGGTGTCGTTTGCCACTCGATGGGCTCGAACGCACGACCTCTGACTTGCCAAGCGTGACCATTACCAGCTACGCCAAAGAAAAGCTAGCTATTCTTTGATGCGGGTAGCCCATTACATACCTGAGGAGTGAGTTTCACAGGTTCACACCCGTTACATTCACCCCTCGGAAATTCACTCCGGCGGTTAGCTAGTGCTAACCTTGTGAATCCGTGTCACGGCACCAATGTGACGGTATTTAACGGACATGGCCACGCTCCGTCACTACAAGGCGTCGTTCGCCACTCGCTGGGCTCGAAAAAAGATAAGCTAGCTATTCTTTGACGCGGGTAGCCCATTACATACCTGAGGAGTGAGTTTCACAGGTTCACACCCGTTACACCAGGAACCTTGGGGTCACCATGGATGACGAGTTCCCCCTTACGGCCCACATTGCTGCAGTCTCCCGGTCGTGTAGATTCACCCTCTACGACATCTGGAAGATCAGGAGATACCTGTCTGAGCACTCCACCCAGCTGCTAGTCCAAGCACTTGTCCTCTCCAAGTTGGACTACTGCAACTCGCTGCTCGCTGGCCTCCCAGCATGCGCAACCTACCCTCTCCAGAGGATTCAGAATGCAGCAGCTCACCTGGTCTACAATCTACCCAGACGCTCCCATGTCACCCCGCTCCTCATCTCTCTCCACTGGCTACCCATCACGGCCCGTATCAGGTTCAAGACCCTGTTACTGACCTTCCGAGCAGTGAACGGGACTGCACCCGACTACATCAAGTCTCTCCTGTAGCCTTACACCCCCACCCGCCACCTACAGTGTTCTTCAGACAACCGCCTGGTGGTCCCACCGCTCAAGACCGCCCGGTCTCAACACAAGCTCTTCTCCTGTCTGGCCCCCCAGTGGTGGAATCAACTCCCCACCTCCATCAGAGACACTGACTGTCTCTCCACCTTCAAGAAAAGGCTCAAGACGCACTTGTTCCGGGAGTACAACGGTACTTAGGAATGGTTTGTTTGACACGATTGTTAGTTTCCTCAAGGATAACAATGACTCTTGCTTAGAGACTTGTTGCTCTTGTGGTTAGTGGTAACTGAGTTACATTTTTGTACTCGCTGTGATATATTGTTTTTAATGTTGCTTGTTTTTCCACAGGTATAGTTGCACTTATAGCACTTCATGTTGTTTAATTGTAACTTATTTAACTACATGCTCTTATGGTTCTTCCCTTTGGCAATTATTTTGGTTGTTCACAATATGTGCTTCATGTTTTGGCTACTCGTAAAGTTTTTGTTGATATTAGTGACCTATGCACTTTGTAAAGCTCTCTCTTGGAAGTCACTTTGGATAAAAGCGTCTGCTAAATGAATAAATGTAAAAGTATTTTTTAGCCTACTTCAATTCTGACTTCTGTGTGTGTGCTGACCTGGACTTTTTCTATTTATTTTTTTTCCTATACCCCCCCTCCTTACTGGACTGAGCTACCTATGACAGAAGAATACCACCAACATTGTTGTGTGGCAATAAAGTTTGTATCTATCTATCTGCAGTGGCTATTTGGCAAGCTCAGAAGAGTGCGCTGACATGGAATTCTGCGTGCATTGGTTTTTGTTTTCGGTTCTTTTACAAGCGTTGATTGGGACACTGTGTTGATTTTTTTCCGGGATTATCAATCTAAATTAATGCACGTTCCACAGTAAAAAGGATCTAACAACACCCGTAGGGGGATCAACACCATTCTCAACCTCTATGAGAATGGCACCAGTCCACACCAAACTCACGTCCACCTCCAGTTTAAACTTTATTTAAATTCAGGACCTAAGAGAACAGGAGCGCTACATAGTAACACTTTCACATTGTTAAAATAGGGTGACCAGATTTGAGTTTGTGTGAAAAAGAGGACACCTCATCGCGTTGGGGGGGGGCGGGGGGGGCGGGGGGGGGGGTGCTGGTCGTGTATTGCATGCTGCACTATATGATCAAAATGACAGTTCTCAAGGCAAAATCCCGGACAATTTTGGAATCCCTGCCGGACTAATTTTCTCGAAAAGAGGTCATGTCCGGGTAAAAGAGGACGTCTGGTCACCCTACTTGATCGGACTTGTACCACATTCTGACAGTTTTCTGCAATGCCTTAGCTCCAGCTCACAAGCTCACGACTGGTTCAGCTAGTTGCAAGCATGCACGAGTTTTGGAGCTAGGAAAAAGCTTCTGCGCAAGACTGTACGAGTCAGTCTGGAAAGATGGAGCTTTCCATTTTGCGTTCTCGCTTGCCTCACTGCGCCACTGAGCACTTTTCATAGAAATAAATGGGTACGCCATCTTGGAAGAAAAATCGAGCTGTGTCTATTAATATATAAGTCTATGCATTAAACAGTGGCTCACTTTTTTCCTAGCTCCGAGACTTGTGCCCGCTTGCAACTAGCTGTACACGTCATACTTTGCAACAACCAGTCGTGAGCTTGTGAGCTGGAGCTAAAGACCGATTTATACTACTCCGTTTTCACGGACATGGACACAAGGAACGCCCTCTTCGATGTGAAACACCCTCGGAAAGCCCCTCGGAGAGCTCTACGTGCACCTCCTGATTTTCCTGACTGTCCGTCCGTCATTTTTACGGATACTGTTGGAAAGATTCTAGATGATTGATGATTCATGATGATAAGAATGATTCTGTGTTCAGTATTTCTTGGGTGCAAAGAGAAGCCTAACCCCAAATTTGAACTCTGAGTAAACATACAAGACCTTTATCTTGGGGCTGAGGACTAAGAAGAGAGGGGTTTTGTTTTTTTTAAGGAGATACTGTGTGACAAAGACTATAGGTGGAAACGCAAGGTCTGGTGACCATTTGTTGACACCTATGTAAAGGAGCTTTTACGACCCCAGGACTGGAGATCCTGTTGTTGTGTTTCAATCTGGGTTGATGTCGTAAACACGCACACACGTAAATACGCTCGCACACACGCACGCCAGGTCTATGCCAGGGAGCCAATGAAAGAAGAGCCATTGGATATATGCATGCCTTTGTTTTAGCCAATAACAGTCAAGAGCAGTTTCTGTTTAAATAGCTAGCTAGCACAACATGCTAGCAGACAAACTTTGTAGCACAATGGCGTGTGATGTTTTTGTCTCCTTGTGGGCCAGTATGGAGCTAGAAAGCTGACAAAAGTAGTATGAATTTGAATGTGAAAGATCTGAAATATTTGTATGTCGAATTTCATAAAACTTAAATATTCTACTGTTGAATATATAATATCTGAATTATTTGTATGCCGAATTTAACAAAACTGAATTATTTTGATCCAGAAATACACATTTCTAAAATTCAGTTTGCGTAAATTCAGAATCCTGAAATTCAGATTGTGTGAATTCAAATTCTGGAAATTCAGATTGCTGAAATTCAGATTGCGGAAATTCCGATTTTGTCTGAACTAGGCCAAAGGTGAAACTGCTTGCTTTCACAGGGAAAAGTAGACGATTTCAGAACGACCGAATCTAGACATTCTCTGACCGAATTTTACCTCAGAACAAAAGCTAAGAGTTGCTTGTTGGAGGAAGAGTATGGAGCAAGTACTTATGAAACTTGTAAAAACTTGTGTCTTCTCTGCCAAAATCAGCAGTTACTGTTACCAAGTGAGTGGAGACAGAGTCGGAGGGCGGCGGAGACCATGGAAGACGCGGAACAACTGGCAAAGCTATAGCCTATATATTTATGTTCCGTTGTTCTCTTTTTATGTTTCCGTTGAGTTCTTTTAAGAGCTTGATGGCATCAACATCCAGCCTGATATAAAATCATTAACTTCAATTGTGTCTCTTAATTATAATACCCTAGCTAGCTACTGTATTGCTAATAGTCAATTTTGGCTAATGTTCATTTGCTAAGTGACATTTCAGATCTGTTATGGATAGTGAAATATTTGCTGTCTGAGAGATTGGACATAGTATTTAACTGCATAGATATAAGGAGTTATCTATGTTTAACAGGATATATCTGTAGTGCGGCCGGGTGTGATTTGATTCATCGTCCACACATCGTCTGGAAGTCAGTTTCGATCAAATGCCAACGATCTCCATACTAGATCTTGCCGACGTATCTTCTACACATCGGGGACGTATGTGTGCTATCCCAGATACGTATGTGTGATCTGGGTCTTCCTCCAACTAGCAACTCAGTTTGTTCTGAGGTAAAGTTTGGTCGTTCTGAAATCGTCTACTTTTTAAAATAATCTGAATTTCCGCAATCTGAATTTCAGCAATCTGAATGTCAAGAATCTGAATTCCTGCAATCTGAATTTTATACATGTGTATTTTTGGATCAAAATAATTGTTTTATTAAATTTGGCATATAAATAATTCAGATATTATATATTCAACCGCAAAATATTTCAGTTTTATGAAATTCGACACACAAATATTTCAGATCTTTTATATTCAAATTCAGATACATTTGTCAGCTTTCTAGCTCCATAGGCCGGCCGCAAGCAATAAAGCTTTCTTAAACTTGTTCACCGACTGACTGTGCAATGCTTGATAGATCGATAGATAATAGATAATAATCATGACACAATGGTCCTTCGAGTCGGATTCCAACATCCTTTCCATCATCCAGAACCAAGAACTGAAATCGTGCAGACGTGCATGACAATGGAGAACCCTGCAGCAAATATGACTGTTTAAAAAGAGGCCAGTTTTTTTGGGGGGGATGGTGGAAAGGTGATGGAATTCTGGACTAGCTATGAGGCACAGCTTTCGATGGACAAGGTAAAAATACAATTGTATATATTACATATAGTCGACTTTTGTGTTCTAAATGTATTAAAAATATCCACAGTGGAGTCGTTAAAGATGCACTGAGGTCCTATCTTAGCTAAGATCCAGTGAAAGACCCAGTGAAGCGGGTATTTGTTATCCTATTTTACTAAGACCTAGTGATCGATGATGTATCAAAACTGATGCCGTAGCAGAAATATTCGGTGAATTAAATATGCCGTGTCTTATGTACAGAGACCTGATGATTTGTGACGTATCAGTGGACTAAAAACTGATGAGGAGCTTAAAGACCTAATGAAGTACATAGCACAGTTCAGAGTCGATTTGAGGAAGACTACTGTAATAAACCTCCGTGCCGCACGTAAAAGATATAAGATGTTTCGCGATTGTTGTTTAGGGCAAAGGTGCTGCATATGTGTTTAATGCTGCTGTGATGAATTGTTGAAATGTGTTAGAGTTTGGTGGTGGTAATATTAATAATACCAGTTTTCAAATGAACATGCTGAAGGCCTGTCCAACCAGAACTCTTTGATATATGTGTAAACTGCCATTCTGTGACGAGTAGGTAATCTTAGGTGCATATGTAGACCGGATTCCCAGTTTTATGTTGAAATTTAAATGGTACTAAGAGTTGATAGAATTGTAAATATAGAGGTTCTGTTGTAAATATAACCATGGGTAATTGTTTTACATGTAAGAAGTTAGAATTGTCCCTAGAAAGAAATCAGAAGGCTGATATGATTCTAGCGAATTTGCCAGTCCGCTGTCTGTTGAACAAACTGTTTCACAAATAGCTAGGATAGCTTTGGGATCTGACAGGAAAAGATCCAGGCCGTGGCTAACCACTCTCCGGTGAAAACGTGGAGGAAGTGCATCCTATTCTGTCCTGAGATAAAGAAGAGTCCAGGAAGTTAAATTAGCAACTATGGCAACGACATTTGTAGCTAACAAACTTATAGACAGACTCAACAGCGATGGCGGCTGGTACAGGCTAGTAAAGGAATTGCAGCTTGACAATTGATAGTGGGTAAATCGCATAGCACATGCGCAGACGCAATTTTAGAGAAATAGACGAAATTGGAGCAAATTTTACATTATCATATTTGGTTACATTTGAAAGATGTTATGTGATCAGCATTTTGATAGATTTTTGAACAAGATTTTTGTTTGTTTGAGTATATTTTAAATGAGTTACAGAAATTCAGAGGAAAGATGGGGCTAAAAATAGAGTCCCGTTACGTTGAGATCTTACAAAGGTGATCCCAGAGGGTATAGTTCTGCATTATTAAATGCTGAAAGATGTGTTCGTTAGATGAATTCGAAGTCTGGTGGTTAACAAATGCGTGATCAATATTTGTTTAAATTCCTAGTCAAAAAGGGATTTTTTTTTTTAAGCCTTTCCGACCAGAACTTCTGTGAACGGAAAATCTGTGATGTCTTGCGGTATTCAATAAAAAATCAGAAATTGAACCCCTGATTCATAAATTGGTTCTAATACAATTGGAAGAGTTATTCTAGAGCTAAATTAAGTGAATAAAAGGTAAACACCAACCATCTTTGTTGTTCAAAGAAAAAAAGAGAAAAAAGGTTTAGAGTTTTTGGTTTGTCCCTGAGCGCGCTGTTTGTTTGATTCGAGTTTGAAACACATGCTGATAGACAATTGTTTTGATAGATTTGAGTTTTTCGAGTAAAAACTAAGAGTAATTGAGAAAGTGAGAAGTGTTACATTAAATCATATACAAACTACAAAATATCCAAATTAAATATTTTCATTTTGGGTCTTTGGTCCGCAAATTTGAGATTTGAAGGATTGCCCGTGCATAGGGCCTACCGTGCTGGGGGCATGGCATTAAAGGTCACATCAAAAGCTGTTTTTGGATGCTTTTACATAGGCCTTAGTGGTCCCTTAATACTGTATCTGAAGTCTCTTTCCCGAAATTCAGCCTTGGTGCAGAATTATAGCCACTTCGAGGCAGCACCATGCGCTAATGTTTACAGTGGATGTATCGCAATGGCTCGTAGACCCGTTGCTGTAAAATGCCTCGAATTTGCCCTTTCTCATCTGATAACCCTGGTTTGCAAAGCTGCACACTCAGTCATTTCAATGTGGGGAAAGGCAGATATCGCATGCGCCATAACACTAACAGCAGAACGGTTATCCACATATCAACGAAGTGTACAACACTGCGTTACAGAATTTGTATTCAAACACATACTTGATGCTATCTACCTTTACATTTGCGACAGTACCTCAGCTGTTAGCTGCAGAGCTAATGTTACAGCCAGATTCTAAGGTTAGCAAGCTAGGTAACCATGTAGTAAGTAACAAAATTATAAAATAATGCGTTAGTTGACTTACTTGTCTGAGGTTTGTAGTTGGACCAAGGAGAGTTAGTATTGATCCAGAATTTAATTTTAGACGGTCAGCAAGGCCAACTTTGTATTGGCTCAAGTTAAGGAAACAGTGGTGGCTGAAATGTTGTGGTGGCGCAGAAATGCAACATTTTGGGAAGTTGTGTCGCCGCATTTCCAGCGAAAATAAAATTAAGATTCTGGTTGTGCTGAGGCCTGGATGAAGGAACTAAAAAAATACTTTTGTTTTCATTTGTACATCCAAGCACTGAGCAACTGTTATGCTTTGTTCGTTTGCTCGCCATGATGTCTTTCCAGGAAAAAACGATATCGCACTCGCCCTTGCACGGTCGTAGCTGAGTTTCTCATGGGCGGGCCAGATTATCTGGGCGGGAAAAGCAGAGAGAGGGGAGGTAACCTTCCTCCTTGTGACGTCACAAGGAGGAGATTTTCAAACAGAGCAATTGAGCCTTCATTTTCTCAAAGGCGGAGAAGAACACCCAGGGCTTGTTTTACACCTATCGAAAATTCTAGCCACTGGGGGACCAAAGGCAGGCGAGGGGAACTCAGATTAATGTTAAATAACCTAAAACTAAAGTGAAGTTTTCATGTCATGGGACCTTTATGGCTGGTAAATAATATCAGCTCATAAATGGAAAAGTGTTCTGTATTGCATAAAGTAAGATTATTTTGGGGAGTTAAAGAAGAGTCCAAAATGTGTTTTTACGGGCCTATGTTGCACTTGGTAATTTGTGAATTTACAGGTTTAAAATAAAAAAGGGAATATTTTGAGTTATATCTTCTTTTGTCTTAAGGGCATTGTTTGAGTGACGTGATTAGAGTCATAGCATAATTCTAGAATGAACTACTTGGTCTAAGAGCAGTTTTACCGTCCGAACATGGATTTTATGAAACAAAGTTATGATAATGATAGTTTAAAGCAAATTCAAATGTGGTCAGATAATTAGTAAAAAAGCTAATTTTGAAATCAAACGGCGGGATTAATTCGATAATTGTAACTGTGTGTTATGGGAACTTATTGGAAGTTTGTGTTTAGACAGGAAGGTTGCTTTTATTTGGCAAAGGAATTTGGTTTGTTTAAGGGATTTGATTTCATTTGAAATTGTAACTTTATTACTTTCTACATCAGATTTTAATAACCACGTGCACATCAAATTTCCATCGACATGGAATCAATTGATGGCATTTTTCCAGTTTGGGTTATTTTGAAGCTGTGTTTTTCACAAATTGTTTTATTTTGGTTTAAGGAAATATATAGATTATGAGGAAGGTTACATACAAGATTTGGTAGAGTGGATCATGAAAGGTTATGAAATGAAACAAGAGAGCGTTTTGTGGATGTGAAGAGATCATTAGTTTAAACACTCTGTTGAAAACACACTTTTTTGAAAAGGGAACTATGCATATACTTTGAAGGTACTTGGGCAAACATTTTAAGTCAAAATTGTAAAAAACTTGGGGTTTTTAAGAGTTTTGATAAAGATATTAGATGTAATTTGGTTAAGAATGAAAAAGAGAAAATAATTACAATATACTTTTATTTGGATTTTAATTGTAATTTGGTTTTAAGTTTTATTTGAGAGTTTTATCAGAGCCTGGCACAAAGTTTGGGATAAACAGTTAGGCTGTGATAAGTTGTATTAATAAATGATATTAGTGCATAAAGAGGGTTAACCTTTGTTCTGAAATAATTTGGGAAGACTCATCAAGTCTGATAAATTATGGTTGTGATGGTTTCGGCTAAACAGCTCGTTTTGAACTGCAGCAAATGAGTTATGAAGTTCTACCTATCTAACCTGTAGAGAAAATATAGTTGGGGGAAAATGTTTGGTTAATGGCTACATTAAGAACATTGTGGTCTAGATATTTCATTCAAGAAGCATACGTATTAAAATCTGGTTTGGGATAATAACAATGGTTTTTATTATATTTTTGACAAAAAGAGGTATGATTTGATAAAAAGAGAAGAATCTGAAACAATATAAGTCTTAATTTTAAGTGTTTTAAAAGAAAGAAAATGTTTTTTTTGGAGTGAAAGAAATGAGACGATGTTGATTTTGCCTGAGTTGATTTTCTAAAGAAAAAAAACTGTTTGTCATTTCTAGGCATGACTAATAGGAGTTGAATATCAAATGATGATGTATTGTCTTATTATTAGGGCTGTCGAGCGATTAAAATATTTAATCGCGATCAATCGCATTCTTTCATATGATTAATCGTGATTAATTGCATTTAATCGCAACATGATTGAATATAATTAATCTGTTAAGATTTAACCCCAATATTTTTTTTGTTTGTTGTGAAAATAACATTTTAACATTAAAAATAACATTAAAATAACAGTAACAGTACTTAACTTCAGATAGGCCTAACTGGATGATAATGTCCATATAACAAGTTCAGATGGAATACAACTTAAATTGTGAGTGAGTTTTATTCACTCACAAACTATGCTGCTGTATTATAAACATCCACAAAATTAAACTCATTCTGGAATATAAAATACATTTAAGACATGTTGTCTCATAGCCTATTACGACATCCTGCTCCATAATGTTCAAATCTCACTCAAACATACTTCATATACTTAAGCAACCACAGATTGACCTAAATATTGAACAATACAGTTTCTATCTGACCCAGTCAGCTGCTCGCTTCTATTGAAAGTTTTGTCTGCCATATTATTATCGGAGCGAATGCTGCTGCTGCTACCGCTAACGCTGCTAACACTGCTGCTAGCTGTGTGCTTTGCTTGCATGTGATAGTTTAGGCTAGAAGTACCCCGGTGATAACTAAACTCAGCCTGACAATCAGTACACAAAGCCTTAGTTTTGTCAACCGAACCGTCTCTGAACTTTTTGAAGAGGAACTTCCAATCTAAAATCCCTCTCTCCATCATTCAGCTACCGTCGGCAGTCAAAGTCATGTGATGACAGGTGATTCCCAGGGTAAAAAAAAAACCTGCGTTAACGGCACTATTTTTTGTCGCGTTAAAATGAGATTGCCTTAACGCATTATTAACGCGTTAAATTTGACAGCCCTACTTATTATATACTGTTCCATGTGTTTTCTAAAAAAAGAAATGTGAAGGGAAAATACTGCCTGGTAATTATAGATATGTTTACTAAGTAGAGTAAAGTCTTTCCAAGTCCTATATTAGAGGCATTAACACAATTTGAATTGATTTATGGAAGATCATATGTAATACCATAACTTAAACCTTTCACAAAGCATAAAGAAGAGGCAGATCAAAACGTTGACCGATGCCACATATTTTCGTCCTATTTCCCCTGAAGCAATAAAGTTAGGATACTTAAAGACACCTTACACTCATAAAGTATGTTCTAAATGGCATAAATGCTGCCAATTAATAATTGACGTAACAACTTATTGTAAATGGTCAGTAGCCTAGCCTATCAATTAAGGTAGGCCACTCTGAAGCATGTACACTGCCTGCTTCATTTGATCTTGATAAGCTAAGCATTCTGTAGCAAATTATAACAATAAACCCAATTCTTATTAATTAAAACTACTTCACCGTCATTTAGGCGGCAGCCATGCTAGAAAGCGTCATAGTAGTATTTTTGTAATTTTAAAGTTAAATTTTACATGAAAAAACAGTAAGATGGAAATGTTATTACGATATGACAATTGTGAATACAACCAGATGGTGAGATTTTAATGTAGGTTGCTGTAAAAACTTTAATTTGTTTGCTATGGCCCACTGGTAGTGTGTAATAGTACAAAGTAACACGTTACTGTAACTCCACTACTTTTGGCGGTAACTAGTAATGTAACTCATTTCTTTTTACAAATAAATAACGCAGTTACATTACTGAAATTTAAATGGGCTCGTTACTTTATTCTTGCATGAATTCCCCAATTTCCTGTTTTTAATCTCATTTAAACAAGTTTACGGTGACGCAGTGTATGAATGAATAACTTTGCATTTTAGGCCAGCCCACACAATGGCCGACAGTTCGGACCGTGCAAGCTTTGTGTCATGGAAATATCTACATTATTTTTCCCTTGTCCAGATCAAGGATAAAAATACACTGGTTAGTTGTAGTTTGTGTGCAGGTGCGAGAACTTTATCCACTGCGAAGAATAGTAATTATAATATTCACAAGCACCTAGTAAAACAACAGGCTTCTACAAAGCTAATCGTGAAAGAACCTAGTGCTAGCTCCGCTGATCAAGCAGTCGGAGGCACTTCTTCAAAACAGCCCGGGCTTGATTTTAAACAGAAGTATTTCCAGTCTCTAAGCCAGGCAGAACTAAACAGACTGATTGCCAGGTATGTTGTTAAGACATGCGATTTATGTCAACAGTTGAGTCCGTTGCCTTCAGGCAACTAATGAGCAACATACAATGATACAACATTTGACAGTTGTCGTGTCCCACACTGCCACTGCAACACTAAAATAGTATATGTGTGTTAATTTGATAATAGAAGCAGGGAATTAAAAGTAACGCAAAGGTTACTTTCCCTTGTAACTAATTACTTTTCTATGCAGTAACTAGTAAAGTAATGCAGTTACTTCTGAAATAAGTAACTAGTAACTGTAACTAATCACTAATTTTCGGTAACATTCCCAACACTGGTAGTAGGCTACTGTCTTCAATGCTACAGCTATGGCCAGGGTTGCCAGGTCTGTGTGAAAAAACCAGCCCAGTTCGATTCCCGGCCGAGCTAAATGACGTTGTTTCCTTGGGCAAGGCACTTCACCCTACTTGCCTCGGGAGAATGTCCCTGTACTTACTGTAAGTCGCTCTGGATAAGAGCGTCTGCCAAAATGACTAAATGAAAATGTAAAGTCCAACAGCATTGTTATCATTGCCAAATGTATTGTAATATCTACAAAGTAACACCAATTGTCTAGTATGCCAGCATTACAGTTTTCAGAAGGTTTTCTCAGGAGACTGACAGCATTAGGCACGTGTGCACACACAGTGCGTGTGTATACGTGGGCGTGTCCCATGTCCATGTGTGTACGTGCTGATCTGGAGTCAGTTTGGTAGGATTTGGGTATAAATAAATTATTTCATTTCAAATATGGATTTTTAAATAAAGATATTCATGTAATTTGCATGGAAAATAGATATATATGAACCAGCGGACAAAAAATTCAACCCGCGGCAACACCTCAAAAGTAGCCCAATTCCGGGGGAAAACCGCGGACCTGGCAACACTGGCTATGGCTAAACTTAATTATGTCAAAAGACCCTTTCTCATTTCCGGCGCTTTCAAACAATCAGTGGGGCTAGCAACAGCAGCTAGCTTGCCTTTAGCAAACCTATTTAGAATTAGCCATACCCCCCTAAATTAATGTCAAACTTATTTACGTTTTGGGGGGCATATTTTCAGTTTGTAGATGACTGTTTGAATCGCGATTCTATCTGAAATACTGCCAGACAGTGACAACGTTGTTACAGTAGCTTGTTTCAAAGGGGGTTTGCTTGTTTCAAAGGGGGTTTGCTTGTTTCAAAGGGGGTTCGCTTGTTTCAAAGGGTGTTCTCAATGAATTATGCAAGACAAGTAGGCTAAATGCTTGAAAATATCACCAGTAGGGAAAACGGACCCACCTGCAACCAACGCAAGCAAGCACACCCTACAATTTCCCCAGAAATTGTACCCTCTCTAATTTTATTTGCATTTGTACAGGTGTATTCATGCATGTCGGGCTGGCCCTCGCAGCGCAACGACAGTTTAGTGCTCACTCTGTCCATTCGCGCACCTCACAGTTGCGTATTGATCAGACAAGAAGACATGCTTATCAACTCGATTACTATTGATCGAAACAGAACAAGGGTTCGGCTGTAGCCTACTTAAAACATACTATAGAGAACATATTTGCTGACATGCATTGCACGCGACCGGCCAAGAAAGAGACAAAGGGTGTAGACTAAATAGGCTGAAAAGATAGGAGACAGTAAGCAGGGAAATGTAGAAAAGAGGGGTGACCTATTTCCTCGTCCGTAGTATTGTGACATCCTTGGTACCATATGTAGCTTACTGTTGCTAATATTCATAATCCTAACCCTATAACTATGGTTTGAAAAGGGAATTGCTCCTGTATGTTGTCCCTGGTGGAAACAACAGGACAGATAAAGACAACACCGCTGAGACGAGCAGAACTAACTAGTATTAGGAACTGGATTTACTGACAGAACAAAGTGGTTGGAATGGTTAATGTTTACTGCTCGGCAAAAATGGCGGTTTAACTGTCTTGCATGTGCCAAAGCTAGACCTCAACTAGTCACAGTGCTATACCAGCTGAGTGATTAAACAGATCCCACAGGTTTACAATGTGTGCTTCAACGTAGTAACACTCGGATCGTTAATATCCCTTGTCGCAGGGGCAGTAGTAGATGGTTTGGGGATCAGAAATCGATGCATGATAAAAGGTTTTTCTCTGTAGGTACAAACACGCACGTAAAGAACAATCGATGGCTAACGAAGCTAAAAGACCAGTCTACTGTAAACGTCTTTAACCTGTGTATCTTCTACGAAAACAAATAAAGATTACAACTGAAACAGAAGTATGAAATTCCAGGGTCTAACATTAAACACCAATGCTACACTTAACTATTGGTCAAAAGCCCTCCACAAAAGCCCGATATACAATAACTTCGAGAACAATTGAGTGGCAAAAGATTTGAGGTTGATTTCACTTTTATCGGTAAACGTGGATGCGGAGCTCTAACCTACGTTGCCCATTATCAACCAGACAATCACTGGGGAATCTTTTAAAAAGATTGGTAAAAAAAAAGAAGCATATTACTGAAAGCACTAACAGACTTTTTCATAGCTTCAACATGTAACCATATTGGCTGAAGTCAGAAGGAGCTTGGCGGGGGGGCGCGTCAGAAATCTGGGGGGGGGGGGGGGCGCAGCCCACCCCAGCCCCCCCCGGGATCCGGCCCTGCCAACATGCCAATTTTCATCATATTTTTTATTTATTATTATCCTTATCCAACCAGGTTTAACATTCGCATTGAAGGGAGGAATCTCCCTTTTTTTTACAAAAAAGATGGAAATCTCTATCTGTCTGCAATACCGCTCTCAGCCTCTACGCAACTTCAGCCCTCTCACACTTGCCAGGCATAGACAGTAGAAGAAAGCACACGCAGCGATTGACTGGTTGGGCAACCCTGGATACAGGACTGTTAACGGTGTGTTTTTCACCTGGAAGTCTCTAGCAATCTGGCACCTTATTGAACAAAATTTATTGAGTGAAAGAGTTCACAGACACCAGAATGACGCATTCACAGTATCGTTCATCAGGCAGTAATACAGTACGTTCAGTTCACGTTCAACAAAATTATGAACAAGTTCATGAACTTTCGTTCAATTAACGCGTTCAGGCGCAACACTGGATTTAACCCGTACTGGAGAGAGTTGTGGGAGACGACATTGATTGATCAAAGTTGCGTGAAAATTGCGGTGATTGGTCAAAATTGCAACGTCGCGCTGAAATCGCGGGGAATCGTTGAATTCACGTGAATTGGTGCGATCGCAACATCGCGAATTCCTGCAGGGTCTGATAATTGGTACAGAATCAGGTTTTCATTTGTATGAATGTATACTACCACAGCATTGGCAATTTGACTAGAATGAATGTGGAAGTTGAACAAGTACTTCAGAGATGACAGAATTTCAATTTGGTGCCGCCTCCAGCTCTTGACCAAACTCTGACGGGTGTCTTCTTTGAAAACACTATTCTAACAAGCGTCGCTCTCTGTGGATTTTGGTCATTTGTAACTGCAATTGTGGCATAACGCCATTTGGTGGCACTATCGGAATTAGCACAGTGCTCCGGGAAAGGCTCTGCCTGAACTACTAAAGAAGGAAGAAAAGAGCTGCGATTTTCACCAAGAGCATCTTTTATCCCTAGCCTGGTCCTATCCAGACCCTCGTATATTTAATTTGTACAGAGGGTCTGGGATCGCTCCATTGACAAGCGTTAACATCCTAGAAAGGCTGGTACTCTGTTGAAGTTTAAAACTATTGGATCTGCCCAGAGCCACTCAGGATCTGCCATAACCAGATCACTAGCATTCGTCCTAACCCAACTCCTTCACCACTAATGGAGCTAGAACCCCATGGGGAGGAGGGCCACAGCATCATGGCCACCAACAAAACTCAGCAAAGATTGTTTTTGCTCCGGCTTTTTCTTCTGGATATTCGGCAGCTTTGCCACAACGGACCAAATGGCTTCACTCGCATCTTTCTCCGCCGCCATTAATGAACTATAACTCAAACTAGCGTACAAGCAACGTCATCGTTCTCAGCCACTCCCTCTGTTCGCTGATTGGACCACCAAATATGTAGTCAGGTGGCTGAGCGGTTAGGGATTCGGGCTAGTAATCAGAAGGTTGCCGGTTTGATTCCGAGCTGTGCAAAATGATGTTGTGTCCTTGGGCAAGGCACTTCACCCTACTTGCCTCGGGGGGAATGTCCCTGTACTTACTGTAAGTTGCTCTGGACAGGAGCGTCTGCTAAACAACTCAATGCAAATGTAAATGAAATATGTGGTTGCAAAAAACAACTTATATACTGAAATCACTGACCTAGTACAGAAGCTAAATGAAAATTCAGCGGAAGTACGTAGAGGGCAGAGCCAGGCTATTTTATCCCTCCTGTAGAAAATGAATTTGTCAAGCGGCGCCCTAATATTTTGTGGCTGTTCAACTGGTTAAATGGTTTATTTTGCATCCAAGCACGTCCCATTTCCTAAGGTTTCCTAAATTCACAGTACATCCCATCAGTGATTACAGCTTTGTTAGCTTTAGTAAGTTAGCACTGCTGGTGAGCTTGATACAGGGATGCAAACAGCGCGCTTTTCAGCGGCTCCCACTTTTTTCACGTCAGTTTGGGTGACTTGCGTGATTCGTGCAGATCCGAAGAGTTTTTTTTAAAAGGGGGGGGGGTCTGATTATAATAGCACCAACAGTAATTCTGTATTGCCTACACTAAACAAGTAAATAGGAAATAAGCAAATCAGAAGTTGCCTATGCGCGCAAGCGTGAACCACTACTGGTTTTTCTTGCTGCGTATCTTTTACTGTCTGTGGTGGGTACTCAATAAACGGACTCCGATCCGGATACGGACCGCAATTCATTGGTGCGTGATTTTGTTCTATGGCCTATATTTTTCATCTTCCGTGTCCAATCTAAAGCTCCAATCAGGAGCTGTAATAACTGTAATCACCATGACAACTCACTCACTCAACGTTGGCCGCAACCTCTGTGGGTAACGCAGGTTGTGTGTGTCATTCGCAGCAACTAAGACTAATTGATTTGCTAACAGTAGGTAGCCTACCTGTTTCTTCCTTGGCAAAAATCATGGCGTGACAAAACACAGCGAAAAGTTGATTCCGAAAATTGCAAATTTCAGACAGAATGGACTGACAAGTAAGCATTTGTGTTGCCGGTGGGGAGCAAAAAACCGATGTGTTTAATCTGCAATGAGACGGTTGCCCTTGTCAAAAGTGGTAGAGCTAACGTGAAATGTCACGATGACACAAAGCAGAGACACTTTGAACAAAATTACCCCCATAACTCTGGTCTATGGGAGAAAGATGCCCAGGGGCACGGGCACTGTGCCCTCCTAAACCGAAGTCAATTTTGAATGGAAGTCAATGGGAGAGGTAAGGGACAGAAAAATAAACCATGGTCCTTTCCAGACCCTGGACTGAATGGAAATTTGGTGAGTGGACCTTTTGAGTTTCTAATTGAGTACCCCTGTTTTAGGGGAAGCCAAGCTTCCCTTGCAGTCTTAAAGACATCTCCTACTGTCATGGATTTTATTAGGAAGGTGACCAAGGCATACACAGCCTGTGGCAAGTAGAACAAACTACCTCTCAAAAGTAAGAACCTACAGGCCTTGTCCTCCATTGATCTTGTGGTGAGGGGCCATTCCCAGGCTGTTACTCAGCTGAAGGAGTTGGCTAGGATCATCAACATTTAGTGCCCTTAGTGTTGGGGTCTTTTTTGGGCCTATGTAGGGTGAGGTGGTACGTGCAGGGAGTAGCCAGGACGGAGGTCAGTTGAGGAGGAGAAACAGCCCCTTTTTAGGAAATAGGCTAAAGTGGAGACTTGTTGTTGTCTCATATTCACTTATGGGGGAGTCACTCTCCCCTCCCGTTAGAATGTTCTTTCTAGCAGGAAGTCAGGTCAGGATGACCTGATAGCTTGTTCCCTCTTAGTTAGAACCACTGGTTGCACAAGAACTCAACAAACCAGAGTCGACATCTGTTTATCTTGAACAAAGTATGTGTTGTCTGATAATTGCCAAGATGTTTGTGTGACGTAGGTAGGACTGTATAAAAGTACTTGTCTATTGAATACATGTCAGACTTCTCTGGCTAGAGAAGTTCCGCGTGTGTTCCCAAGAGCCTAAGCAATAAAGACGAAAGCCTTTGTAATCAACTTCTCGACTCCTAAGCCTGTTAATTCTTACACCACTAAGAACCACTTTCGAGCCTCCAACAGTGGCCAGGAAGAAGAGGAAGAAGGAGTAAAACCAGAAGAAGTGCTAGATAATTTAATACGAGTTTATGTCTTTTTACTCTATGTGCATATAGGGGTGGGCCAGGGATGTCAGGGGGTTGGTGGAAATGTAAGTATATGGATATTTGCCACGGGGCGAGGGCTTCAATTACCTCTCTCTTTTTTGACCATACATGTGTTTGCATCCCTGTTGATAGCTAACGTTTTTTCAAGTTTCGCAGATATGGCTCCTCTAGTAAATTATTTCTTTACAAGGCAAGTTTGCGAGGAAGATGGATGAAGGCAAGTAAAACAGTGCAGACAACATCGTCTTGTTATTACAGGCATTTAAAATCATGCAAATCAAGCAAATCATGTTACTATACGGCAACTTTGTCACAGGGCTATCAAGTCTAACGCATTTGCTATGAGACTCATGCATTTCAACCATTACTCACGCTCTCACACAACACCTTGTATTTCTCATGCATTTCAAACCTTTCTCACACTGAGAAGTAAGGGATAACTTGTCCCGATACATACAATTAATGGACAAGGCGCAGATTTCTGCCTTGTTGATATCTGCCTCCAGTTATACAGATTTTAAAATCAGCCAATCAGGTACATCACCACCACCATTAGTGGACCAAACCAGGAGGTCCTGGACTACAAGGAATGCATGAAAAAGTTTTACTTCATGACAGGCAGTTGAAATGTTGTACCTCTAGTTGTGAACATAACAATTGTCATTTTCCTCAATCATCAATACTAGAACAAATCTTGGTTATGGAAAGTGCTTGCTTAAGCCAGTTGAAGGCATGTTACATGTGCACATGATCAGGAGGGTACCTCCTTCACCTCATCTTGAGCCTGAAAAAACCCTGACACCTCACTGACAAAAAAGACACATTGTGTGAACAAAATATAATAAAAACACATAAAAGATTAACTTAAAGCACACAGTATCGAAGTTCCTTATCCTCCACTCCAAACATAGAAGCACAATTCTTCAAGACATAGCCACATGGCTGTTTTCTTACCTGCTCCGGAAGTTTGCAGGATGTGGGTATCCGTCATACAAAGCCAAAAAGTCATATTCCTCCTCCACAGCAAAAGACTGAAAAACTGTATGAATCCTGTTCCTCTCTTCTGCAATGATCACCCAGGTACAGTTGGCTCCATTAGGATATCCATATGGAAATCCTGGGCTCTCAATGGTCCCATTCCTCCCTTTTAAAGTGCCTCCACAAGTATGGATAAAACCTGCATGGAAAAAAACCCAGACAACATTCAAAGATAAGCTTTTCTTCATTTGGGTCTGGTGACATGGACATAGCACAGTGATATTTCATATTGAGGGTCCCTATAGATGAAGAGGATCTTCAGATGCTGTCTTATCAAAACACATTCAATAAAACATTGATTTAATGATCATTTAAAGTATTTTTGGCCAGCTATAGGGCTCTTTAGAACACAATTATTCCTGACAATGATCAAACTAGTGCTAAATGGTTACTGTATAACAATTAGACACACACTTCTGAACCTCACCTCAACTTTCCCTCGGCAAACAGGAGTGATTGTCATGACATTTTCCTCCCATATACAACACTCATGCTGTACAAACCTTTACTGCACCATATTCTCCATTTCAGCTCAGACAAAAACAGCTAAGACACACAAACTTCCTTAGCACCTCAATGTAAAGCTTTGCGAAAAATTTATATTGGTGACACATTGAGTCAGATACTTGTCACACGACAAAACAATACTTTGAATATTTGGCAAAATTTTACGGCGTAAATCTGAATGAGTAAGTGCCCTGATAAAATGATAATTTTAATAAAAAAATATTCTGCTTGCTCATACAACCATATCACAAGAATGAGCAAAGCAGTAGCATATAATTTAAAGCTACTCTCCAAATTGTCTTATAGTGAAAGGCAAACATGATTTAAATGCAGGGTTTATCCCCTTCACTTCCCTCAAGGAGTAATTAACTTTTCCAAGTGAGTAGGTAAAGAATGTGTGTGCATTGTGTTGACCATACACATTCCAAACAGTATAGACACACAGAAACCTCAGGTGACACCTCTCATTGACCCAGCAACATTAAGTCATAACTTTTGTTGAGGGTTGCTGAATACTGAATACAGTGATAACAGTGTAAAACATTGTCACCTCATACACACTGAAACCACATTTGGATTTACAGAGTAAAGGAGGCAAAGATAAGTTGAGAAGCTTTTGTTGGTGAGATTTTTGTTACGAGTGATGGTCTATGTGCCTGTTATCGATCTCTCAGGAAAATTTGAACATCAGTTCAATGCCAAGATCTACCCTATTTTCTGTATCTCTCTTTTGCCTTTTTTTCTGTTTCTCCCTTCATACTCTTCCCTCGCTGCTTCTCTTTCAGTCCATTATTTTCATTCTCCATGTCTCTCCTTCTTTACCTTCATTTCGTCTATCTCTTAGAAAGCGATCCCTATGAATGTCAATGAGTTTCATGATTGTTGTTTTCTGTGCATTGACTTAGTTTTTTTCCCAATTGCTTAAGCACAATTTTGAAAATAGGCTCACTTTGTCAAAACACAACACACGATTCACACAACTAGACACACAAGTAGCGGAACACCTCCAATCTTTTGAAAAATGAAACATTTTGTTCAAAACTATACAATCATGTATAAAACCCCATTTCTGTCACCGTATGCCACACACATGGTTCATCAAATTGGAACCAGTTACCCACTGCTGTGCAAAATGTAAAACACTTTTACACTAACCATTCTTTTCTAATAATATAACCTGCTTCCTTTTGTCAAGACGTTGTTAGAAGTATGTAAAGTACATGTTTGGTTGACCAAACACAACACACAAGACCAGTACTGCACACTCATTAAAATATTTACTGTATTTCTCCACATGTCTACGTAAAGGTTGCATTTTGTGCAGAAAATCTGAACATATTTCAAATACAGCATAGTAGGCTACATACTGTAAACACAGGAATCATTTCATTTGTGGAGACAGTATGCAGCAAATGAAATACAGTAAATTGCTTCAATCATGGACTGCAGTAAGTGGGTACAAAAAAGTACTGATGTAGTGCATATAGTATGCTACATTGTACTGTACTGTACTGTACTGTAGACAGTAGAGAAAAGCAGTCAACCAATGTTTTTCGAATTTCATTAGATACTGTAAATTTGGCCCTATTCTTCCATGGCATCCAGGTCTACCTCTCCCTACCGCTCTTCCTCCTCGGGCTCCCCCTCTTATCCTCACTCACCCTCTTCTGCAACATTGCCTTCTATTTTTGATGAGGACAGGTACACTGACCTGTTGCCTTTTTATAGGGCTTAGACCTGATTGGTATGTTTACAATTATGCACTTTAGTGCTTGCACACCTGACGACCGTGTTCGATCCATTCGTGTGGCATTTTACCAGACAGTGTCTAAAAAATGCAATTAAGTGACATAATTTTACATTTGTGTCTAATGTAGAAAAGTGTGTTTAGTGATTTGCAAAACGCTGTGTACAGTATTTTGCAAATAGTGTGAGGCTGAGAATGTGCTTATAGTTGTGCAGGTCTGGGCTTCTGTTTTGCTCCTTGAGTGTCAGGTTTCACTTACTGTGTGTTATTTGAAATGTTTGTGTCTAAGCAATCGAAAAAAACTGTAACAAGCTTGTATCATGTTAAGCACAAACATATCTGTAAAAGCTACGTCTATTACAGTTTCAACTGCTTACACACAAAATCCTTACGTACATTTACATTACATTTATTCATTTAGCAGACGCTTTTATCCAAAGCGACTTCCAAAAGAGAGCTTTACAAAGTGCATAGGTCACTGATAATAACAACAAGATAGCCCCAAGACATTGTGAGTAGCCAAAACATCAAGCACATATTGTGGAAAACCAAAATAAGAGCCAAAGGGAAGAACCATGAGAGCATGTAGTTAAACAAGTTACAATTAAACAACATGAACTGCTATAAGTGCAATTGTACCTGTACAAAAAACAAGCAACAATAAAGGGAGTTAGTTAACTAACTAAAGTTTGGGAGGAAGATAGCGCACCAAGACTCCTCCTCCACTCCAATCAAGCAACTGACCCTTAAGGACTCTCCGCCACACCCCGAGTCCATACCCGGTAACTATACACGCACCATCCACATCACCTCCATCACCATTCCCTGCATCCCCTAATCACACTCTCATCCTCCCAGGAACCCAGGCCCGGCTCTGCTACGGGCCTCCACCAGCACCAGGCTTGGCTCTGCTACTAGCCTACGCGAACCGCCCCAGGCTCGGCTCTGCTACCAGCCTACACCAACTCCACAGGCTTGGCTCTGCTACCAGCCTGTACCACAATGCATTAGGCTTGGCTTTGCTACCAGCCCTGCTTCAATACAAGTTATCTATTCAATCTATGGTGCGATTACTGAACTCGTGAAAAACAATATATAACAGCGAGTACATTTTTTTCAACATTTTTTAATCAGTGACCAGTATCCACAAAAGCAACAAGTCTCTAAGCAAGAGTCATTGTGATCCTTGAAGAAATTAACAATTGGGTCAAGCAAACCATTCCTAAGTACCGTTATACTCCCAGAACAAGTGCGTCTTGAACCTTTTCTTGAAGGTGGAGAGACAGTCAGTGTCTCTGATGGAGGTGGGGAGTTGATTCCACCCCTGGGGGGCCAGACAGGAGAAGAGCTTGTGTTGAGACCGGGCGGTCTTGAGCGGTGGGACCTTGCGGTTGTCTGAAGAAGACCGTAGGTGGCGGGTGGGGGTGTAAGGCTGCAGGAGAAACTTGATGTAGTCGGGTGCAGTCCCGTTCACTGCTCAGAAGGTCAGTGCCAGGGTCTTGAATCTGATACGGGCCGTGATGGGTAGCCAGTGGAGAGAGATGAGGAGCGGGGTAGCATGGGAGCGTCTGGGTAGATTGTAGACCAGGCGGGCCGCTGCGTTCTGAATCCTCTGAAGAGGGCGGGTTGCGCATGCTGGGAGACCAGCGAGCAGCGAGTTGCAGTAGTCCAACTTGGAGAGGACAATTGCTTGGACTAGCAGCTGGGTGGAGTGCTCAGACAAGTATCTCCTGATCTTCCGGATGTTGTAGAGGGTGAATCTACATGACCGGGAGACTGCAGCAACGTGGGCAGTGAGGGACAGCTCGTCATCCGTGGTAACCCCAAGGTTCCTGGCAGAGGATGAAGGGGTCACCGTCGCAGATCCCAGGGTGATTGAGAGATTGTGGGAGATGGAGGGTTTAGCCAGGATGATGAGAAGTTCTGCTTTGGCGTGGTTCAGCTGGAGGTGGTGCTCGGTCATCCAGGCGGAGATGCCTCCGCCTCGCCGGCCTCCTCCCTTTGTTTGTGTTCTTCTTTCCCAGGGAAAATGCATTCGCTACTCTCTGCCCGGATGTCGAGACAGTGTCTCAGGAGACGGTGTCTCAGTTGGGTGCGGCAGGGAGCCGCTGCAAGCACAACCCTATGCCAAATTCAAGTATTGCAATAATGTATTGTATCGTGTGAAATAAAAGTATACAACACTACTGAGTCCTCCTGCCTGAACCTGACACTCAAACACCAGAACCACACATCAAATCTGCAAAACCACACGCACATTTTTGGCCTTTGACTCAGTTTTCAACTTTATAAAACACTTTTTGTAAAAGACAACACTCAATTCTCCAGGTAACACACACAATTCTGACAGGAAGCATCTTGATTTCTTTTTTCAAACACACAGTCAAAATGCCACAATAATTCATCAGTGCCTCACACTAACTCCTCACATGTGCAAAAAACAAATTGCTTTAGTCAACACCAACCAATCATGGCTTTAGAATAGGCCTATAAATAGCCTAATTTTAGTTGATTTACAGTGGTGGGTATAATTTGAACCTTTACCAGGGCTCTCAAGTGTCACGCATTGAGAGTGACAGTCACTCATTTCGGTCTTTAGTCACGCCCTCCCGCCACACATTGTATTTCTCACGCCGAAAAAAATATTTATAATATATTTAATATGCCGCAGCACCCAACCAAAATTCCTCTGGCTGCCCCACTCTCACTCTGGAACCGGCAGTCAAGCGCGTCTCCCCTGGAGTTCTTAGTCGAGCCTGCCACTTATCAGCCAATCAAAAAAAGGAAAGGGTCTATACAATAGCCAATTGGAAAATAGCACCATTGTATCTGGGTAAGATTTAATGCAACAACCAATGGAAAAAAGCATATCCTGTCATTTTTCGGGATTCTGCTACGTCTTCAGAAAGTTTTGTTCACCTACAAAGCAAACCGCTGGAGCTCGAGCATCACTTTGAGCACAGTCATGATGACAACTTGACTGCCGTAAAAAAAAATCCCAGATAATTAGCATCAGCTTTTCACGAGTCTCTTAACCAACAGTTTTACAGCCTGTTCACTAACAACACCTGCTCAGAACAAGTAGTTCATAGATGTAGCCGGTGTGTATCGTGAAACTCACTCGTTAGGTAAGTAATAAGCCACCCGCATCAACGGTTTTCTAGCTTTTACGTTGGTGTAGTTGGTAGTGGTGGCGCTTGGGATGTGAGAGGTGGCAGGATCGAACCCAGTGCGGGATGTAAATAGGCCCGATTCCTTTGACTTTTAAAATAATGGCATATTTTATTATTATATCCTGGCCATGGATGCATTAATCATTGCTGCCTTTCAAAGATGTCAGGTAAAAAGCAATTAATTAATTTTGACCCCCTGACGGGGGGGGGCGGGGGGAATGTCACTCTTGCCTGTCTTCAAAACTTGAGAGCTCTGCTGCTTTACTGTTGAAATTATAACAGGTATGTAACAATGTACTGTAATGTACACGTGTTCTAATGTACACATAATGGCTGTTTCAGCACAACACATGGTATACTATACACATACATATTTTAGCACCCATGCATCCATTGACTGCAGTGCACTGCATGATAAGTCACAGTCTGGTGGATTTCTGTATCATACTGTGCAACAGTACAGTGACTGAAATTACAGTTTAATTCTGACGATAGTGTAGAAAATAGTATATATTACTGTATGCTACAGTTCATGGCACACACATATACACCATTCCATAATCACTTTTTCAAATGTAGGTTTGGTTTCTGTCCTACTACACTCTTTCGTACTGTGTCATACTGTACTCACAACCACAAATGCTTACAGTAAAAAAAAACAATCTCTGCCATTACAGAAATGTACATAGGAGCTCATGAAAGAAGATTTTTAGGTTTTGAATAACTATGTATAAGATATATCCAAAAATGTAACATTATGAAAAGGTGTTTGCAACATAAGACAAATGTTTGCTTTTGAAACGTGTTAGTGATCTTATGAATGCAGTGCTTCATTTTGCAAAAGATGCAAGGCATTTGGTGCGTGGAATTTTGGGATTTGTGTGAAAAACAGAAGAAGAGATCAGTTGAAAAAAACGGCGTTCCATGCCGTTGTAAAATCCAGCATAACCTCACAGGTTGTCCTCATAACATTCTTTAACATTCCATATTACTGCGCATCGAATATTTCAAATTGTAAAAGACGGCAAAGATGTCCATCTGGCTGTTGCGTGGCAACGATTTATGTAGGAACTATACTTTGTAGTAGCGGACGAATGACGGTTTATTATTAAACTATTTTGTTTCTAATTTTTTCTAAATTTTTTTATTGATGAAACCATATCAAATATTTGTAGTAACAGTTTTAGAAAAGCAATAAGCCCCGCGAGCCGTGGTTTACGCTGATTTTAGAACAGGTAAGGGGGTTTTCGGCACTCTGCTTCGCGTCGTGCCTAACAACTCCCCTTACCTGTTCTAAAATCAGCGTAAACCACGGCCTCTTGGGGCTTATTGCTTAATTTTACTGTCATTGCAGAGGAGGCTGCATGCTCTGTCTTCCAATCACCTTGATGACACTGTGCGCTCCCTAGGGTGACCACAAACAGCAATGGCACCACCACACCACACTGCATTACTCATAAATCCTTCTGAAAAACCACATTAGCCACCTGCTATGATGGCACAGCAGAGAAAAATGGGTTAAAAGATTTGAATCAGTATCATAACACGGGGGGGAAGTTATGGCAGGCATGATAGGCCACAGCTGCTTCACTGGAGTAGTTACATTTACTCTTAGCCTTTTCCCCACCCACACATTTCACTCTCATAACTGATGATTAGATTTTGGCTTGTGGTTGAGGCTTTTCGGCAGACATTATACAAGCAGAGAGAAAAAATGCCTGCTTCCAAGAACACTATTCTCTGATGCCTTTTTCTTAGAGAATACAATTTGAAGTTAATTTACTTATGTACCAGAATTTTTTGGGGGGAGAATTTGATTTTGTTGGAACTTGTTGTACTGCCCCCACACGTTTAAAACATTATGTAGCATGTTTCCAAGAGCCTGGATCATTTTGACACATTGTATAAGCTATACCTTGATTTCAAAAGGCTGCAGAGGCACAATAACAACACTATTTCAATAACTGCATCACCTAGTACATTAGGCTTTTGTCTATCACCGCAGTGGCGGCCCGTGCATTTCACGCCTAGGCCTTCATTGACGTCATACTTAGTCCTACCTAAGTTGATAATACACCTCATAATACCATCAATATGACACCATGGCTCGATAATCCATACAGAATCACTCTTACACATTACATCACCTTAATATAGGCTAGTCGAGCAACACTCAATTTCCGGAGCGTTTAAAATCAATAAGCTTGCATTCACAATTACAGTTTTTTACAATTGCTAAGACAGTTTTTCCAATACCTTTAACAAGTTTCCGAAACTCTTAACACAGTTAGCACAACATCCGTCTGTGTTGGCTATACAATTAACACATTTCTTGTTGCTTTGACAGAAAATATATAGAGTAAACACAAATTTTAAATGCTTGAATTTCTTTTACACACAAGCTCAAACAAGACCAAAACATTTGGACCATTTTACCAATGCTTTAACACTGTATGTCAGAACAGATAACACTATGTTCAAAACCTAATTTATAGGCTAAAGTCAAAGTGAACAGCTGTTCATATTGTGAATTGAAACACAAATATATCCCCTGTATTTTACAGTAGTCCATTGCTACTGAGAAGCTGAAGTAATGCAAATACTATAAATCACAGTTGATTCCCAACTAGGAAACACTATGGTGCTGAGGTTCTTTCAATTGCATAACTATATGGTATATATACTGCAAAGAGGAGCTATTTGTGCTGATCTTGTGTGGAAAAGAACCAATATAGAGCAACACGAAGAAAGTAAGAATACAGTAATACCTGCACGAAGGAGAGGAAGACAAGTACCAGGACAAGGGAGAGGAGTGGGACAAGGGCAAGGGAGAGGAGTTAGAATGTGTGGTGGCGCTCAGAAAAGAGCCAGAGCTAGGGTTATACTGTAAATGGCAGCTGCATTGCATATTTCTTTCAGTAATGTCCTGTTGCAAATGAAGCCTTTACTGCAGCAATTATGTTTCTGCCTTCTTTTTTTCAATACAGTAACCGTACATTCTATAAAGCTACTCTGACATCGTCGTGCATTTTCTTTTCTAAATTTCTGCAGCAAAAGAAACAAAATGCATGCATTTACTAAACCCAACAAAACAAAAATGTAGAGGCTTCAAAAGAAACTGCATTGCAAACACAATCTATAATCTATATAATGTAAGACCTGACACATAAAAGAATGCACTTTCTGTAATTCCATCTGATGTTAGTGTTTTTGATGACATTGTGCTATGATTGACTAAATGTTCCTGTGAAAAGAGAACCTGTGTTAGTGTTTGGTAGACATGGTGTCATGTTTAGTGAATTTTTGTGTTATGACAATTAGTGTTTGAGTTTAGTTTACAATGTGTGATTTTGAGCATGAAATTAACTGTTTTGCCAATTGTGTGTGGTAGGTGTGTTGGTGCGTTAAGAGTTCAGAAAAGTCGTAAACTAAGATCATGGATACTGTCAACAAAAAAAGGTCATTTTAATAGATGAGTCGCAATTGATTGTCTCCGTTCAATAACAGCGCACAGGAGCCTGACTTTTAAGCAATAAGCCCAAAGAGGCCGTGTTTTGCGCTGATTTTAGAACAGGTAAGGGGAGTTGTTAGCTTAAGGCCCCGTCCACACTAGCCCGGGTAAATTTAGAAACGCATACACATGTCTGCGTTTGCACCTCCCGTCCACACTAATACGGTGTATTCGGATACTGAAAACGGAGCTTTTCGAATACGCTCCCCTAGCCGGAGACATTTGAAAACGCCGGGTACGCGTAGTAGCGTGGAGCTTTTCAGAAACGATGACGCGCAGTTGCCATGGCACTGGGGTAGCTTGCGCTCTAGAGGTTATAACGTCAAGATGGAAAGTGAAAGAAATGTGCTGCTCCGTCTCTTTCACTTATTTATAAGTTTAGTAAGTGTACTTCAGATACAAATAGTATCACTCAATAGATACGCGTTACTCTTACGCAGAATGCGAGCGCTGTATTCCGTGTGCCTGGACGATAGGGGGACAATAAGGCACTGCCTTAGGCAGAGAAGACGGTTGAGCATGAGACTAAACATAGAGCGGAGATTCTGGGTGAAACCTGGCCGAACAGCTAGCCGGTGGGACAATTTTGAAGACCAAGTAGTATTGCCCGAGGAGTGGGGAGAGAATTTCAGGATGTCGAGAGGGAGCCTTTACCGCTTAAGTACCATGTTACGCCCACATATTGAAGGACAGACAACCCGAATGAGAGAGCCAGTGGACGTGTTAAAGAAGGTGGCCTGTACAATTTACTACCTCAGTGACGAAGGCAGGCTGCGCAAAACCGCAAACTCATTTGGCTTGGCTTGGTGTCGAAAATTGTCAGGGAGATTTGTACAGCAATCACCATTCACCTGGGCCCTGAGTACATCACCTTGCCACTCACTGAGCCTGCAGTAGTGGACCTTACCAGTAATTTTTACCAAAGCTATGGCATACCCCAGTGCATAGGAGCTGTTGATGGCACACACATAGACATAAAACAACCGTCTTCAAATGTATCGGATTTTATCAACAGAAAGAACAGATACTCACTTAACGTACAAGCTGTTTGTGATTACAAATACTGCTTTATTGATGTAGTGGTGAAATGTCCCGGCAGTGTCCACGATGCTCGCATATTTGCAAATTCTAGGATCAATAAGCACCTGAAAGATGGCACGATTCCTTCATGTCCAAAGGTAGTAGTTGAGGGAGAAACCCCAGTCCCCGTGTTTTTGTTGGGGGATCCAGCATATCCTCTAATGCCTTATCTCATGAAAGAATATGCAAGCGGTGGACTGACACCCCAGGAGCAGTACTTTGGACTGTCAGTTTGCAAAGCACGGATGGTAATCGAATGCGCCTTTGGACGCTTGAAGGCGCGCTTTGGTGCACTACGGAGACCAATGGTAGTGTAGTAAAGTGTAGTAAAAACCAAAGGAGAAAAATGAAGAGAAGACTGATGATGTCAGAGAAAACTCAACAAAGTAAAGAGATTCAGAAAAGGAAAGAAAGGGAAAAGTATGCTTCAAATAAAGCATTTAAAGCAGACAAAATATCTAATGCAAAAAGGCAATATCAGAACAACCTTGAATATAGACAAAATAAAATAAGTAATACAAGAGACAACGCTGACTTCAAGCGAAAACGGAAAGAGTACATTTCCTTCCAGTACAGAGAAAATGCAGATTTTAGACAGAAAAAAAACGAATATTTGTCTATCATTACAGAAATAATCCTGAATTTAGAGAAAACAAAAGAAAAATCTTGCTCTCTCGTTACAGAGATAATCCCGATTTTAGAGAGAAACAAAAACAAATCTTGGTCTCTCGTTACAGAAGTAATCCTCAATTTAGAGAGAAACAAAAACAAATCTTGGTCTCTCGTTACAGAAATAATCCTCAATTTAGAGAGAAACAAAAACAAATCTTGGTCTCTCATTACAGAAATAATCCTCAATTTAGAGAGAAACAAAAACAAATCTTGGTCTCTCGTTACAGAAATAATCCAGAATTTAGAGAGAAACAAAA
Source organism: Hypomesus transpacificus (assembly GCF_021917145.1). NCBI lineage: Eukaryota > Metazoa > Chordata > Actinopteri > Osmeriformes > Osmeridae > Hypomesus > Hypomesus transpacificus. The sequence goes on along the minus strand of NC_061061.1, from coordinate 6,266,770 downwards.
ACAGCACTTTACGGACCGCTACCGAGACAATGCTGAGTTTAGAAAAGAAAAAAACTGTACTTCACTGCTTTTCATAGAGACAGCATTGATTTTAGACAAAAGAAGAGATCTCATATTGTTCAGCATTACCACCATGACCAGGCATTCAGACTGAGACACAAACAATTTATGAAACAACGAATGAAAGACAAATATAAAAACAATCCTACATATCGGAGTATGCAGAACATGAGATGTGCCATGAAAATAAAAAGGAAATACAGACAGATAAATAAACCAACAGAAGAAAGTGACAACAGTTTGATCAAAGAGGCTATGTTTGTTTTCAGGTCACAAATAAAGTCCGGTCCCACTTATGTGTGCACCGTCTGTCACAAAGCATCATTTCCAAACCAAGTGAGATCCTGTAAAAGGTTAAACTATGTCCAAAACCCAGACATGGTTGCAGCATGCCTGACAGGAAAGTACGTCCATGTTTGTGATGATGAGTGTACAGATGAACAGCAGTGCAATGTGCCTGATGAGAGAAAGGAAGAGTGGATCTGTCACACCTGCCATTATCATCTTAAAGATGTCATGCCAACACTCGCTGTAGCCAACAACTTGGAGCTCGCTGACATTCCACCTGAACTGTGTGACCTCAACATATTGGAGAGACATCTCATAGCCAAGTGCATAGCGTTTGCAAAGATCATTCCTCTTCCCAAAGGACGACAGAGAGCGATACATGGCAACGTGGTTTGTGTCCCGTCTGAGGTGCAGGAAACAGTGGAAGCGTTACCCAGACTGAGAAGTGAGTCTCAAGTGATGAGAGTAAAACTGAAAAGACGATTGTGTTACAGAGGTCATCAGCTGTTCCAGACTGTCACCTGGTCTAAACTAGTGCAGGCGCTGCATAAACTCAAAAGCATTCATCCACAATATCAGGGCATCACTATAAGAGATGAGGCTGAGCTATGTGACCCAACACTTCCTGATGATGATGATGATGAGGATGCCACTATGGATGAGAACGACTATGATGATGCTGATTTAAAGGAAATTGATATGTGTGAGAAAAGTGCACTGTGTGAGACAGAAACTGAGCTTGATGGAGAGCAGGATGTTGACATGTTGTCTTGTGATGGTGAACAACCAGAGGAGCAAAGAGATGATGAAGAACAGGAAGGTGACATGCCTAACGGTGGTTTTGCTCTAGAATCATGTCTTCAGCCATGTGATGTTTCAGAGGAGATTTTATGTTTCAGTGAAGGAATCTACTCTGTTGCCCCTGCAGAAAGTAACAGTCCAGTTGGTTTCTTCAAAACTCCTAAACTTGAGGCGATGGCTTTCCCTGTGCAGTTCCCTACAGGCCAAAACACACTGGATGAAGGGAGACGTATGAAAGTAACACCCAGCAGTTATTTCAAAGCGAGGCTTTTCTGCATTGATGATCGTTTTGCCAGAGACACAAACTATTTGTTCTTTGCACAGTTTGTGACTGAAATACACTTGGCCACATCCAGCATGACAATACAGTTATGGAAAGGAAAGCCAATGACTCGAGATGGACGAAAAATAACTTCTGGTATGCTGCAAAATAAACGAGAGGTAGAGAAACTGGTGAGGAACAAAGATGCAGTCAGATTCATGCAGCCGCTGAGAGGAACACCAGCCTACTGGGAAAAAACCACATGATATCTTTTTGCCATGATCAGACAGTTGGGAACTCCCACATTCTTTTGTAAGTTTTCTGCAGCGTTGGCCTGAAGTGATTGAAGGTACATTTTGAAGGGCTTGACTGGTCAGCAAAGTGTGACATTCTGAGAAGCAATCCTGTGACAACAATGCGCATGTTTGATAAGCGTGTTGAGGCCTTATTCAGAGATCTGCTCTTATCTCCTGCACAGCCTCTTGGCAAAGTTGTTGACTACTTTTACCGAGTTGAGTTTCAGCACAGAGGAAGCTCACACATTCACTGTCTCATATGGGTAGAAGGTGCACCTGTGTTTGAGGAGGATGATGATCAGACTGTGTCAGATTTTGTGTCCAAATACATCACAGCTCAGCTGCCTGACCCACGCACACAACCTGAACTACACAAGAAGGTCACAGAAGTCCAAATACACAGCAAAAAACACGCAAGGATATGTTTCAGAAGTCCCAGCTCTGGTTGCAGATTTGGATTTCCTAAACCACCTTCCAAAGACAATCATATCAAGACCTGGTGAGGGCGTTGATCCACTGCAAGTGCAAATAGCAAAGTCAAAGCTTCAACCACTGAACTTGTTGCTGAAAGAACCTGAAACCACCTCACTCAGTTTGCAGCAGCTCCTAGCTCGATGCAACTTAACACTCCAAGAGTATGAAGGATGCCTCAATGTTATCAACAAATCCAGTGTGGTGATCCTGAAACGTGAGCCAAAAGACTGCTGGGTAAATGGATACAATGCACATATTCTTGAAGCCTGGGATGCCAATATTGATGTTAGTTATATTCTCAATGCATACTCATGCATCATGTATCTCACCAGCTACATAACCAAAAAGGAAGCTGGACTTTCTGAGTACCTCAAAACAGTCATTGAGAACTCCACCAGAGACCACGTCAATGAATGTGATGAAATGAGGGAAATCATGCAGGCTTACTCTAAAAAGAGAGAGGTCAGTGCTCAGGAGTGTGTGACTCGTGCATGTGGAATAAACATGAAGAAGTGTTCACGTTGTGTCATATTCATACCAACAGATGACAACGCACTGAAAATGAGTCGCCCCATGTCTTACCTGGAGAACACAACATCAGAAAGTGTAAATGTGTGGATGACATCTTTGACTGACAAATACAAAGCCAGACCAGAAACACCAGAGTTTGAGCAGATGTGTTTGGCTAATTTTGCAGCTACTTGCAGAATTGTCTATGGCCGGCAGAAAAAAGGTAGAGATGTGTTGCCCCTCCTCAATGAGAAAAAACGATAAACCTGCTATCATCAGATTTTACCACTGCTCGCAGGAAAAATATCCTGAGAAGTTCTATGGCACATTACTGAAACTGTAAATTCCTCACCGATCAGACCAGGAACTTAAAAGACCGCATTTACCCATATACGAGTCCTTCTATAAATGTTGTGTTCAACTACCAGGTTCTAACCATCATGAGTATGTTAAACACATAGTGAAACGAAACAAAGACAAATATGAGAAAAACAGCGAGGAAATTGAGAAAGCAGTCGAAGAATTTGAACAGAACAGAGGAGTAATAGATGAATGGTGTAATCTGGCTCCAGAATCTGAAGTGGAGAGGTTGGAATGTATCGAAGAACTGGAGGCAAGAGAGCCAGATCATGAAAATGTACAAGAAAACGTTCCAGAATACACTAATCAGGCTAATGTTGCAACAGAAGCCAGAGCCATCAGAGCCATCCTGCGTTTGACCCCACACTGTTATGGCAGATGTATCAGAACCTGAATCAGAAACAAGCGTGTGTATTCTATGCAGTTAGAGATTGGTGGGTAAAGCGTGTTTGTGGCCTAAATCCTGAGCAGTTTTTCTTTTACGTCAATGGTGGTGCCGGAGCAGGAAAGTCCCATCTCATTAAATGCATCTACTCAGAGGCATCTAAGATACTGTGCAAACTGCCCAGCCATTCTGAGGAGGTTGACATATCAAACCCCACTGTCCTGTTGACAGCTTTCACTGGAACTGCAGCCTTTAATATATCAGGATCAACACTGCACTCTCTGCTCAAGCTTCCACGAAGTCTGAAACCTCCATTTCAAGGACTTGGTATCCAACTGGATGAAGTTTGATCAGAACTTTTAAATGCTGAAATCCTCATCATTGATAAAGTGTCCATGGTGTCAAAGCTCCTGTTTGCTTATGTGGATGCGAGACTGAAACAGATCAAAGGTAGCCCCAGACCCTTTGGAGGAATGTCAGTAATAGCTGTTGGAGACTTTTATCAGCTACCACCAGTTCGACAGTCCAAGACCCTCTGTGTGTATGAACCGTGTGAGATTGATCTATGGCAGGAGCACTTTCAGACAATCACCCTGACTGAGATTATGCGGCAGAAGGATGATGTTGCCTTTGCAGAGATGTTGAACCGGATCCGTGTGAAAGGAAAGTCAGATGAGTTGTCTCAAGCAGACAGAGCCTTGTTGTCACAGACTATCACTGAACCATCACTTTGTCCACCTGACGTCCTGCACATCTTTGCAACTAATAAACAGGTTGATTCACACAACTCAGTAACATTAGCTCTGCTCCATTCTAATATCACCAAGATCGATGCAGATGACTATAAGAAGGACCCACAAACTGGAAGAATGGCTCGACAAGCCCAACCATACAAAGGAAACAGAAATGAGTTACCCGATACACTAAACCTAGCTGAAGGTGCTCGAGTCATGCTCACCAAAAACATAGACGTGTCTCAAGGATTGGTTAATGGATCGTTTGCTACACTTGTCAGGGTGATAACCTCAGAACAGAGTGGTGTTGCACATGTCACTATGCTCGGGCTTAAGATGGATGATCAAACTGCTGGAAGGAATTACCGTAATAGAGCACCAGGCAGCCCTGATAACGTGGTGTACATAGAGAGAGCAGAGGATAATCTGAAACAGAAAAGAGTGGTACGCAGACAGTTTCCTGTTAGACTTGCATTTGCCTGTACGATACACAAGGTTCAGGGTATGACAAGGACATCAGCTGTAGTGTCACTGAAACATATTTTTGAACCTGGCATGGCTTACGTAGCTATCAGTAGAGTGACCTCTCTCAGTGGACTGCACATGCTGGATCTGGATGAGAGTAAAATCTATGCCAACCCAGAAATCACTGGAGCCCTCGAGACCATGAGACAAGTCAACTTGGACGACATGATGCCTCTTCTTCATATTACACAGACATCGAGCAGACGTGACACTCCGACCACTGTTCACCATAACACGGAAGGTTTGCCTTCTCACATCAATGACATCAGGAGCCATCATGATCTGTGTCTTGCAGATGTTTTGTGTCTCACAGAAACTCACCTTCAAGGTTCCTTTGTTGCAGAGAGTCTCGATTTAGAGGGCTACAACATGTTCAAACGCAATAGACACCTTTCCTACACAAATGTTCAACAAATAGCCAACAGAGGTGGTGGTGGAGTTGCTGTTTATGTGAAAAGCCACATTCAAGTGCGTGAGAAACAGTTCATACATAATGTAACTGATCTTGAGTTTGTGGCTCTGAAGGTAGAAGCCCCAGTGAGTGCCCTGATCGCAGCTGTGTATAGACCTCCAGACTACAGTGTGAGATCATTCCTGTTAACCTGGGGAGCCAGCTGGACTCATTGGAGATCATGGACTGTCAGCCCATCATTGTCTGTGGTGATTTCAGTGAGAATCTCTTCTCCAACACTGCTAAGCCAATCCATGAGCTCTTCCAGTCCAGAGGATATGCGCAAATCATTACTAATGCAACCACCGATAAGAACACACTGCTAGACCTCATTTTCATCTCTCAACCGCAACACTGTCTCCACTCTGGTGTGATGAGAACTTATTACAGTTGTCACAACCCTGTCTATTGTGTCATGTCCTCTAACGGTCCATGAAGGTATCAGCTGAGTTTTAAAGAAAAAAGTAATGTACCTGTGACTTAATTTAAACTAATATTGTATATACATTGATTTAATACTATCAATACTATTGTCCACAATTATTCAGTTCAATTCAATTATTCAGAATACAATTATTTTAATCTTCTCAGCCACAGCAGGGCCTTTATTCTTGTACAGTAAAAAAACATTTCACATGCCACAATCACATTTTCTGTCCACATTCCTACAACAGGTCTTAAAATTGTCAGGTAAGACCAAAATGCACTGAGAATCTTGGATTTTCTAACAACACCACATTATTGTCTGGGATTATGTAATTGTCGATGTAAAGAAAACTTAATCATCTGGTCAAAACATGTTGTTGCACTTTAATTAGTTAGTAGAATGGGGTACTTTTAAGTGTTCATTGTATTGGACAACATTATGGGTCTTACAATTTTCCAGGTAACCATGTTGTTTTTAGCTATATTTCTAAGACATTTTGGCCTGTGCATTTATCAGGGTGGGTTTGGGTCAGAGTCTATAAATGCACAGGCAAAAACTCTTTCAGCAGCTGTGTACAATGCAAGCTGTTTACAATGCTGTACACAGCATTGTACACAGCTGCTGACATTTAGTGTAGCAGATGCACATCAGAAAGTATGTGTTCTAGATGTAACACATACTTTGTACCTACCAGCTGAAACCCCACACTTCCATCCCCATTAAATTAATTTGAATTATCCTGTGTTCTCTGTAGTGTTAAGTTTCCTTTGTACCTCACAGGAGGCACAGTCCTCCTGTGTCCTCTGTAATGTTAAGTTTCCTTTCTGATGGACAGGACACACTGTCCTCATGTGTCCTTTGTAGTGTTAAGTTTCCTTTCTGATGGACAGGAGACACAGTTCTATGTGTCCTCTGTAAAGACACTTTCCAGTTTTGGCCTCACCTCCTTCCACACTGTGAGGATCAGCTCACAGCATCTATGACATGCCAACTGAGGACCCATCACTGTTAGACCTCATAGGGACACATTTGACTTCCTGCCTGTCCCCGTCATTCTTCAAAGCAAAGGACGAGAAAACACCTACCTGTCCTTGCCTCACTTCCTGTCTGGCTCTGAGATTCTGGATCAGCTCATACCGACCAAGACATCATGCCACCACAGAGTAGATGTTGAAGCACCATCTCAACTGTTCATCATCACTGAGACACGTGTTCTCCCTGCCCGTGTTGAGGTTTCTTCAAAACAAATAATAAGGTATTGTCTTCTTATTTCATATGTGATTTCTAATGTTTTGTTCTAATTCTGTCATCATTCGTGTGTTCATTTTGTATTAATGCAATATTCTTAATAACAGTAGTTTTACATCCAATATAACATTGTAATTTATATCAATTTCTTCCTTCAGGTCTTCCTTCTTTGTGATTCCTCCACCTCACAGTGAAGACACTCAGGGCAGAGAGGGCAAAGCATATGAAAGAAGATGAACATCATGAAGCGTATTCAGGTGCACTGGACGTACATGTTGATCTGCCCTGCAGCAGAGTTCAAGGTATTTCATTACTGTGAATTATGAAACTTTTTAGAAAGTTTAGTTTGTTTTTAGTTTATAACAATAACTTCCTGTTTTCTTTTGTCAGGATGAGGTGTGCGAATGCAAGGAATTAAACTGCTGCAGAAGAGTCATCAGTCAGTCATCACTGTCCCAGTGACAGCCCCACCTTTATGCAGTGTCAAGCTCCTCCCTAAACCAGCTTTAAAGGTAACAATTGTTATGAGGTCTTTTTTTAAATATATCTCTGACCACAAAAAAACATCCCATGGTGGTTTTACTACTTGCATGTGCTATTTAAATTTTTAACTACATGAATACGTTTTCTTCTGTTTCTGACTTTAAGGCCTCTCCACCTTTATGTAGCTATAGTAACACTATCCTTACACAAGGCCCTGAAGTGATGACTGGAGCAGTGGTTCTACAGCCACTGCACAGATCAAAGGTCCTAATGTTACAGGTCTAAATGCTACAGCTTTAAAGCATACACTACTAACTCATGAACAGTATGAATGTCTCTAAAAACTGCAGGTCTATTTTGTTTGTTTCATCTCTACCGTATTTGATCTAACAATGCATGTTTTCTTTATGATTCATCACGTCTTTTCTTTAGTTGACTGTATTTATTTATGTATTCATGTCATCCGTCCCCTTTTCAGTCAGTTTTCTAACAGATATGTTGCACCACGCTGACTTAAGCTGCTTTTTCCCTAAATCTAGTCCTAAATGTTACGCCCTGTGGAGAGGAGTCTTATGTTAAAACAGAACGTTTTCTGTGTTGGTTTCTATAGTAGGCTAATTTTCACAAAACCGTTGAGTGCAGCTAAAACAACAAGTAGCCTCTAACAATGGCGCGTCTAATTTATAGATTGTATAATGAACGCGCTTTAAGACGTGAGAGAGTAGTGCGAGACAGAACTAACCCGCTGGATATGTACAATGATGAGGAGTTATTTCAGAGGTTTCGTTTCAGAAGGGTTGATATTTTTTCTCTAGTGGACGAACTGTCCGACGATTTGCGCTTTCAGGCAGACCGAAATGCTGCCCTGACGCCAACGTTGTAGCTTTTAATTGCACTGAGGTTTTATGCAAACGGTGCATTTCAAAACACCGTGGGGGACATGATCGGCGTGCATAAATCTACAGCTCGTAGAGTTATTCGTAGGGTCTCGCTGGCACTGAGTCGCCGCCTACCGCATTATGTCAACTTGCCTAACGAGGCCGAGGCAATCGCTGTCAAGCAGCGTTTCCGCCAGGCGTCTGGCATTCCTGGTATCATCATGGTAAAAATGTATGGGTATCATGGCAACGCACATTCCATTCTAGAATTCCACGGGCACTTTCATGAACGCGCATGTTACCACCAGTCTTAGTTAAGACTGGTCGTAAATTCAGTTGGTGCAACAGGCGTTAGATATGGGCCTAAGACCGTTCTTAACTAAGACTGACTTAGGACTTAAGACAGTCTTAGCAAAGACTAGTTGGTGTAACCCGCTCTTGGACTGCACCCGACTACATCAAGTCTCTCCTGCAGCCTTACACCCCCACCCGCCACCCACCTGGTTGTTCACAATGTGTACTTCTGTTTTTGGCTACCTGCAATGCTTTGGGGCTATCTTGTTGTTATTATCAGTGACCTATGCACTTTGTAAAGCTCTCTCTTGGAAGTCGCTTTGGATAAAAGCGTCTGCTAAATGAATAAATGTAAATATACAAAGAGAAACCATTTTTACTTTGCCAGTTTTCATTTGCACGTGTACAGAGAATATGTATTGACATTTTTTATAATTGCTATTCAATAAAATAAATAAAATCTAGTGATTTATATTTTTGCATGAGCAATATATTAGGCTTTTCTGTATGTTAGTTGTGACATGCTTATACTATTTACTGTTTTAATTATTTTGAAATTGATGGTTTGCAAAATGTATTCTAAATGTTTAACAAATAATTGTTTGCAATGTCGTCATTGTCTGCTTTATACTCGATACAACATTGAGAATACTACAGATTTTTACGACTACACCTGCTGCTGACTGTTGACTGTTGCAAATGCTGCTACTACGACTGCTACTACTGCAGCTGTGAATACTACTCCCAAAACGTTTGCTATGACTGTTATTTCTGCAGATTCTAATGCTAGATTGCAGATGGTGCTACTATTGGTTGTATTCTACTACACCACTGATACTACTGTATATGCTACTGCTATTACTATCCCAGCTATAATTTCAGCTACTAAAACTAATATTATATGATGTATTATAATATGTTTACTGCTTCTTCAAGTATTTCTACAGTTTAACAGTGCAGGTTTTGGCCTCTTTTGCATTGTATTTCAGCTCTTAGCTTTGTTAAATGCTGCAGTTCATCTTCCACACTGACACTTGTATGTTTTCCTGCTGTGCTGGTCTTGACTTTTTGGCATTAACACTTTTTAAGCAAAGCCACTGGAATATTGAATATTTTCAGCATTTTAACTTAATTTCAACTTTGCGCTTGCTGGTACATTTTCGGATTTCTGAATTTTCTGCAATTTTTTAAAATAATTTTCGGCTTTTCTCATTTCTGTATTTTTAGCATAAAAAAAAAATCTTTCAACTTATTTTTTCTGTAGTTTAAGTAATTTTCTGAAATTCATTTCAGCTTTTAGCATTCCAACGCATTTTCAGCAGGAAATGCCATTTCTAGTTATTATTTATCTTCTATTTCTTCCGTGGCACCTTTCAGCGCCTTCAAATCTTCAGCTATTAAAACCGTTCGACTATCAAAAAATTCAGCAGTTTCAGGCCATGTGGGCTAAGACTTTTCAGCTTTGTACCTCTTACGCTTGAATTAATATAAATAAATATTCATAATATTTTTAACATGGTTTTCCAATGGAGTTTTCTTTCTAATCCTTTCAAACTTCTTAAAACTTCTTCAACTTCCAAATCCTTCTTCCTCGACATTTCAGCTAGAGCCACCATTTAAACTTTCAAACGTTAACAAAACCCTAAACAATTTTTCCATAATTCAGCTTTTTGATATCTATTCAACTTTTTTCAATATCACTGATTATGTTTCATGACTTTTTCAAACCGTTTCTGAGATTTACATGGGTGTTTACGAGTAAGCCTAGAGTGCAGACTGAATCGCTTAGAGTGGAGGGGAGCTTCGGATGTTGTGGAAAAGATATTTCTTGTTTGCCAGCATTGCCGCAATTTTCGCTCTTCATGCTTTGTTTTTGGATCAATAGATAGCTAATTTTGTGCTGGTCGTAGACAGTTGTCTGTGGAATCCAACAGACTTACACATTTATTCAGAGCCTCACGAAAGCGAGACAAAGTCCAACTCTCGCCCCATAGAGTCTGATGCAAATCTGGTGACAAATTCGTCACAGAAATAAAAAAATAACAAGATTTATAAACTGCCGGTAGAGTCGTATTTTTGAACGCACAGACATATAAAGGACATCTCTGGTTTCGGCAGAGTCTTGGGTCTCGGAAAATATCTTTATTTCTTGGATTGGACGTATAGTTTTGCGTCTAGGTTAACTTGTTTGAGGTGTGGATTCTAGCAAAATTTCTGGTATTCTCAGCCCTCAGCACATTAGCAGCCATAGCTGCACCATCACCATGGCAACCACACAAACACGCGCCAGTCTCTTACACAGGTGATTGGTATTAGCTGATTAGTAGAGACACAAGACAATCTATTCAGTCAACTCGTCTCATTAAAAGACTAAGAGCACCACAACACAACTACTACCACTAATGATACTGCTATATCTTAAGCCACACTACAACTACTAATTCTGCAGATGCTGCTAATATCTCTTTTACCAACTACTATGCTAATGGTAGGCTACTGTTTCGTTTTACTCATTGAAATTGGAGAGCACTAGTGACATCTAGTGGTCAGCTAACATTATAGCAGCCGTTTAATCCAACTGAACGCGATGTACCAGTAGTTTCTGGCGGTACTTAGCCTCGTTAATTGGGGGGTCCTTTCGGCGAGCACAAACCATTGTTATTTCACATATATATTTATTATTATTGTTTATTTTCGCGCCCCTAAGGCTCAGTCAATATTTGGACTACATAGACAACGTCGATGTCAAAAGTTTTGTTTTGGTCGCGATTGCGTTGGTTCTATTGAGATTTATGTTCCATTGCACGGTTTAGGTTTAAGTTTTTGTGGCAAAAGTGAAGCTAACGGTGGCTAACTTGCTAGCCACAGTCACTAACGTCACGAAATATCGAGTGACCTCTAGCAGAACATTAGTTTAGCAGCTTGTTAACTTCTGGGAGGTTGCTAGGCTAACTGCTTTACTGCAAGGGAGCTGCAGAAACGCCACAAGCAAATAGGCCAGGGTGATAACTATTTACTCATTTTACTTTGTGATATGAAAAACAATATAAGCTGATAGGAAGTAGTTACATTTACTTTCGAAAACATTAGTCTACTATTTCACTGAAGCATTAGCATCATGACATTAGCCTCTGTTGTACGGGCAACACATACTACAGCGGTCAGCATCTGTTTTCAATCGTTAAAATAAACATTCCTCACAATTACATTTTCGTTGTAGGATTTATGATGACATTAGATTACAAGTAAATGATTTGTTGGTGAAATTATCATTACCTGTGGTTTCAAACCAGTGTAGCTAGCTCACTGCAACGCTGTACTGTTATAAGCTAAAAAAAACATCTCCACAGCTGTTTACAGTTAGCCTGACGTTGTCATACTCATAATTCTAGTCAGAATATGAGTCTGAGAACTCTCCGTTGGGCTTTGACTACGAGGCGTGTTTCAAACGAGCCTGGAAAACAAATGCCTCTTCGCTCAATTGGATAGATCTACAACCAATCAGAGCAACAGAGTTTAAACAGAAATTAAACTTTTACCGATTCCCGTAGGAAGGACGGCAAAAACATATTTTCCATCGACAAATGCCTTGATTGCGTCTCTCTGTTCCTCTTTCAAAATTAATGCGCTGTCGATGTCTTCTAAAACAGACTCGATGGCAGAATCATAACATCCCAGATCTCAAGCGGTAGCCATGTTTGTTCATAACGAAATCATTCATTTTAGCCTAGACCGTACAACGGAAGTAACGTTAAATCGAATTCAACCAACGCAATCGCTACCAAGACAGTGTAGTAGTACTACTACTACTACAACGGTTGTAGCCTACAATTTACCGGGGCAGCTTCTCCACACAGCAGGGCTATATTGCATTTTGCCTTGTTACTGACAATGATCGCTACCACTGACATTTTTATGAATTAGTGATTTCCCCCTAAGTAAATGTCAATCTTATTTACGTTTTTGGGGGCATATTTTCAGTTAGCAGATGATACTATTTGAATCGCGATTCCATCTGAGATAGCTCCTGCTGGTAACGTTGTTGTTAAAATACATTTCAAAAGGGGTTCTTTATTAATGAATGAATGCAATATGAGTAGGCAAAATGCCTGAAAATATCACAAGAAGGGAAAAACTTACAATGACGTTTAAATCATAGAGATTAGGTCAATTTTTACACCGGTCTGCCAAATATATTCGTTTTGATTCAACTATGAGGTTGCTGATCACCATTTCCTCTTGCAGGGGAAATGGCAAGACTATTTCATTCTACTCTTCACTCTTAGTATTTTGAGTTGTAAATGAGCAGAAAAAATATGCTTTTAAATCTATGTAATCTTAATAAATAATAAGAAGGCTATGCATTTTAATATAAAATATACAGAAATATCAGTTGTAAAATGTAATTTAAATACGGACCCCTGCAAGTAAGAAAGCACACCATACAATTTCCCCAGACATTGTACCCCCTCTAGTTATTCAATGTCGTTCATTTTTGTAAGGCTACGTGATGGTCTAATTTTTGTGTTCATTCATTAAAACCATACAGGTGTATTTGCGAACTGTGTAATTTTCATACAATAAATGTTTTACTGTGATGTACTGGTCCACACCACACTTTGTAATGTTCTGCAAACAGTATAAGGGCGGTAGAATGCTTAAGTGTATCGAAGTATTAAATGACTGCTGATACAGAGTGGTAGCTTACACAACCACTCTGCTTATATAGCTGTCTCATTCCTTACATTTGTGATGTATTGTGAATCGGGGGAATACTTGTGGGGACAGTGGGGGTGTGCTTGTGCAATATAAAAAGGCAGTGTACCATAACAGGGTTCAGGGGAATCGCTCTCTTACTCCGGTAGCATCCATACTCTATCTATATATCGTCTTTTACTTTCTGCTCTTCTGCTAATAATTCTCAACTGTACTACTCTTCTGCTAATGAACTATACCCTTCTGCTAATATAACCTACTTCTCTTCTGCTGCTGAACTATACTCTTATGCTAATATAACCTACTTCTCGTCTGCTAATGATAATTTTCTAATCGTCCTCTAATAATAACTATCAAATCGTCCTCTAATAATAACTATGTACTCTATTAATAACTGTTGGCGCTTCTGCCAATGTAGTGTTCGCCTCCTATTAAGACGACAAGCACTGGTTTCTTTCCCTCTTCTAAGGTTTAGAAGTGCGCCACAACTTTGAACCAGTTTGTGACGTCTGAAGCATTGAACGTCATCAATCACGTGGCATCGTCATTTCACACAAGCTCCAAACCACTGTGTGTATTGGTTTTGCGACACAAGCATCGATGCGTCAGTGCCATACGTCCCATCCCTAGTAATTAGTTATGCGATTACTTAAACACGTCTACATGATTCTTTTTATTAATCGTTGCATGCTCCACGGACAAAACTTGCACCATCATCTTTCTGCAAAAAAGTGTCGCCGTGTCTTCCTGTATGTTGTATGTTTCATTCAATCAACACATTGAATCCTACTAAGAAAGCCGAGTAAACGCACTCAATGATAGGCTACATCTGCTACTGATATTACTATCTTAACTAATTTAAGCTGTTAAAACTATAATATTCTTGTTACAACTAGCTAGCCTACTTCTTCTTCTGTTTAACAGTTCAACTTTCAGCTTCTCCCGCATTGTAGGCTATTTAAGCTCTTAGCTTTGTTAGATGATGCAGTTCAGCTTCCACACGCCTCTTGAAATTCAACTTTTTCTTTGATTGCTTCACAACGTTCAAACTTATTCTCCCGCATTGTATTTAAGCACTTAGCTTTGTGAGATGATGCAGTTCAGAATCAGAATCAGAATGGGATTTATTTGCCATGAAAGTTTGCACAGACAAGGAATTTGCTTTGGCAGGAAGGTGCATACAGTAAACATATAGGAATCTTAAATTTAAATATGTGGTCTAACTATACTAAGGATACATAAACTAGCAATACTAAGTGGAATACAATTAAAATAAAATATACAATAAGTAAAATATATTTTTTTTTACAATATAAAATACAATATAAAATACAAATATTACAGGATGAGGATGACATTGAGGATGGACTCAATGATGGCTGTGTAGAAGTGCACCATCATTGTCTTTGGCAGGTTGAATTTCTTCAGCTGCCGCAGGAAGTACATCCTCTGTTGTGCTTTTTTGGTGAGGGAGCTAATGTTCAGTTCCCACTTGAGGTCCTGAGAGAGGATAGTGCCCAGCAAGCGGAAGGACTCCACAGTGTTGACTGGGGAGTCACACAGGGTGATGGGGGTGAGTGGGGCTGTGTTCTTCCTGAAGTCCACAGCCATCTCCACTGTCTTGAGAGCATTGAGCTCTAGGTTGTTCTGGCTGCACCAGGTCACCAGGTTGTCTGCTTCCCACCTATAATCAGACTCGTCTCCACCAGAGATGAGCCCAATGAAGGTGGTGTCGTCTGCAAACTTAAGGAGTTTCACGGACGGATGACTGGAGGTGCAGCTGTTGGTGTACAGGGAGAAGAGCAGAGGAGAAAGGACGCAGCCCTGGGGAGATCCAGTGCTGATGGACCGGGAATCAGAGACTTGTGTTCCCAGCTTAACGCACTGCTTCCTGTCAGACAGGAAGTCTGTGATCCACCTGCAGGTGGAATCAGGCACGTTCAGCTGGGAGAGCTTGTCCTGAAGCAGAGCGGGGATGATGGCATTAAAGGCAGAGCTGAAGTCCACAAACAGGATCCTGGCGTAGGATGCTGGGGAGTCCAGGTGCTGTAGGGGGAAGTGGAGGGCCATATTAACTGCATCGTCCGCAGACCTGTTGGCTCTGTAGGCAAACTGCAGGGGGTCCAGTAGAGGGTCAGTGATGGATTTAAGGTGTGCCAGCACCAGGCGCTCAAAAGACTTCATTACCACAGAGGTCAGGGCGACGGGTCTGTAGTCATTATGTCCAGTTGGCCTGGGCTTTTTGGGCACAGGGATGATGGTGGAGGACTGGAGACAGGCTGGCACATGGCATGTCTCCAGGGAGGTGTTGAAGATGTAGGTAAACACCGGAGACAGCTGGTCAGCGAAGTTCTTGAGGGTGGCTGGAGAGACAGAGTCCGGCCCAGCTGCTTTGCGGGGGTTCTGTCTCTTGAACAGTTTGTTCACTTCTCTCTCCTGAATGGAGAGGATCGTCACTGTAGAGGGGGGGAGGGGGGAGGCCTCACGGGTGGAAAGGAGTTGTACAGGACTGTCCAATTGTCTTTCAAAACGACAGTAGAACTCGTTCAGGTCGTTGGCCAGACGAGAGTCGTTAGTGGAGTGGGGGGCTCTGGGCTTGAAGTTGGTGATCTGCCTGAGCCCACTCCAGACAGAAGCAGAGTCGTTAGCAGAGAACTGGCGCTTCAGCCTCTCTGAGTACAGTCGTTTAGCCTCTCTCACCGCCTTGCTAAACCTGTTCTTCGACTCCTTGAAACTGTCCCTGTCCCCACTCCTAAACGCGGCCTCTTTGTCCAGCCTCAGCCTTCTGAGTTTAGCTGTAAACCAGGGTTTGTCGTTGTTGTAGCTCACCCTGGTGCGTGTTGGTATACAGCAGTCCTCACAGAAGCTGATGTATGATGTCACAGCCTCTGTGAGCTCATCCAGACTATTGGAGGCAGTCATGAACATGTCCCAGTCAGTAGAGTCCAAGCACGCCCGCAGTTCCTCCATAGCCTCACTGGTCCACTGTTTCGATGTCCTCACAGCAGGCTTGCAGCGCTTAAGCTTCTGCCTGTATGCAGGAATCAGGTGAACCATGGCGTGGTCTGAGTGACCCAGTGCTGCTCGGGGAACCGCATGGTATGCTTTACTGATTGTGGAGTAGCAGTGATCCAAAGTGTTCCTTTCTCTGGTAGGGCATTTGATGAGTTGTCTGTATTTGGGGAGTTCTTGAGTGAGATTGCCTTTGTTAAAGTCGCCTAGCACAATAACCAAGGAATCCGGATTTTCATGCTCCACGCACAATATCTGGTTAGCGAGCACACGTTGAGCCTCGTTGGCGCTAGCCTGAGGGGGCATGTAGACGCCGACCAGTATGAATGAAGCAAACTCACGTGGCGAGTAGAAAGGTTTACAGTTAATAAAAAATGATTCCAGATCAGGAGAACAGTGCTGCAGGATCACTGTCACATCTTCACACCAGCCATTGTTCATGTAAAAACAAATACCACCACCTTTCGTTTTGCCAGAGAGCACAGGGTCACGATCCGCTCTCAGCAGTTTGAAACCCGCTAGCTGTAGCCTGCTGTAGTCTCTGTTTTTCTACACCAGTAGCTGAAGTTCATCCAGTTTGTTGCTCAGTGAACGCACGTTGGAGAGAAATATCCCCGGTAACGCTGTGCGTGCCCCACGCCGACGGAGTCGCACCAGTGCACCGGCACGTTTGCCTCTTCTACGGCGCTTCACTGCTAGGACAAAGCCGAGGGCGGCTTTGACTATAATTCCCACTAATTCTGCCGCTGGAAGCAGAAAAGTGGGAAATAAATCCACAGGAGTTGTAGTCCTGATGTTTAGAAGTTCTTCTCTTGTTAGAGAACCCCGGAAATCTTGGCAGAACACTGAATTATAAGACAAAACAAGACAAAACAGAGCGCACCTAGCTACCGTGGCTGCCTTCGTCGGCGCCATCTTGATGATGATGTTGCGCCATCTTGATGATGATGTTCAGCTACCACGCTGCCTCTTTAGAGTGAGTCACACATTTTTTTAATTAATTTCAGCTTGCAGGTATTTTCTCATTTCTGTATTTTCAGCCATTTAAAAAAATAATTTCAGATTTCAGCAGGAAATACCTTTTCTAGTTCCTATTCTTAGTTCTTCCGCCGTTTTTTGGACTTTAACTAGTCCTTCATACTTTCACCGATTCCTACAATTTTGGTATCAAAACGTTAAGCTCCTTCAGGAGATGATGGCTATGACTTCTGGTATTTCTCACTTTTATACTTTGTAAAGAATTAAGGTTTTTGTGCAAATTATTCTCCCATTAAAAGTAATGGTAAATCCTTTCAAATCATTAAAAAGCTTCCTCCTCTTTCAAACTTAACTAGTTAACTTAACTAGCATACTTTCAGCTAGAGACACGATTCAACCTTTAAAATGTTCACAAGACATGCAGCTGTTCCCAAATGATTCAGCTCTTTCAAATATATTCAGCCAATTTTGAACTGTGACAGTTTGAAATGCATGTAAAATTTAGCTCCTTCTTGATTTTTCTGATATTCAACTAAATTGTCAAACAAATTCCTCTGACGTTCATATAGTTTAACTTAAACTGCCGGTAGAGTCGTATTTCTGACCGCACAGACATATAAAGGACATCTCTGGTTTCGGCAGAGTCTTGGGTCTCGGAAAACATTTTTTGGATTGGACGTATAGTTTTGCGTCTAGGTTAACTTGTTTGAGGTGTGGATTCCAGCTAAATGTGTTTTTTCTCTCTGCCCAGCTCGTTAGCGATCACAGCTGCGCCATCATCGTGGCAACCAAATAGACACGCACCATGAAAGCAGAATTGGGTGACGTTTTGGAAACTGCCAAAAGAGTTGTACTTCTGACCGCACAGACACATAAAGGATATCAATGGTTTTGGCAGAGTCTTGGGTCTCGGAAAATATCCTTATTTTTGGGATTGGATGTACAGTTTTGCGTCTAGGTTAACTTGTTTGAGGTGTGGATTCTAGCTACATTTCTCATAATCGAGCTAGCGCGATGGCTCTCCATAACTAAAAATGGTTCGACTTTTTTTCCACAATCGACCAAACAAGATATGTACATTGAGCTTAAAGTGTACATCATCTAGCTAAAGTGTACATAATTTAGCTAGATCGTTTTTATTTTAGCAAGTATTACAGAAATCAGCAAAAATCGAGGCTCACTGTCATAGCTGACCGTCACGAACAGCCAAACCAGGCCTTGGGTAAGTAACTTGTCTTTACTCTAAATATCTTCTCCGTTTTCAATTTGAAGTCGTAAATCTAGTTTATGTAGGAAATATTCCTTTGCATCCTCTCTAGCTTCACGCCTTCGGTTATTATTCAAGCCTACGGTGTTAATACATACCACTTTGACACACTTGCAAAAAATGATCTGCTGGTTAGATGTAGCATGATCTTGTTATTTACATATAAAAAAACTCACCAGGGACAACGACAACGTCGGCAACCCTGCACTATGAATTATCATTTTGATGTAATCTTAAATTAAGTGTCTGAACAGGACTGGGTGTGCAGCCACGCATGATTAGTTTCTCCTCCGTCTTGAGATTCTAGGTGAGACCAGCGGTTGCTACGTTTTTCCAGCAAGTTCAAGTCATTCCAGTGTTGTCCTCTTACCTTCAAATTTGTTCAACCCAGACTTCAGCAACTGGTTTTCTGCTAAATGTTCACATTTTCCTGCAGCTCATCTTTCTGAATTTTTCCCCTTTTTGTTTAGCATTTTTCTTCTTATTTTCTTCTGTTTTCTGCCTTCATCTTGCTCCAGGTCCTTTCTAAAATACATGTGTCTAAAATACATGATACTGCTGTGAATGTAAAATACATTCACAGCAGTATCTTCCAACTGCCAGTACTTTTGCATTTTTTTCCTCCTTTCTGTACTTTTCTGCCTTCATCTTGCTGCGGGTCCTTTATAACATACATTTCAGGCCTTTTGAAACTCCAGCAAATAGTCTTCTGCTAAATTTTCAAATTTGTATGCATTGTTCCTCTTCTTTCTGATTTTTTTCACTTTTTGTTTTGCATTTTTCTTCTCTTTTCTGTAGTTTTAAGCCTTCGTCCAGCTCCAGCCCCTATTTAAAATACCTTTCGGGCGCTTTGAAGCTTCAGCTTATAACTTTCTACAAAATGTTCAGCTTTTTTAGCATGGTCAGCTATCCCCATTCAGGTTTTCAGCATTCTCACTGCTGTTTCGCAGGAACAGCCTTTTCTAGTTATTATTCTTTTTGCCCCCCTAAAACTTTGTCAATATTTGGACTACATACATAATGCCTGTGTCAAAATGTTTGTCTTGGTCCCGATTGACTTGCATGTATCTGGATTTACGTTCCGTTGCACAGTTTGCCTTTGGCAATTGCACAACCATTGTTATCTCACATATATATTATTATTGTTATTCTTTTTTCCCCCCTAAAACTTTGTCAATATTTGTACTACATACATATTGCCTGTGACAAAATGTTTGTCTTGGTCTCGATTGAGTAGCTTGTATTGGGATTTACGTTCCGTTGCACAGTTTAGGAGGTTACAACGTTTTTGTGGCAACAAAGTGCCTTTAGTCGACGAAGGGTAATCTGTGCTAGCTACCTCACCACGTCAACACATGTTAGCAACGACGCATGGATACAACGTGATAGAGACGTTCTAGCACGCAAATTGGAGCTTGGATTACGAGTGAAAAATCCCACCCCCAAAAAATCCCAACCATTTGGCTTTGTTGAGAAAGCGATTTCGAGTGGAACTGCCATCTCGGATTTTTGATTTGAGTAAATTGAGCGAGTGCGGGTCGCCCGTGAGACCGCCTAGTCTTTTAGGCGCCAGCCATGCTAGAAAGTGTCAGAGTAGTATTTTTGTAGCTAATTTTGTAGTTCAATTTTCCACGAAAAAAAACTGAAAGAGGGAAATGTTATGACGATATGACTATTGTGAAGACATCCAGGTGGTGATATTTTAATGTAGGTTGCTGTAAAAACTTTGATTTGTTTGCTACGTGAGAGCAGTGGCGGATTTAGTGATTTGGGGGCCCCAGGCGAAAACAGTCATGGGGCCCCCTTAACTTCTATTCTCACTATTTTCAATCCATATAATAATTATTAATTTTATAATCATAATAATAACTAGAGAGGGTACAATTTCCGAGGAAATTGAAGGGTGTGCTTGCTAGTGTCGGTGTATGATGAGTCCATTTATTAACTGTAATTTTTACAACTGATATTTCAGTATTTTTTATATAAAAATGCATATTTACTTTATTATGCATATTTAATTTATGAAGATTGCATAGATTTAAAAGCATACATTTGTTGCTGCTCATTTATAATTCCAAATACAGAAAGTGAAGTGTAGAATGAAACGGTTGTCTTTTCATTTCCCCTGCAAGAGGGAATATTGATAAGCTGATATAGCAGCCTCAGTTGAAAAGTTGGATCAAACGAAGATATTAGCAATCCGGTGTAAAACGGTCCTAACCTCTATGACTATGTCACTTCAAGTTTTTCCCTTTTAGTGATATTTTCAAGCATTTAGCCTACTCATATTGCATTACTGTAATTCATTAAAAACCCTCTTTGAAACAAGCTATTGTAACATTGATCACCTGCAGTATTTCAGATGGAATCGCAATTCAAACAGTACCATCTGCTGCCCACAAAAACGTAGATAAGTTGACATTTATTTAGGGGGAAATTCAAAAAAGGTTTGCTGGAAGCGATCATTAACTTGCCAAATTTGGTCTCAGTCTAGAGCCCTGCGTGGAGAAGCTGACCCCGGTAAATTGTGCTACGAGCAAGCTAGCCTAGCTACTGTTTACATTTACATTACATTTACATTTAGTCATTTGGCAGACGCTCTTATCCAGAGCGACTTACAGTAAGTACAGGGACATTCCCCCGAGGCAAGTAGGGTGAAGTGCCTTGCCCAAGGACACAACATCATGTGGCGCGGCGGGGAATTGATCCGGCAACCTTCTGATTACTAGCCCGACTCCCTCACTGCTCAGCCATCTGACTCCCTCTACTGTTGCTTGCCAAACTTCACTGAGCAGCACTTGTGCTAGCTGCCGCATCATACCAGGGGAGAGAAAATGACGTTTCCTTCTGTAGTTTCAGTTTGGCAACTACTTCTTTACTATCCTATTTTGTCTTTATCCTTTGTGCTCCGTTCGGTGAGTTGCGTTTCATTTAGCAAACTGTTTTTTTATTCACTTCACTCTTCTACTGTCTCATATTAAACCAACTGATATGACGTGCTTTGCTGCGCAGTAGCTGCAATTGATGGAATAGTCCACAGTAGTATTGGATGGGAGGGGAAGCCTGCGTTGACACAAATAATAAACGCTCTGTTGGTATCTTTGTTGATTCTTTTGGGGAAAAATTTGACTTTTTATCGATTTGTATTATTATTTACATTTATGCATTTAGCAGACGCTTTTATCCAAAGCGACTTCCAAGAGAGAGCTTTACAAAAGAGCATAGGTCACTGATCATAACAACGAGGTAGTCCCAAACATTGCAAGCAGCCAAAACATGAAGCATACATTGTGAAAAAACTAAACAAGTGCCAAAAGGGAAGACCCATAAGAGCATGCAGTTATACAAGTTTACAAATTAAAATAACATGAACCACAAAAAAGTGCAGGACTGTACCTGTGGAAGAACAATCAATAATAAAATTATTATAGTTATTATTGATCATATAGTATTTTTATGGAGTCTTTGTCAGCTGGGGGGCCCCCTGGCACCTGGGGGCCCCAGGCGGTTGCCTACTGTGCCTAATGGGTAAGTCCGCCCCTGCTTGAGAGCCCCGTCAGCCTCCATTGACGATTGCGGCAGCAACAACAGTGAGTGTTGACACTCGTCGACAACAGTGTTGTCGATCTGTGTCTGATGAGTCTTTTCTTAATTTTGTACCAGGGTCAATTCTACATCCAAATGGAGAGCAGTGTTTTAAAGATATGGCGATTGTGAAGACAGCCAGCGGTCAGCATATTTTTGTGATTTGTGTAGCAGAAATAAGCCCCTTCAGGGCGAAACAAAACCCCTCCGCTTCGCGTCGGGGTGCTGTTCGCCCTGTCGGGGCTTGATTTCCCAATAATGACCAGCGTTCTATACATTATCCCTTACAAAAGAAACATTCTCATTTCCGGCGCTTTCAAACAATCAGTGAAGTGTGGATAGCAACGGCAGCTTGCTTGCCTCTAGCAAACTGCTTTTGAATTAGCCATGTCCCCCTAAATTAATATCAAACTTATTTACGTTTTGGGGGGCTTATTTTCAGTTAGCAGACGGTACTATTTGAATCGCAATTCCATCTGAAATACTGCCAGTGACAACGTTGTTACAGTAGCTTGTTTCAAAGGGGGTTCCTTGTTTCAAAGGGTGTTCTTAATGAATTATGCAATGAGTAGGCTAAATGCTTCAAAATATCACTAGAAGGGAAAACGGACCCACCTGCAACCGACGCAAGCAAGCACACCCTACAATTTCCCCAGAATTGTACCCTCTCTAGTTATTCTTCTTACGCCATGGGGTCCTATGGCAGTCCATAGAAGCGCTTGGTCGAAAGTTGTGAAATTTGGCACACTCATTGGGGACAGTCCCCTGGTCCAATTCACAAAGTTTGTCCCATACTTGGGCACTGTAGCGCCACCAATGGGTAAAAGTTGGACTTGTGCTTACAGTTAGTTCAACACCCCCATGGCGTCAATTCCCGGTTATTTCGATTTTTCGTAATTTCCGGTTTGATCAAAAACATTTGAAAGCGTACTCCTCCTACAATTGTTGTCAAATCTTCTTCAAAATTACCAGATATGATCTTCAGACCAAGCCTCACAAAAGTTGTCGAAAATAATTTTGATCCTCACAACTGTTTGTCCGGTACAGCCAACCAAATTCATCAGAAAAGCCCTCCAACAGGAAGTGAAGTCATATCTCAGCAGTGTTGAGGCAGTGACACCAAATTTGGTATGCCTAATCGGAACCTTATTCTGAGGATGTCCTCCAAAAATGGTGTCATGTGAGTAAAAGGGGGTGTGGCCGGAAGAATAAACGTGTTTTGGCCAATAACTGTTGAAGTGTTTACCTTAATAAAGTAATTTCCTTGTCTCTAAATGTCTTGCGTGATATCAAGCCTGACCATTGATAACTTTTCATAATAACCGAATATACGCAGCCGCCATTTTGGATTTCATGGAAAAGGGTAAACACCTTTTTCACGCCTCAATTTCTGTCCAAGGTTTACCAAATTTGGCACAGATGATCTTCAGACAAAGCTTCACAAAGGTGTCGGTTGGATTTTCCATTTTCAAAACCGTTTGTTCGGTAGACACGATCAAATGCGGCAGCAAGACACGTGATAGCGTAACTCAGCAACCATTTGTGCGTTTGTCACCAAACTTGGGTTCCATCATTCCCACGAGGAGCAGAGGATGCCTTTGGTGTTATACCAGAAAAAAACTGATATTTCAACCACACTTGGTGTGTCGCATGAGTGCAACAGGTTGTTGTGACTTAATTGTTGCGCAAGTGCTATAGAGGCCATGTCCTGCTCTGGACTGCTTAGCTCCTCCATTGCTGCTTGCAGCTAGATCTGGTGGCCAAGCCGCGAAGCGGCAAAGCCACTTAAGTGATTCTACCCTTTCTTATTAGGGGCCAAGCAGCGAAGCAGCGAGACACCTATTGTTATTGTTAGTTTTTCTGTTATTAGTCTTCTTCTTCCGCCATGGGATCCTATGGCAGGCCCTAGAAGCGCTTGGTCGAAAGTTGGGAAATTTGGCACACTCATTGGGAACAGTCCCCTGGTCCAATTCCGGTCAATTTCCGGTTATATAAATCTTCCGCCATTTCCGGTTTTAGCAAAAACCTTTGAAAGCCTACTCCTCCTACAATTTTTCTTCAATCTTCCCCAGAATTGGAACACGTCATCGTCAGAGTAACCCTCACAGAATTTATTCAAATATTTTTTTTTTTTCAAAATCGTTTGTCCGGTACAGCCAATTAAAATTGGCAACAAAGCAACCAAACCGGAATTTGGGTCATATCTCAGCAAATCTTTGAGAAATCAACACCAAACTTGGTATGTTGACTCGGAACTATCGTATGAGGATGTCCAATTAATTTGGTGTCATGTGATCACTGGGCGTGGCCGCAGGAAGCAAAATTGTGTTTTGGCCAATAACTGTTGATTTGTTTGCTTTTATTAAGTGATTCCTTTGTCTCATGATATGTTGGGGCATCTCGTGTGTGATACATGATAACTTGTGATAATAGCCGAATTGATGCAGCCGCCATTTTGAATTCATTGAAAAAGTTTTTTCTTTACTCCTCCTACACATGTTGTCCAATCTTCACCAAATTTGGCAGAGAGTATCTTCAGACCAAGCCTCACAAAGGCCTTCACAAGATTTTTTTATTTTCAGAACCGTTTGCCCGGTACAGGCAGTCAAAATGTGCCATTAAGCCAGCAAACAGGAAGTTGTGTCGTATCTCAGCAAATCTTTGATGGATTCACACCAAACTTGCTGCATGCACTCGGAACCCTGTTCTGAGGATTTTCAAAGTGTTTTATGGGTCATTTGACTGCTTGGCCACCTCATTGCTGCTTGCAGCTATATTTCTTTTTCTGTTTTTCCATCTCTCACCATTTCAAAAACAGAAAAAATAAGCAGAAATGTGAAGTACAGTAGCCTTGTGTTTAGGGCTATTGATTACCTGTTAGACAAGTAATCTTCAGGGGGATAAGTGCTGCAATACAGGTTCCTGTCAAACCCATTGTAGAGTTGATGAATATTCTAAAGGTGAACAATGATGACCAGGGGCATCTTAATAGCGCTTGAGGCCCCTGGGTTATGGACTTTTTTTCATTTTTTGAGGCCCCCGCCCACTAATCACAAATGTTAAGTTTCGTCTTGGTAGCGATTGAGTTGCTTGTATTTTCATTTACGTTCCGTTGCACGGTTTAGGCTGAAATTCAGTTTTTGAGGCAAAAAGTGCCTTGTGTCAACGAAGGGAACTGTGCTAGCCTACGTCACAACGTCAGCACAAGTTAGCAACGACGCATGGATACAACGAGCATTGCCGTTGCACTCACAGCAAGTATTGTATAGTGCCATGGTGTAGTAGCATTATACATTTAAGCAATTCAAGACTTGCATGTACAGTAAGTAATGTCACATTAAATAATGTTTTCAAACACAAGCTTGTGTGGTGCATCACTGTCTTCAATGCCACAGCCTAAAATGTATGTTAAAAGAAACGTTTTTAATTTCCGGCGCATTCAAACAATCCCCTCAGTGTAGTTTGGTTAGCAACAGCAGCTAGGCTAGCTTGTTCGTAGCACAATTCAGCTTCTCCACGCAGGGCTCTAGACTGACTGAGACCAAAAAGTCTCGTTTAGGGGCATATTTGCAGTAAGCAGATGGTAGCCACTGTTTGAATCGCGATTCCATCTGAAAAATACTGCCGGTGGTGACAACGTTGTTAAAATAGTTTGTCTCAAAGGGGGTTTAGCTTGTTTCATAAATGGACCCATTTGCAACCGACGCAAGCAAGCACACTCTACCCTCTAGAGTTTTTGTTAGATTTTGTTTAGATAAGGGGGAAGGGAGGTAGCCTGGCTCTGCCGACCTACGTACTTCCGCTCAATTTGAATTTTGCTTCTGTACTCGGTCTGGCCATTCAGTAAGTAAGTCAGATTTTGCAGGTTACTTTTTAACCGGCCAATCAGGGAACAGAGGGAGTGGCTGAGAATGATGACGTTGATGTTGTGCGTTAGTTTGTGATGTAGTTCCGTAATGGCGGCAGAGAAAGATGCGAGCCAAGCCATTCAGTCCGTTGAGGCAACACTGCCGGATATCCAACAGCTAATGCTTGAGCAAGAATACGTTTTGCTGAGTTTTGTTGGTGGCCATGATGTTGTGGCCCTCCTCCCCACGGGGTTCGGGAAAAGTTTGATTTTCCAGCTACGGCAGCTAGCTCTGTTACAGTAGTGGTGAAGGAATTGGCTAATGCGAACGCTAGCCATTGGTTATGGCAGATCAGAGTGGCTCTGGGCAGATCCAATAGTTTTAAACTTCAACAGAGTACCCGCCTACAAGGAAATTAACGCTTGCCAATGGAGCGAGGCCAGACTCTCTGTACAAATGAAATGTACGAGAGTCTGGTTAGGACCAGGCTAGAAGGGAGGGGGGCCTCCCTCCAAATCCATCACCGGATGCCACTGTAGAGCAGAGTAATGCGCGAATACGGACGTTTATCATCATTATTATTTGTATTATGTATTATTATTAAGAGGCCCCTGATTGGTCAAGGCCCCGGGCTTAAGCCCAGATAAGCCCGTGCATTAAGGCGCCACTGATGATGACAATGCTACACTTACTGCAATTTTGTATGAAAAACAAACCATAAAGTGTCTGATGGTTTTTGTCATCGGCTAAGTGAAGTCATTGAGGTGAGTCTATTTGGTATAATGTTAAAGCATAGATCCAAATATGTTAAGTTAGTTACCTTTTATTTTGCTAGCCTACTCAAAGTGTTAGGCTAAATCATAGTTCCAGAGCCAGGATACTAGTTTATAAGAGTAGCTGTCACATATTCAATTACATTTTTTTCTACTGAAACAGCAGAAATGAACCTAATAGAAAACAGAGCTGGAATACAGGAAAATAAACAACCATGTTGCCTCTGCAAATAGACCACCACAAGCCACACCAAATGGCCCAAATAAGAAGCAAGTATTCCCACAAGCAGATCATTGATCAATCAATGACCCATCCATTTAGTACACAGCGGTAGCCTGAAATGGTTTGTGTGGACTGAGAATCCACTTCATCTGCACAGGAACGGTCTAGTGTTAAACGCAACAGATAAACAAGAAGATTTTTTTGAACATTTGACCTGCTTTCAGATACTTTATTACAGTTTTTCTAAATTGCTAGAACACAATTTATGAAACCTTGCTCCATTTTCCGAAAACATTACACAAAACTAATCTTCAAGCACTATTTACAAAACCTCTGACTCCTCTTGCAAAATGAAACTTTCGCCTCAAAACTGTTTTACCTGTGCTCAAAATCAAACACTGTTCTCAAATCATAAACAAAGTGAACAAAATGATATACACACTATCAAGCAGTCAGTAAACAATACACCAAAAAATAGAAAACACATTGTTCAAAACATATAGTTCTCAGGAAGTAAATGTTTTATATCAAAATAAATTTCATATTTATCCATCAATGTCTTTTGATGAACAAAAACATGTTCTATCATAATAGCAAAAAATTGATCAGAAATTACTACTCTGCTTTGCAATTTTTTTTTTCCTACCTCCTCCTTGTACCCCTATTTTTAGGGTACTGTACCCTGCATCTTACAAACGTGTCCTTTGTCTCTGTAATACTGTAATTCTTGTTCTTTGTTGATATGAACCTGCAAGCAGTCAAAATCTATTGAGCAGTCAGTACTGTTACTGTAACAAATGGAAAGCACAATGTTCAGGGCCATACAATTTCTGCATTGTACAGTATGCAGTAGGGGAAAAAATTGGATGGCGATTCAGTCAGCTCGCGATTATAATAAAAATATATATAATAAAATATAGATTCACATTTGTGAATCTATTTTTTTATGATTTTTATTTTATAAATATACACTGAACAAAATAATAAAAGTGTTACGCACACGCCTAGTGGCAGGGAGGTTTAGATTCCTATCTCAGGAGTAACTTTTAATTTTAACATTAGTGGCACGGCGGCCTTGCACATGGTGGTGATTGGAGGAGACTGGAACGGTGTCCCGATTGGGGCCCAGATAATTAAGGGGAGGAGTTTATTGTTTTTAAACTCCCGGATGGCGGAAAGAAGGGGGGGACCTGAGAGTTGTTTTGGAGAGTGTCACCATCGATACGACCGGTTGTCCCCCTGTGTTTTCTGTTTCCCCACGTCTGCGGATCCATATTACGTTGCACACGCCGTGCTTAACATACCGACTATATCTATATACGCTGATCAACCCGACCAACCGAGAGCGAGCTGTCCACCGAACCGAATGGCGGCTTGGGCTGTCCTGGAGACCGAGGTGTAACAGGAATCTAAACCCTGCCACTAGGCGTGTGCGTAACAAAAGCAACCCTTTAGTTTTTGCCCCCATTTTTCATGAGCTGAACTCAAAGATCTAAGACTTTTTCTATGTACATAAAAGGCCTCTCAAATAGTGTTCACAAATCTGTCTGTTCTGTGTTAGTGAGCACTTCTCCTTTGCTGAGAAAATCCATCCACCTCACAGTTGTGGCATATCAAGATGCTGATTAGACAGCATGATTATTGCACAGGTGTGCCTTAGGCTGGCCACAATAAAAGGCCACTCTAAAATGTGCAGTTTGACTGTATTGGGGGCGTCCGGGGGGGTCCGAAAACCAGTCAGTTAGACTTAGGGTCAGGGTTAGGCTTAGCTAACCCTCGACCTGGGGGGTGTTCCATCAACGTCGATTAAGGAAAAGCGAGACTTATTTCGCCAAGTCTCACTTACTTTAGCGAGAGTTCTGTTCCATGAAGGTGGATTATTCTAGTTCTAGCTACGTAACCAAGGTTCGGAACTAGCCTGATCCGTGTCAGGCTAGAAGTCAAGCTAAACTAAAATGTGTTGCAAATAATTTCAAACAGGCGGAAACAGAATCTCAAAAGACAGTTCCGCAGAGTAAATTCCTGCGTGCAAAGCACTTTTGTCCGTGTTCGGAAACGTAAATTCAGAATTGAATGATTCACGTGTTTAGGCCTACTTCATCTCCCAAAAATATATTAATTTAAATTAACAAGTTAAGAAATAATGTCACTTTAGCTGTTTTCAAAAGCCATTGGTTAATTGACAATTATGGCGTATCCGTTCTTCGACAAGTCTGTGGTGGATGAAGGTGCTCAGATTATACAAAGAGCGTTTATCCCACCAGCCCCAAGGGTCTTCAGAGACAGAAGTAATGCTTCCCTGACTAGTATCTGTGGAAGACGTACAGGTTCAGCAGACGCAGCATAGTTCATCTAGATAGATTTAATTGTCATTCTTAAAAATAAAAAAACATATTTTATATATATATTATTTAACACTTTAGCAACTCTTAAGGATGGCAATGAACACATAAGAGCAGCCTACCATCCTTCATAGAAAGTAATAGAAAGGAGAGTAGACTATAATAGTAGAAAGGAGGGTAGTAGACTGCAGTTTATGTAGGTATGCCTAGACTATGTAGTCTGCTGGAATCACACACAAGGAAGCAAATGACCCACTGTAGCCAAGCCTTGACACTGTTCAGTCTGTCTGCATCTGTCTATGTCTTTGCATGTGGGACGTTCTTGAACTATGCCAGGAAATATGAAGGGTATACTTTGCTCCAAGCAGTACCTGAATATTATCATCAGTTTTTCAGGTAATCTTGAAACACAAAGAATCAATGAGACTCTTTATTCAATTGTAAAAAGTATTTTCATTGTTTAAAGTAGCCTATATGTTGACAAGCCTCTATATTACATTTACATTTAGTCATTTAGCAGACGT
Organism: Hypomesus transpacificus; assembly: GCF_021917145.1. Classification (NCBI taxonomy): domain Eukaryota; kingdom Metazoa; phylum Chordata; class Actinopteri; order Osmeriformes; family Osmeridae; genus Hypomesus; species Hypomesus transpacificus. The sequence continues at coordinate 6,237,026 of NC_061061.1, read as the reverse complement.
TCTTATCCAGAGCGACTTACAGTAAGTACAGGGACATCCTCCCCGAGGCAAGTAGGGTGAAGTGCCTTGCCCAAGGACATGTGCACCGGCCGGGAATCGAACTGGCAACCTTCAGATTACTAGCCCGATGCTCTACCCGCTCAGCCACCTGACTCCCGCCATTATATTACCTCTCCTCTGGCTTCCCCAATATTATAGGTGCAATATACTGTCCCCATGGGTGTATCCAGGCCCAGTGGAAGACTCAGGGGGTGACTGCCTGGTGCCCCCATGGTTGAAAGTGTTTCTAAAATGCCTTAGAGTGGCAAAAATTAGACCAAGTGCCTTACTGTCTGCCATTCACATTGTGAAATATGCTTGAGTGCCCAGGATGCCCCACTCACTAAATGACAGTGTGCCCTCTATAAGTGTAAAAACATGTCTTAATGAGTTCCTTTTTAGTATAGAAAATGTGATGCAGTACCCTATAAGGTGCCCTTATAATGGCCTAAATTGGACTGTTCCCATGCCCTTACTTCCAATGGAAAAGGGTGCTGTTATGAAGTGCCCTTTATGCTGCCCCTACATGACAGTGTCCCAAATGTTGCCCTTTCCCAAAAAGACAATTAGATGCTGTGCCCAACAGTCTCCCCTAGGGCTCCCAGTAGGGCATGCTTTCCCAAAAGTGAGTCTGTCACTGTCCAAGCCCCCTCTGGATCTGTGGAGGCAGACTATGTTAATTGGAAATACTCATGATATAATAATGATAGTCATGCTGAGCAATTTTAAATGACTGTTCTTCCAAACAAAGTGTGCAGTTTGGGTCACCTTCTGATCTAAAAAGTCAGTGCTGGATCTGTGCAATACTAGTCATTTCAGTGAATCCCTATTTTAGTCAAGGTTATCTTTCCCTTTTATCTTAAATCTCAGCATTTAGCCTATCAGTTAATAAATGCGTGTGGCAAAGTTATTTTGAAGTAATTTAAAACATAATTAGCCCACATCAAGTGCAATTAACCATGGCTTTTTTCAGTGTTTTGAATTTTATCCTACAATTTTCAATTGCTGCCACGTTCTCTTTTGGGCTAATATTATTCTCAATCTCCTGTTGAGAATATCGGCCATAGGCTAGCCTACTGTCAGAACGGTTTCAGACAGCTCATCAAATTACGCTAATTATCAGTAGGCCTGAATGCATATGTTAAGTAGATTTGGTAGGTCTACAATTTACGCATGTTAACGGTCGTAATGGTTTGACAAGTTGTCTCCCTTGCCATGTTAATTGCAGCAACATTGCCCTTTTTGGGGACAACTCCCCAAAAACTCATGAAATCAATTTACGGTGCTGAAACAACACCCCTCTGCTGCTTAACGCTTTACTCTTTGCGACATAACTCCTCTTTTCGACTATCGCCTGATCTTGGCTGCACAGTCTAAGCTTATTGAGGTCTAGCTTGAATTAGCTTTGCCTGTTAGTGGAACGGAACGTTAGTGGAACGGCTTGAGGCTTAAGTCTAAGTTGACGTTTACCCAAGTGAGACTTATTTGTGTTAGCGCGACTTGCGTTAGCGACGTTGATGGAACACCCCCCTGGCTAGCTAACAGAACGACAATATAAAGTGGATATACTTTAAGTAGATCAGTGAATTTTGTTACATAAATTAATATATTTACTGATGTCAAAACTGCCTGCACATTGCAAATGTACAAAAAAAACAGTATACAATTATGACAACTGGCTCAACTATTGTGCATGCAATTGCATCTGTTATGAACTAAATGTTCAGATGTTTGTGGTGGTAAGACAATTTAACAGAGAACCAATATAGTACATTTTGATCAACGTAACATAAGCAATTTATAACGTAAGAAACAGCAGACAAATGAAGGCTACATAATTATTTGCATGAATGTAGGCTACAGCATTGGCAATTTGACTAGAATAAATGTGGAGGTTGAACAAGTACTTCAGATATGACAGAGAATTTCAATTGTGATGAGAGAAAAATAGGTACCAAAACCACTGAGAAGAACTGTCATCACCAGCTGCATCACGGACACTGCACTATCTATCTATAATTCCAGAAATCTATGTGTCACCATCACGGGCACAATGCTCTATCTATAATTCCAGGATTTTGTGTGTGTGTACCACCAATTTTATCACAGGCACCATGCACAATCTATACTTCAAGGAATCTGTATTTGTGTGTTTCACTGTCATCTTGATCACCGACTGCATCAGGGGCGCTGTGCACTAGTCCAACTATATGACAACTAATTAAATATGCTGTTATCTGTATATATCATAAGTATGCAATTTGTCTTGTGCTTGTGTGTAGTTGTGTGTTTTTATAAAATAGTCAAGCTCTCAAAATGTATTGTTACTACAACACATCCCTTTGTGTCTGCTGTCAGCATTACCATGGCTTTCCCCAAAATAGCCTTGTGATGTTGTTTGCAATTTGCCCTCTCAGGTTATCTTTCCAATCCCATTATCACGCTGAATCATCGGCTAGCCATTGAGAGATCTCTGAATACTGAAAAATCATCACAAACTAAGAATACTGGCAGCCCAGAGTCATGGACTATACAGATCAGATCATATCTCCAAACAAGACTGTTGCTGACACAGCAACTTAATCTGCCCAGGAAACCTCACATGAAGGGTAGCAACACAGCAACAACAAAAAAAGGTGGGACATTATACAACACAACACCATGTCACAACACACAACGACCTGGGCTGCGTTTCCCGATAACGATGGATCGTAGCAAAGATCGAGCAAAAAAAGAAACCATCGATATTTCTTATGTGCGTTTCCCAAACATGCTCGAAGGAGTAGGCTAATCTATGCGCTTTCAAGAGTTAGGACTTTTCAAGAGACACTTTAGCTACGATGTCTTTGGGAACTGCCCGTAAAATTAAGATTCGTCCTACGATGGATTCTACGATTAATTTAGGCTTACGATGCTTTCGGGAAACGCAGCCGTAGCTTGTTCAGACTTTTTCTAGGTTGGGTGAAGGGAGCTGTGTTTGTGAGAGTGCTCTGCTGGGGAGCCACAACTGAGATCAAGCACCTGAGGGGCAGGATAATTCCCTCCATTCCCTTGCAGATAGAGTATAATTACACAGACAAATTGTAATCCTGATTAGCCCCAACAGCGCTGGTTTACATAATCACATTCACCTGCAGTCTTCCTCATCACGCTTAGTATCCCCCCTAGATTCCCCCACCGGACCTGATTACCTCCAATTACCTCTTAGTGATCCCTCTCCAACTTTTGCTCTAGTCAAGGCTCGATGGCTCAAGTCCAGACCTTTCTAAGCCCTACCATTTGACTGCTGGAATTGTACTTTGGTAAAGTAATACAACAGAAAGTTGTTTTGATAACCAAGTTACATTTTCAGCTTCCAGGTGTCTTCAAGGTGTAAAGTGTATCTTCTGTAGTACAATTCCAAAAGAAAATGTGTGTTGGTACACGCACAAATATGAGCGTAGTGCAACATTGTGAACAACATGGTGGTAATTCTAACCAGAGAATTAGACGGCAAACTAAACCTATTTGGCACATATTGGATACAACTGTGCAAGTCCGTTAAGATCTCCTTGGGTGTCTTGGGTACACAAATGAGACAGGGACAATATGTGATGTCAAAATGGTGGCTTGAACCTTGCTATTGTTTCATCACTATCCATGGGAGATCTGGCCTGATCACCAGTATGTGAAATCTACCCAAGTGAGGTGGCAGTGTACTGGCAGAGTCAGTGGAAGGCTGTTTCATGTTGCCTTTGCTCTCTTTCGCAAAGGGGGCCAAACCTCCCACCCCCTTGAGCCTAATAAGGAGTTGAACTGACGGGATTGGCTGTGCCCCCAAGGTCTGACATTGACACAATGTGGGTGGTGATGAAACAGCATTGTGCCCCTGCAGCACCACATTCACCAAGTGCAAGACATTTCATCCATCCCTACTTAGATAGGCATGAAAATAAATGCATATGGGCAATGCACAGGCTAAAGACACAAAAACTCAACCACACAGAAACACTGACACCCTCATGAATCAGGACATAGTTAAGTGTGTCTATGATAAATCTTGTACTTTGGCCTGTGCTGGGTAAAGGGATGTTCTATTGCTATTATTATGCTTAATATTGTACAGTGTCATGAAATTATGTAAAGTGAAGCCTTCAATAAAGGTCTGTTTTCAGTAAGCATGCATATTAAAGTGTGTAGTAAATACTGCACACTGGCTAGTGTTTGTGCAACAATTAGTTCAAGGCAGGAATGATGCGGTTAGATTGAAGGGTGTCTCAGATTTATAAAGATTACCATACATTATGCATTGAGAACCATTGTATTTCCAAGCACTCAATAACTGCAGGGGAAAATGTTATATGACCTTACTAACAGGTTATATTGTTATTCAGACAAACTGATAGTCCAATAGTACAAGCAAGCCACTGGAATACTAACTAGCAAACCTATTAATCACACACCTGCATGCACTGGCCAGACCTATAAACACGACAGGACAAAAAAATAAAATAAATGGTAATTGATCAAACTCTTACAGACGATCCAGCTGCATTTGGGGTGGAAGTCCCAAATTCTCAAAACGAATTCTTACAGTAAATGGACATATAGGCTATAAGCATATAATTAGGCTACCGTAGCATTCGTGATTTACCAAAAGGAAAAAAAAACTGCAGTACCCTCTCGCCAGTAACTGTTTACAGGTTACTAAGAAAAGCAGCTCACGTAGGTTATTTGGATGAGAGTAGGCTACTGCAAAAATATCTATTGAGCCTCTGCTCAATGCCTGCATTGAGCGCCAAGGCTAAGAAATACGTCCCCGAAGCTACAAAACCCTTGCATTTTGCGCACGTCTATAAATGCAAGCATCAATCGATTTCATAGGACCAGCATCAAATAAAGAAATACTGCAATGACGTACCTCTTACACAAGTGAACATGAGGTTCCAAAATAAAATTCCAGTTCTAATCCTCATTGTTTTAGCTTGAACTAAGTCTGTCCTGCCACATCTAACGCATCTACTGTTAACAATTTTCTTTAGATCAAAACATCCAGCGTAGTATCCGCCACTATAGGATCCTTTCACATTTACAACTAAACATTAATTCATGTGGTAAGACTTCCTTGTCCCGAGACAGCGAGCTGCGGTGCTAAGTCTGGTGTGAGAACGCTGCTAGAAAGTGAGCTGTGATTTTAGGATATCACAGCAACCTTGATGAGGACTCAACCATCTCCAAGAGGGGCATCAAGTAGCCTTTAATCCCAGGCGTGTTCTTGCTATATCTTCGTCCATCTCACCCTATCCTTGCCTTGCCGTTGGAGAGGTGCATTTGACTAGTCTTATTGACTGATCAGTAAACTAAAGCAACATAATTCAACGCATGTGCCAGCGACATATCATTAAGTGTATAAGCTGACAATTTTCAGCATGCAACACAAGATAGGCTATGACATGACTGTACATAAAAAAGGGAACACATATGGTTAAGCTAATGGTAATTATATGGTTTAAGGACATCGGGGGTATGCCTATGGCTACTGACTTGACTGGCAAAAAGAAATCGCCGGCTAGGCAACACCACTCTAATTTGGGGATTTAACGAGTGGGATATTGATATTGATGGAATCCACGTTCGCAATTGAAAGATGAGATGATGGCAACCAATGCTGAACTCGTAGGTCTCTTATGCCATCTGCAGTAAGGGTGTGCGAATCCGTCCTGAAGTATCGATACTTTTGATACGGATGTTATCAAAAGGATCGATCCTCACAAACATATCTTAGTATCAACATTTGACAAATGATTTTATCCATTTAGCATGAAATGTAGCCTAATATTTGTAATGTTTAAAATATGATTGGAAGCTAATAATATTCCCTCCAATCTCGTGCACGTTGGTCCTGCTCAAGTTTGATGAGTTTTGATGGCAGAAAGAAAGTTGAGCAATGGAATAAATATAGCAATATAGGTTGTGAGCAAGCCCCCAACCCTCGCCCCTCGGCTTAAAGCAACGGCCCCGGTGGATGTAGGTGATTGCATGTACGGTTAGGTTTCCGACTCTTCCGGTCGTTTTTATTCTATTAACTCCATTCAACATTTACAAAACTATCTCCCCCAATAATTTTTGTTTGATTCTCGAACCTGGCTCATACTAGGCCTACTAGCTTTTTCATAGAAGAATTTTTCCCGATTTTTGCTAAGTTTGAAACCAATCCGAAATGGGTAAACTAGCAACCCATTTATTTGCTTAGTCAATGAAAGTTGCCTGCAAATGTGCTGGCGTATACTAACAGGGCACGAGCACAAAAGTTCACATTGGCCGATAGCCGATTTACATGAGCTCTCGGAGCTAGGGAAAAAAAGAGCCACTGTTTAAAGCTAGACAGGAAGACACGGAAGTGGAAAGATGGCTGCGTCCAGTCTCGCGCTCTCGCTTGCCTCACTGCGCCACTGAGCACTTTTCATAGAAATGAATGGGGACGCCATCTTGGAAGACAAAAGTAGCTTACTCTAGGGCTGTGTTCGAAAACTTAGACAGCTGTCTTAATCCTTGATGTCTTACTAGACAGGTGTCTAACGAGACAGCTCTCTTCGAGGTAAGGTATCTTAAAAACCGTTGTTTTCGAACAGCCTATTAAAACAGGATGTACGTCATCGCGCTGCGTGTACTTGTGTGCTCGCACTAGCGCACTTTGTCAGACGGCAGTCAATTGCATTGAGTTTATTGTCACACTAAATCAAGTTAAGCTGTATTTAAACTTGTGTTAGATATAGGCTCAATAGCTCATAACATTTGTGTTTGTATTTCACTCATTTGATAGGATTATGATAAAACGCAGCAACTAGGTAGTGTCTACTCTGCACTGCGATGCTAGGTACTGTACGTTATCGAAAAGTCGGAGCAAATTTACAAATTAGGAGTGTCATCAATAAAATAAGTACATTTTCAGCAACTACACTGCCCATTTCTCGATACATTTTTATTCAGATGCTGATTTACAAGTACCGTTTAGCTGAAACATGAATTGTAAAAACTTAGAGCAATGGCGGTCAAAGGATTCTGTTTAACTTGTTGCTCACGGTTACCCCGCGCACAGAGTTATGGGTAATACGTGCTGCCATTAAGACAGCAAGGCAGCTCAGATGCTCTCTTAAAAAATGACCGTTATGTGACGTATTTCAAGGTATCTTATTAGACAGGAAGAGAAGATTGAAGACATTTCGAACAGACCTCGCTGTCTTAAAAGGAAGAAAGGAAGGAAGGACGCATTTTAAGACATTTCGAACACAGCCTAGTTATATTAACTCTATGGTTGTGAGGGTATCCACCTTATTCCTAGCTCTCACGATCCATTTCCTGAATTATGGGCGCGACTTCCGGAGCCGGCGATTGTCATGGTAACGCTCATAAACAGTCATTGCGGTAAGCTAATTCTGATGCGAAATGTGGGAACACAGCCTGTTACACCTGAATTGGGACAGTTTGATCATAGCTCTACCTTCTACTATCACGGGATGGGAGGCCGACCTGAAAAAGTGGCCTCAAATACCGTAGCCTACGCTAGCATATTTAGCTACTTTATTAACTCTGTTGCTATACGGACAGTAAAGCGATAAATAACCTGAAAAGCTCAGCCCAAAATCAGCCCAGCTAACACATGACGTCGTGGCAACGTCGTAGCAACGTTATAAAGGGAATGTTGCCAGTTGGTCCCATGGGCAACGTTGCCACAACGTCATACCTTGGTCGGCTGGTTACGTTATTTTCAGACCCGTGGGCAACGTTGCCGCGAAGTCGTACCTTGGTCGGCTGGCAACGTCATTTTTAGGTCCGTGGGCAACGTTACCGCGACGTTGTACCTTGGTCGGCTGGTTACGTTATTTTTTGGTCCGTGGGCAACGTTGCCGTGACATTGTACCCTGGTCGGCTGGTTACGTTATTTTTTGGTCCCATGGACAACGTTGCCGCGACGTTGTACCTTGGTCGGCTGGCTACGTTAAATTTGGTCCCGTGGACAACGTTTCCGCGCCGTTGTAGCTACCTTGGTCGGCTGCTTACCTTATTTTTAGACCCGTGGACAACGTTGCCAACGTTATTTTTGTCGCAGGACAACGGATCTTGAGTGCAATATAGTGGTTTATATATATAAATGTAGACAATGCATGTAATTCATGTGCTGCTCAGCCCCAGCATGTCATTGGTCATCAATTTTCTCATATGCAGACACATAGCTTTAATTTAAAAAAAGACAGAATGTGGAATATAATTTAGTCTTTCATTCTTTACTATAAACATGTACAAAAGCAATCAATGTGTGATGAGTAACATGATTAAGCAAACATTATTTGTATAGCACACCAAAGCTGTATGACACACGATGCAAATTTGTGCTCCAATAGTTTTGTAATACAAAATTGTTAAATGTGACCAAAAGGTAACCCACTCGTAAGAGTTTCATTTTCAAAGACAAGTCATCACAGAATATTACAATTCTTCTTTAGCAAACCTGCCCCTCAGTCTGCCCCTGAGCAACAACTTTGCGCTTGCCCATTTCAACGCATAGCTGAAACTGGGCTTCCTAAACAGATTTCGCAGGGGTCCCACCGTCTTTCACACAATGGATTTTACCTGGAAATAAGTTACTTCAATGGTGAGTTTCTTTACAGACATAGTTTTAAATATATAAAGATATTTTCAGAAATTGGATGGGGCATATAGGTTTGAAATTGAGTTGTTTATGGCGTTATATCAGATTCACATTGTTTACGTTAGGATTTCGCTAGCTAGGTTAAACCCTCCAGAAAGTTATTTTGAAATACTGAAAATGCATACATTTTATCAAAGTTTAGCGTCTCACAAATCACCCTCAAAAGAATCAGTGAAAATAAACTTTCAGAACTGTTAAACCTTGTCCCAAAATAGTTTATTTAGCTATCCCTGAATTTTCAAAGATGCTAGCGCGTGGCTGATCACGTTCACAGTCGGTCATGGCATGCACAGCAATGGCATCTGTAAAAGAATCATGTCACTAATTCTTCCAATTTGTACATGACATCTGTTTTTTGATACGTTTATTCGTTTTAACCTTTAGATGCGTGAGTTCTAAATATTTCAGACACTTTCACCAGAGTACGTGAGTTATTTTTCCAAAACGGAAGCTATGTAGCTTTAATTAGCTTCCGTTACCTAGCAACCAAAGATAATACTCGTACCAATGCTACTACTTGCTAGTGTTACTTGTTAGCCTACTAATTGTACATTTTGAAGCCAAACTGTAGTGTTTATCATATAGTTTTTGCCCATCGGGAAATAGTTGGTTGGAATGTACAGAATCACACATGTGCGACGCTACGCTGTGGGGCCCTGCTTTCGAACGATCACATATGTGCGATGCTACTCCAATATCAATATACTAATACTATGTACGTAAACTACATTCCACTTTCATTTCTTTAAAGCTGATCCGACCACCATCACAAGCACTGTGTCCCTTGGAAGTTATGGTAAAGTAATGAATGACGTTTATAACAGTGACAATAATTGTATGAGCCATGGCAACCCTAAAGGCTATGCTTTGAAGCAAAAGCATGACTTAAAACGTTGCATCACCAGATGCCATACCTCTAGGTGTCAACTCTGGTCTGGTGGAGGAGAACCCATAGGGGGCCCCGGAAAACAGCTGGCAGCCAGGCAAGTGCAAATATAAGACACTCAAAAAAATACTCAAACCATTGCCATTGTAAGGCATACCTAATTGTAAGGCATACTTAAGTTGTTCTGATCGTGGGGGGAAACATATTTGTCAAAACAACAAATGTTCTCTTACTAATGCTTTGTGTACCCCATTCAGCTGTAACATCTTGGGCAAAGACCAATCAAGGTAATATTTGTTATGTACATCAATGTTACAGCTAATCTTGAAGAACCACAGTGTATGCCAATCATGCAAACTCTTGTAAACTTGTTTTACTTGTCTTTAATTACAGACACATTACAGGTTATGCTCCGGAAGATGGAGACATTGGAAGAGAACCAGCGAGAGGCTCTCCTGTTAAGGCGACCACAGGGCAGACACACTGAAGAGGTGCCAGTGATGGACCTACAGGTGGCCCAAACACAGGCTGAACTCCAAGACCTTGAGGAGCGCCTTAAGGTGCTGGAGTTGTGAAAGAGAGTGGTAAGTGTTTGGAGATCCCATAAACTATGGCTTACACGCATTCAACGTTTACATTGGTGCTGACAATAAGTTCATGACTTCTAATTCTAGACGCTGTGATGAAGTGGAAGACGGGACTGGGAGAGAAAGCTGTGGAGCTCCGCATAGAGGAAACACTCAAACACACCCCGGCAGCCCATTCAAAACAAGCCAGGTGAATGAATCATGATTGCAGCTTCCATATCCAATCTTTCACATGGCTATGACACAAATCTAGAAACACAAATTTTTTTTGATGATGTATATTATTTTAGATGTGATTTTTTTAATGACTTGTTTAGCCCTTTTCACACGTGCGATTATGTTAATTGAACACTAACTTTTTTTGTGCTTCCTTGTCAGGGCCAACAGACAGGACTCGTAGCGGGGACTGGAAGAAGATTTTAATTCATTTTTTGCACTTGTTTGTTTTGCAGTGTTTGTTTTGCAGTGGCACTTTTTATCACGTATGTATATATTTTGGCCATTTTAGTTTTTATTTTAAATGTTACATGCATACTTTGTGCATTGTCATTTTAGCAGATGCTCTAATCCAGAGCAACTAAGTACAGGGACATTCCCTGGAGGAAAGTAAGGTGAAGTGCCTTGCCCAAGGACACATCATTTGGCAACCTTCTGATTTAATAGCCTGATTCCCTAACCGCTCAGCCATCTGACTCCCCTTTAGTATAGGTAGACCACATATTTAGGATTCCTATATGTTGAATGTATATACCTTCCTGCCAAAGTAAATTCCTTGTCTGTGCAAACTTTCATGGCGATTAAAACACTTTCTGATTCTGAAATGCTGCCTTGTTTATGATTTAGCTTGAGTCAGGCTACACATCACACAAACATATTCCTCCTAACGTTGGCTATCTATTATACCAAAACAAGTAGCCTTCTGGGCAAATGAAGTCTGCATATGAAATATAGGTTACTTCATAATTAAGTAAATTATTAACGTCGCAGTTACGGACTAGCAACGTCACAAAATTACGTTGCTAGGAGGTCGCGGTTAAGGACTGGCAACGTCACAAAACAACGTTGCTAGGAGGTCGCGGTTACCGACTGGCAACGTCGGAAAATGAAGTTGCGACGAAGTCGCAGTTACAGACTGGCAACGTCAGAAAATTACGTTGCTAGGAGGTTGCGGTTACGGACTGGCAACGTCGGAAAATAACGTTGCCACGACGTCGCGGTTACAGACTGGCAACGTCACTAGATTACGTTGCGGCAACCTACTGGCGCCCCACAGATGCACGGTCCCGTTGCGGCAACGTATGTTTGGTCATCGCGTGACGTTGCGACAACGTAAGGGCAACGTAAATGTGTTAGCTGGGTAGCTAGCTACCCCCACAGCAATAAAGTTGGTCGCGTTTTAATAAAGGAGGTGGGACACAACCTTATCTACCTTAAAGCAGACATAGAGCTCAGCGCCTCAAAGTCCCACATCACTGGTCCTGGGTTTTAGTTTCATCGTCAGGTGAAATAGAAACGGCTGGGTGCTATGTGTAGCTGGACCAGAACACTAACCCACAAAAAAGTCCTATATGAACACTTGCATCCCACCTTTACTGACAGTACTGCAACCAAATCTGTGTAGGTCTTTCGTAGCCCAAACACAAAGTAGGATGCGGATTTCCTCCGTCGGCTTTTTGTCCACAAAATGAAATTAGTACACATACGATAGTGTTTTGGGTGGTCTCTTCAAGGCTAGGTTTTTTAGCTACATTCTTTTGAAGTCCTCATCTGTGGCCAGGCGAAGGAAACTGTACCGTTTGTCACAAGAACAATCCCTTTTTGTTGTGGGTGTTCAACACACTCACTGTCGTTGAAGCCACAGATTTAGCAAAATCTGGTGTTAGCTAGCTAATAAAGCCGCAAACAGCGCAACAGGTAGCCTACCAGAGCTCCGCAATGACATTTTATAACAATAATAATAACAATCAAATGACAACATATGTTTAAAAACAAACAAGTTTTAGTTAAATTACAGTTGAAATAACTTTCGAAAGAATCACTTTTGACAGCTGGCTGGGACTAACGTATAGCAAACCGCAACTTCCGCTACTCATTGGAAGTTGCACCCATAATCATTTCTACAGTAGACCCCCTTAGAATAAGGTGGTTAGCAGTCGACTCTCTAGTCACATTAAACTACACAATATGCACAATCAGGGTGACCAACAAGATTATTATAACCAACAATAACATTACAAACATCCAACTGAACGAACACAACAACTGAAATCCCTCGCACGGCTTTTTTAACCAAACTATTTTCCACAAGTCTTTGCGTTTTTTGACATGCTGCACTGCATGATGGGTACCCAAGGGTGCCGACTGCATGATATAAGTATTAGTTTTTGGTCAGCTTTGGGACAAAGGTTAAGAAACGGTTGACATTTCAAGGTGAAATTGCATGACATTGCGCATGGTATTTCAGAAGGATGTCTGCCTGTTTAACTAAACAAGTAATCAAAATGAAGACAGGCCAAAGGACTGTGACTGAATTCGAACTTGTGACCTTGCGCTTTGCAGGACAACGTTTCAACCCATTGAGCTACCAAGGTTTAAACAGCTGTAATTCAATGATCTTTTGACATATCAAGGTGAAATTACGCATGGTACTTCAGAACGATGTCATCCCGTTTAACTAAACATATATTCAAATTTAAGACAGACTCAGTGTGGCTGGATTCGAACCTACGACCTTATACTTTCCAGGTCACCGTTCCAGCTCGATGAGCTATTCTCAGTGTTGTGTATTAGCATGTTCAGTTACTGTACAAAAAAGTAAGCTGTTTCTCCTGTGGTAAGCGTTGTTAGATTCAGCCAAGGTTGAAACAGCTCTAATTCAATCATATTAACATACCGAGGTGAAATTGTTTATGGTACTTCAGAGAGATGTTAGCCTGGCTGCCAGCCCAACTTCTCCCCGCCCACAAAAAAATTTGGTCGGGAAGTTGGGTCTGGAGGGTCTCGTATTGGGGACAACTACAAAAACCAGAATCGGGACGGACCACTGAAATTGGCAGGGCGGGCTTTATACGATGATGGACAGATGATCAACAGTAACGTAATCAACAACGTCACAAAAGAGCGCTTGGGTTGAATTCGTTTTCAACAAACAACATATTGCGTTGCTCTGATTGGTTGTAGGTCTATCCAATTGAGCGAGGAGGCATTTGTTTTACGAGTTCGGCTGAAACACGCCCTGTAGTCACAGCCCAACGGAGAGTTTTCAGACTCATATTCTGACTAGAATTATGAGTATGACAACGTCAGGCTAACACACTCCTGCATTGGCAAAAAAGGATACTGGAGCGAATAGTGTTTTTACTGAGTGTGGTAGAGCTGAAAGACAGCAGCTATCCAGGCTGTTAAGTAACTGGCCAGAGATTGTTTCAGGGTATTTTCCAGGGTACTTACCGCCGCGTGAGACCCTGGCTTTGTTTACATTATCAGGGTCATTGTAGAAAGCGGCTAAATAGCCCTGACTTCTGTAATCAGATTCAGAGTGAATAGTGTTTTTACTGAGTGTGCATTGTGACTGTCTCCTGACAAAGTAAGTGACTTTAAGTTTGTATCATTTTGTTGTGTTTTTGCTAAATCTTGTGTCTGGGTAGAGCCAGTGGTGTGTTTTTGTAGTGAGTATACTGTGATTTTCCCCTCCCAGCCTCATACTCGCCTGTCCCAGAGCAACACCCCATACACTAAGCACTGTGACGTTTCCATATACAAACTGCACAAGGACAACTGATGTTTCAGTATTGATGGCATTTATTTAAAGCCCTGGAAAAACAACACTTTAAGTTGAGAACAGATGAGCTGATTTAACTTTTTGAAAATCGGCAGATGCTCTTTTGTCTATTTTAACGTAGCCTTAAGTCACTACAGAGATGGGTGGGCAGCCTGGTAGTTTACAATGCTTTCCAAATATGTTTGTACTCAGGGATCTGAGGTGTGCATTTCCTCCTTGGTTGTGTGGCGGAGCGAAGGCTTCTTGTCCATGTTGTCACATACTTTCTTGGCTCAAAAAGTCTTACAGGGGGCCCATTGATGCTGATCATCATCAAATTGCTCACATTGGACAACAACAGGATAGATATCTTGTCTGTGCAAACATTGTTCATGAGACTGAAGCCCCTTTCACACTCAGCAGTGCTGCAAGGGATGGTCTGCATGCATCTTATGAGTGGTTTTAGGCTTTCAGGCTCACTGTCTGGGTGCTCTCATACCATTTACTGCTTGCTCTTCACAAAGATTGAACCGCCTGCACAGTCTTTTTACTTGTGCCTTCCCATGCCATATACCAGGTGTTGATGGCCAGTTGCTTATATCCAGAATGCTGAGATCATGACGCATTTCACCTTCAAATGAGAGGCGCTTCTACATGTTGTTAATCAGACTTTGTAGGAACTGCTTTGCATTGATTGGTGTTGAACTTTGCATTTGACTCGAGTGGAACTGATCTAAATTGTCCCATAGCCTGTGCTGTCAGTGCCTCCCTTGATTTCTCTCCTGGGGTGTCTTTGAATGATGCCAGCACTCTGATGGTGCGCTTCAGATGCTGGTCTGCTCTCAAGAGTGTGACTGAATGGGCCTGGAGTTACTGGGACAGGTTTGCAAGCTCAGACTGTGCATCATACATGAGTCCAAGGTCACACAGAAATTCCTTGCTTTGCATACGACGTGCCAGGCCTCTGTAAGTTTGTCTCTCTTTGCTGTTTCTTGTTTCGTCCCCTGCAGCATTTTCAAACTGTCTGTTGAGTGCTTCATAGGATCTCCACACAGCCTTTACAGAACGGAAGCTGCTGGCCACCCATTGCGTAGATAAAAATCTGCTAGTTTTTAGGACTTCTGAGCCCACTTCTTGCGCTGCTTCCAGAAGCTCCCGTGAGTTTTTATTAGACTGACTGTACAGGTTGTGGATCTTCTCCATAAAGGCTTTGAAGTGATTCACTGCCTGAACCTCATCCACAGCATCAGATACAGCCAATTCCAAATGGTGGTTCATGCAGTGCCATGTGAAGATGTTAGGGTACCTTGCAGTGAGCCTGGTTGCCACACCAGAGTTCTCGCCTAGCATGACACTGGCTCCATCAGAAACAAATGAGACCCAATTTTTTTGAAGGTACTCTTCACTGAAGCCTGCAGTGTTTAGACAGTTAAGTAGAGCTTCTTCCATACCCTCTGCCCTTTGGCTCTCCAGCTCAACTAGCAGACTCATGGCAAATTTGTGGCTGAGAGATGTAGCTTCGTCAATGAGAACAGACAATTTGCTTGGAGATGACACAATAGTGTTAACTATTTTGTTCTGCATCTCTTTTGCTATGTGTTCCACGATTTTTGTGGAACTGTACCTTGAGTGGAGACTAGTGCCCATGTTAACACCATTTTGTTCCTGAAGCTCAATAAGATTGTCATGGTCAGTGAAAGGTCGGTTCATCTTTGCAAGGTAGTATGCTGTTCTAAATACAGCATCTGTCTCAGCCAACACAGTCTCTGACATTGTTTTCACCAAAGTTCCAAGTACATCCTGCCTACTCTTTTCAGTGATTTCCTGGGCTATTTAATGTGGCCTCGATGTCTCATGTCTTTTAATTTTGTTACGCATAGAAGAAAAAGCTGTGGATCTGTTTCTGTTTGTGAATGACATCTGCTCAACAGGGCCCAAATTTACTCCAAAGTCATCTGTTTTTGTCTGTATTACTCTGAGGAAGAAATGCTGTGGCATAAAAACGTCAGTAGTTTTTAATTAATAAACATGTCCTAGAGCTTCATTTTTGGCATGGTTTCAGTCTGTGAGTGCTCCAACTATTCCTTGATTGTTATTACCATACAGTAATTCAATTGTGTAATGTAATGCACTTTTAAAATAAACATGCATTTACTCTCATTTGCATTGTAATTGACCTTATGAATTTCTATTGCTTATAAACTTTGCATGTGTGCTGATATCTACCTAACTTTCTGTCCCTCCACTCTAACCAAGGATGCCTGTTCTTAAACTCCCTAAGCTTGACTTTTAGTCCACAATGCTGGCCAGGAGTTTTCACCATCTCTCTCATCATCTGAAACAAGGAAATATAAACGTTGTTTTCTGTTTACTGCTGTACTCGGGCACATGCACAGACACACACACAAACATATGTAAGTTACTGCACTTACAAGGTAACTGTAACTTAGCGGTATCATTTTCTGGTTGGTTTTCTGTGGTACTAGTAACGTTTACGATCGGGTCATCATGATCTGTGGGAGCTGCAGTGTCACCAGACCCGACTGACTTAAAACACTGCAGAAGTGTTATTTGGGTCTGTTTACGTTTCATATCTTGTTTTTTTAAACTTTGTTCAAACTCTAATTGCGAGAAATGAAAGACCGCGCAAAGACTGACAGCCAAACAACTTGTTGTTGCTTAGTAACTTTAAGTGACGTCACGTAAGATCAGGGGCGCGGCAACGGAAGCCCCCCAAATCCAATTGTCACTGATTCACAATACAGACAGGGAGAATTTATGAATAAAACCGAGAACGTTCTGTCACAAAACGATGTTGTTACGTATCATTGCGCCTTTGTAAGTGGGTATACGGAAATCCTTGGCTTTTCCTAGTGGGTATACGGCGTATACCTGCGTAACACGTAGACTACACCACTGGGTAGAGCTGAGAGACAGCAGCTATCCAGGCCGTTAAGTAGCTAGCTAGAGATCGACGCTTAGTGCGAGCGCGTGTAGCGGGCGAGCAAATTTTTTGGGCTGATTTGGCGCTATAAAACACGCCCAAAGTCTACGTGATTTCCCCAGCGCCTTATTACTCCAAAATGCCTGAAAATTGGTATGCATGCCTTATTTCTCATGGGGAACAAAAAAGCCTGAAGGACCCATATTGTCAGACTTATGAATTTTCTCGTACTGTCCAAATTTGGGATAACCTTCAAAACCCTTCTCCTCATGAACCATAGATCCAATCGACTTGAAATTTGTTCCAGATGTATAGAATATATGTTTTTATAAAGGGTCAAATGGAATAAGAAATGCAATACAAAATGGCTGAAAGAAGTGTATTTTATGTAAATGTCCACATTGCCTCAATATTCTTTTGGTTAATAAATCAAATATAATTTTGACTGGTTGTTTTTCAAACCTAATACGGTTCAAGACGCCATCACTCTGAAGTACCATAAACAATTTCAACTTGGTATGTCAATATATGATTGAATTCAATTGAATTGCTCCACAGTGCGCGCTCCAAATTCTCACCTGTCCCGCTTTGCGTTGTGTCGCACAGCATTTTCACCCCTTGTTCCGCATGTCGCATATTGAAACTTGACACACGCGCGAGCTTGGCAAGACGCACACACATCCTTTCTGGAAATGGTGTGCTGACCAAGCCCCACCCTTATGGCGAGCGGAAATGGACATGGATAACCTGCCTAAGGAGACTGTCATTTGACATCTACTTCTGGATACATTGCTACGTCGTCAGACCTATTTATGGATTACGTACTTGTGGATAACGTCGTTGCCATACTTTTAAGTACATTGTATAGTAAATTTATAGTTATAAAGTTTTTGCCAGTTCATCATTTTGGAGCTAAGTTGCTACGTTGTCACACCTACTTGAGGATAACGTACTTGTGGATAACGTTGTCGCCATACTTTTAAGTACATTTTAGAGTAAATTTATAGTTATAAAGTTTTTGCCAGTTCATCATTTTGGAGCTTTTAACACGAAGCAAAGTTATTGTCAGAAGATGACTTTAGTCGTAGCCCGACATAAAAAAAATGTATAGTCGGTTGACTGATCGCGTTGTTGTACCCAGTCAAAGGAATAAACACACAGGAACATCATGAACATTCAATGGTCTAGCCCAGTTATTCTGGCAAAACATGTAACATAATGTTCTATATTTGTTGCCAGTACACGGTCCAAGTAGCCTAGGCATACGTAAAATTGAAAGCTAATTTGTTTGGAATGTCTAACCCAGGCTATACTTGATGTTACATGTTGATGTTCAGCAGACAGGCAGTGGATAATATACTGGTTGAGAATGTCTATTGTGGTGCTATTACTAGAAACATTGGGACTCCTGTTCCAAGAGTGGGTGGCGGGAGAAGCCCATATGAAAGTAGCAGCCTATTCTATCTATTACTAGATAGGCCTACTAACTAGCCTGCCAGATCATTTAGAGTTGGCCTTAAGTTTTCTTCACTGTACATCTATGGACTAAGTAGGATAACTGATTTATTGCCTAGGCCTTATAATAGCCAACATTTTATTACACTTTTGTTTCCCATCTAAACTACTCACAATAATTATCCGTGATGACTAGTGTTCGAAGAGAGAACGAAAAGAAGAACAACAAAACCCCAAAACCCTACAATGACCAACAAAGTCAAAGTGACCCTGGCAAGGACGAGAACATGGCGGCTGTGCTAGCCGAGTTGCGCACATTCAGGAAGGAACATTCTGAAGCCTCTGCAGACACCAATAACTCGTTAGAAAGAGTAGAAACTGCGCTCAGTGAGGTAGCTGAAAGGACGACACAGCATGAACAATGAGTGACAGAGTACAAGCAGAGGCTAGGG